>NW_027186645.1:6097463-6184215 GCF_028583685.1 Petaurus breviceps papuanus | reverse complement strand
TCTCTCTCTCTCTCTCTCTCTCTCTCTCTCTCTCTCTCTCTTTCTCTTTGGCACATGATTAGACCAGCAGTCCATAGATTTATCGTACCCTCCACCAAAATCCTAACTCAATATCTAATGGTAGCACAGTGCTAACATAGAGTTCTCAGATATCCGTGGTTTGAAGCTCTGGCAGGTTCTACTAAGGCAAAAATACTTTTTAGTATGGATCTAGTAATGGATTCATGCCTGTCTTCTGAGGACCAATCTAAATAATTTTAGAGTAGTTCATCCCTAAATTCGTAGCATGAAAATCATATGGAGGAGAAGAGGACAGTAACTTTTCAAAGATAGGTGCTGGGTTCCTAGGGTGTAATGGAAATCAAAGTATTACTTTGCTGCTTGTTTCAGCTATTCAAGTGCCTTTGACCCTTTAATTGTGTCAAGGCTTTGTTGGAAACAGTATACATTATATTGCCCTTAAAAGGCCTAAGGGAATTTGGAGACCTTTCCTGCCCTTAATAAGCCTAAGGTCATCTCATGAAACCCACAGTGGGAGGAGTTTGCTGGAAGAGTGAAGCAGGAAGGGTGGAACAGGACAGAGCAGAACAGCTAAAAGCTTGAGCGTGAGCTGGAACTAAGCAAAAACAAGAGAGAGAATGCTTGTGGTTTTGGTCCTCTATTCTTCTGTGTTAGTATTACTTTGTCAGACAGAAGTGCTCTGTCTATTGATTTGTGTTGATTTCTGTAGCAGCAAGCACCCCAAGTGTCCTCAGGGTCGCTGCCAACACAGGTTCTTGGATCTGCTTTGTTAAAAGAAAGCAACTCTAAATGGGTTAACAAGCATTCTTTAATCAGTCAAACATGTATCGTTTACCTAGTTCAGGGGAAAAAGGTCAGCACCCTGAACTTCAGAATATACAGACAGAATTATCAAGACAGAGAAACAGATCAAATAGACAGTTTTCAAACTGTCCAACCATTACATGCATACCAAATCAACATCTGGGTTTTTCAAAGCCAAGGGGAGGCTCTCAACAACCACTTCTCAGAAACCAGATCAAATCACAGAAGACTTCCCAAAGTGAGCCCTCAACACAAAGCTACACATCAGGGCTTATATAGCCTTCTCCTGGCTCAGAGAATGTAACAACCTTTTGGACCCACTGGCCAATCAAAAAGTATCAACTGAAAAACAAGCCTCCCACCCCAGGCTCCAGGTGCACTTTAGCCTAGGGGCAGGGAAGATCTTTAAAATTTACATTCCCATTACAATTTCACAGACAGAAAGTGAATTGAGATGATAATGCTGGAAATATGTGTAAATATTGCTGTCACCCTGTTAAGCTTTGTTTTCCTAGAAACAGAAACTGGAGAACTTTAGAAAATAGTCAGATGAATCCAGGCAAGAGCCGGGAGCGTGGAAGAGGAATCATGGGGTTTGGAAGTCGGCCTTGAGTTAAGATGAAAGGAGACTTTACATGGGTACTCAGCACTAACTTACTATGGTCTAGGGGTGGATGGTGTTTGTACTTTCTGCTACCCCTTAAGTATGATTGGGTTAAGGATGATTGGAAGCCAAGTCAAGATGAAAGTCAAGTCAAGTCAAGATGAAAGAAGACTTTACTTGGGTAATATATTGATTGAAAAGATTTTGACTTACTGAATGCTATGTTTTGTTTAAGACTGTATGGCCACCTTAGTAATAAGTTGTTATGGTATTTTGTTGTACATGTTGTGCTTTAATTTCTTGAATGTTTTGCTTCAGTTTATTGGTGAATAAATAGAGAGCACACTATACTATACAATTAAATACTTCTTTAAGTTCTTTATTCACAACAGCAATCCTCAGGAGAGTTGCTTGTGATTGACTTTACATAGGGTATGATTGCAACATGTGTCAGCAGAAGGAATAAGAACACCTATAACATTCTGATCCCTAAAATTTTGGAAATGTGTTATATTCACATATACATATGTGTATGTTTACATATATATATATATATATATATATATATTTATATGTAAAACTTCTATACTCATATATCCTAAGTAATAGTTTGGTGTCAGAGATCAAGTTTTACTTTGTGTGTCTATTATTTTAAATTATGGCTGTAGCTAAAAATAAAATTCCATCATGGCAGTTTTTTCAATTATTTTTGTTCAATGAGAAGGATAAGTAGTTTTTTTTTCAATAATAATGTGACTTTTTCTTGGGAGAGACTTATAAGGCCTATCTTTGGAATAGTCTGGAATAACTATTGAAGTCTTGGCCAGGAGTCAGCAAACCACATTAAGAGGGTCAAATCCAGCCTATAAGGCTAAGAATGATTTTTACATGTGTAAATAGCTTTGTTGTATTGAAAAATGTAGAACCATTCTTAATTGTGGTATAAAAAAAACAGGTAAGGGTTGGCCTACTGGTCATACTTGTTTGCAGTTGACTTTTTGGTAGATAGTTTTCTACTTAAGACCTTTGTAGTGGAAAGAAAACTTACTGTTGACAATTCACGGTACAGGTCAGCAAAATGCATTATTCTTTTTTCACTTTCTTTTTTTTTCTTCTTTCCTTCTTTGTTTCTGGAAGATGAAACCTGAAAGCACTTTCTGGTAAAGATTCCCTACCTGGATTTTAATTTTCACTTTCTCACTGATAGACTGGAAATTCACACCTCTCACTTCATCTAATGTCTGATCATCTACATGTCAACTTGATCCTTACTGAATAACAAGCAGAGAAGGCAGAGTATGCCAGTGGACTTTATAAAGCACAGGTGATTTATTCTTCTTCCATATGTCATCTTTGGCTGGCCCTTTAGCTATATTTTCGAAGAAAAAAATAACCTGGCCCCTCCATCTTTGACTATCCTTCTTCATAGCACAATCTACAATAACAAGAGAACAATATCTTAAGTGGTTCCACTCCAGATTAATTTCACAATGGACTACATTTAGCAGTTAGCCCAGTGACATTTCAGAACTTCTTTGATATTGATCTCCACTATCTGATCATGCAGAAAACAGTGCAATTGGGTTTAATCCAGTCCATTCCAGGAAGGGCAGCTTCTAAGGGTAAGTGGGCAGCAAAATACCTGTTTACAGTAAATGTAACTCATGTGGATTGTTCTTATGTGGAAGAATGGAAGCAACACTCAATAAAGGCATCTATTTCTCCCTGAAAATTCCCCTTAGCTTGATTGTACTCTCACCTATCTCATCCCCACTGTGATTTCATTCTGAGAGATTAATTTGTTGTGTGATTGTCAGACAGTCTGGGAGTAAAGCGGTGAGAAAGGCAAAATTTAGGACCTAAAGATTTTCCCAATAACTTTTCTATACTAAAGTGAAAACCAAATAGCTAGTTCACTGTTCTCATAAAGTCTGCTTCATTAAGTCATCATCATCAATGGTAGGCTTTATTGAAAGCAAAGTGATGCAGTGTTCATGCTTCTGATGTTATAATATAGATATCTTTATGAGAAGTAGTGTGAAGAAATAGAAGGTGCCCTGTGGACTTAGATTGGAAGATGTTTGGCTTTAGTCATATCTTAGTTTATTTCCAAATCATAACCACGAGCAATTCATTTGAGATCTCTCAGCCTCAGTTTCCTCAAGTATATGTACCTTCTGCTGAGGCAGATTTCTACTGAACCTTGTATTTGTTTTTATTTTATTTCATCTTTCACTTTGAATTTCTTATGTACAAATCATAGTTGAAGTTTATGATGATGGTGATTATGTTCATTTAGATGTCAGTCTAATGTGTACTATTCCTAAATATGTACAGGAACAGAAACATGGGAGAAAAGTCCTTCCCCAAGGGCAATTAGAATATTGTATATATCATTTTCTCCTCCTTGTATCATCTTGCTCACAGCTTTGAGCATGAGTGCAAAACATTTGTTGTATCTAGCATAATATATTTCATATAGAAAGTGCTTGATTAATGATAATTAAAATTTGCTTTATAAGGGGCAGCTAGGTGGCACAGTGAATAGAGCACTGGCCTTGGAGTGAGGAGGACCTGAGTTCAAGTCCAACCTTGGGCACTTTAACACTTACTAGCTGTGTGACCTTGGGCAAGTCACTTAAAACCAATTTCCCTGCCTCCTCCCCTCCAAAAAGACAAAAATTTGCTTTATGAAAAATGGCCAATTGAAATCTATGATATGTTCCTTTATTGGACAGGGCATATCTTATATTATAATTTTAATTACATAGAAAATTTATTGTTAACCATCATCTGTTGAGTCTCATCTTTATTTTTTTCCTACAAAATAGTTGACTTTCTTCCTTATGTCTGAATTAAGTCATGCTCCTGATGTCTTTAAGATAAATAGAGATTTCTTCATTGACTCCTGAAACCTTTGTATTACTTCAGTAAGATATTACTGAGTAGTTACTGTTCATAATTAAGTAGTAAAGGGACTGTTATTGGTCTTTTCAAATCAGGATGGAATATTTAAACATGCTGGTAGGGAAAAATATTTGAATATGTCAATAATAATCCAGTTGATTTGTTGTATATCAAAGACAATTCCTTCTAATGATGTCATTTGTAATTCATCCATGCTAGTTAATCCCATGTTATTATGTACATTATCCAACATCTGCTAAATTAATGTTATAAATATTGGTATATACTGTTTAATGTCATAACTGTAATTTAAGTTTTTAATCAAATTTTTAATATCCAAATTCTATAGTCTGTGAGAATCATACATACACTACTATTGTTCAGTTACTTAATGATCACATTTGTTGGCCCTGACTTATTTTTTTTTTAGGTTGAAAGCAGGACTTTGGACTGACAAAGATACATCACTTGACATTGCATGATATGTGTATTTCTGAGCAAGCTGCGTGTTCATCAATGTAGAAATAACAGTTGGAATATCACATGTTAGAATATCACAATCTCCAAAGTATCAAAGCAATATAAGAACCAGAGGTTAACAGAGTCATACATGATGAATAAAAATAATCTGCAGCACATTTTCAGTAATGACATTGATCAGAAAAAGAGGTGGAATGGTCATATCAAAATTAAGAGCTTGCCAGCCTGATTCAAATATGGATTCCATCAATAGGTTTAAAAGCAAAGGAAAAAAATGCCAAAAGGAAGATGTTATGGTGATTTAATTTGAATTTGAAGATCCCTTTGTGTTGGCAAAGGTAGCAGGTGCTTAGCACTTAGTAACTGATCAAGCCTCTGTTGGGGAAATAGAAGATATGAACTACTATCTCCTGTTACTGACATAACAAGAAGGGATTGGCTGAAATAGGAAACTGATGCTGTATGTATATACTTGGATGCTGAGTAATGATAAAATTGTAGTTTACTAGTGACCTAGGGGTGGAGGGTTTGTGTATGATACTTAGTAATTGATTGCCAAATAAGTGACTGAGTTAATTTAGTTGCCCCATGAGTGGAAAACTTTGAATAAGTGTCTGATTGAGTTAACCTAGTGGCCCTATAAATGGAAGACTTTGACTATTGTACTTTGAGATGATTGTTCTTTGTTCTAAATATTTTGACCACTTTGGTGAAAACTGTGTGGCTATTTTAACGATAAGCTATTGTGAATACTATATTGTGATTTTCTGTGATAAGTTGTAATATTATACCTTAATTTTCTGTGAATCTTTAATTTGTTATGTAATAAATAGAGTGTTCATTATACTGTGTAATCAGAACCTTGAAAGTTGTTCACAGTAACATTCTTCTGGAAAGCTTCTGTTGATGGTATTGCAGAAGACTACCAATGCTTTTGGTAAATTGTCTATGAAGAATCTCTGGAGAAAAGTAGACAAAAGTAGACAAATTTTAAGTATTTATATAAGAGCTCTTATATACATATTGCTATACAAATATTCCTGGGAGAAAGGTGCTATTATTATCCTTTTTCTCTTCAATTGAGAAAACTAAAGCAAACAGAGCTAAAGGGACTTACTCAAGGTTGTATAGCCAGATTGGCATTCAGGTCTTCTTGACTCCAGACCTAGTGTTCTATTCACCACTTAGCTGACTCTTAGGTTGAGAAAACAATGATGGATTGAATCTAAGCTGATGGATTGGAATACTTATATCTGAAAGTCATTTTAAGTGCTGAAAAATATTGTATGCAAAAGGATGGTAACAAATCCTTCCACATTCTTCCCAGTTTATCTGCAAATATTTTGTTGAAGGAATTTATTGTGCATATAATAAATATACCATAGCATAGTAAATAGGAAGCTGCTTTTGAAATGAGGAAGACAAGTGTTCAAGTCTAAACACTTACAAATGCTGTGTGACCCTGAGCAAGTTACTTAATCTCAATTCCCTTGATAACTCTTTAATTTGCAAAGAAGTTTGACTAATATTGGTAGCAGTAGTTTTCTCTTATGAGAGTTCCTTATACCTACAAAATTACAAATACCATTCCTAATAGATATTTATGCTTTTTTTCCCAACCTCTTCCCCCTCAAAAATCAATCTGTTTGTCTAACTTTGTGTAGAATATCTACTATGAGGTAGAGAGAGAGAATCATCTATATTCCAAATGGAGATTTTTTTTTGTACTAACCTATGATCTTGTAATGATTTGGAGTCAAAAAGAAATAAAAGTGTAATTCCAACACACACATTTTAAAGATCGTTCCCTAAACTGATTAAATCCATCTACATTAAAGTGATTTGAGGCACATGGATGAAAGATGCTACATCTATGCCAGACAGCAGCAGGGTTATTGCTATTATTGACATATATTTTGCCATAAACATTTCTTCTGTTTCTAGGAAGATGAACTGACAAGTGTATTACAGATGTCTCCAATGGCAGGAAATGCTTTTTTGTGTTTCAAATACTTTACTAAAAAATCCCAAATCAATAGAACAATTCTAAAAGCATGCTTTCTTAGGTATACACCCTACAGCTATGAATTTCAGGTATATGTGCATTATTCAGTAAGAGGTGACAGGGAAAGCTACTTTAGCAATTCTCATTTCATTAGCAGGTGAGCATCTGAAAAATACAGAACACATTTTCAAACACAGTTCCCTTAATCTCCTTGTAAGATATATGGATAGATGCCTAGGTAAACATAGTTAAACTCCTGATCCCAAAGGATAACCATCTTTTTGCTTCTATACATGGTACAGTCTAAATTCAATGTAGGGAATTCATATTTCACAATGGTGAATCAAGCCATACATTTTTCTCTACACAGGTCATTTTCATAGTATTCACTCATCTCAACAAGACAATAGCATTTGCCTATTGTGTGCCTGACTAGCTATCCTCTTCTCTGATCAGACTATATTTGGAGTAATGTGAATAGTTTTAGATATCATGTTTTAAGATGGACAATGATATGCTGTGGAGTACTTAGATGAGGGCAAATAGGTTGGTCATAGAAAAGGTCCATCTGTTAAATAAGAGTTCTAGTACATCTGGTTTTTTTTCCCCCCAGGAAATGGAAAATTTAAGTCAACTTTAGTGACAGTGTTGATTGAATTGATGAGTCAAGTAAAAACGAAAAGAATAAAGGATTTCAGAATCCCTAGTTTATCAAGATTGTGAGAAGGGACAAAAGTATAAGGAGACAAAATAGCAACGGGGAGAGAGGGACTGAAGTGTCCACATTCATCTTTGTCGTCTTCATATCTATTCCTCTTTCACATATGAATGATCTTTCCCGTCATGTCAAACAGAACACATTTTCATATGTGTTCATCTTTCCTGTCATGTTGAGCAGAACAATAACAGCCAACATCATGAGCAATGGTGAAAATTCCTGTAGTTTTTAAGTCAAACCCATGTTCATGATGCCTGGTCCATTGTGATCATTCCCTATACATATATTTGGTTACTTTCTTCTCTGGTTAATGCCATTAATAACTATATCTTGCCCCCTTCCTAGACAGCAGAAGATGGGAGTTTTACATTAAGCAAATTGACTTGAGTTGCCCCCTACCTCCACACAGTCACTTGTCTACTTTCTGATATTCTCCTTCACTTCCCTTTCATCAAGTCAACTGGGCCATGCTTGCATGGCAGCCAACTTATAACAGTCTTGCTAAAACATAAACTCATAAGTCCAGGGTTGCCTCTAACCACTTTGGCACCATACCACCAAAGAATCTTTAAGAAGAAACTGAGGGGGGCGGCCAGGTAGCACAGCGAGTAAGAGCACCAGCTCCAGTGTCAGAACGACCTGGAGATCGAATCCCGGGCTCAGACAATTAGCACCCACCCAGAAACACCTGGCTGTGTAACCCTGAGCAAGTTACTTAACCCCAATTGCTTTAAAAAAAAAAGAAGAAGAAACTGAGGATGTTTAGACTGGAGAAGATGAGACTTAACAGAGAAATAATAATTTGGTGACTGTGAAGTGGAAGAGAGATTAGATTTTTTTTTTCTTGGAAAAGGAGTGTAAATAACAAAGAAATAAGCTAATATATGGTGTAAGGAAAACTTCCAAATGATTGGAACTATTCCAAATTGGAATGGGATACATCAAGAAGTAGTGTGATCTCTCTTTCTGGAAATCTTCAAGAAAAGTCTGGATCATATGTGAAATATGTAGTATAAAGAGATTCTAATTTAACTTTGGGTTATATTGGATGATTTCTAAAGTCACTTTAAACCCTGAGATTCTGAAACAGCCTAATGGAAGACAAGATACTGTGATAGTAAATTCTATCTATCTATCTATCTGTCTTTCTGTCTGTCTGTCTATCTATCTACACACTCTGATTTTTGATTTTTTGTTTTGTTTTGTTTGTACTCTTCCCTACCCTTTCTGTGGAAATTTCTATATCTGAAATCTCTTGAAGTGATCAAAAATTGCATTTTCCCAGCCAAGATTGCTAAATGGTTTTTACCTACCTGTGATACTATGGATATGAATACAATCAGATACATTAGAATGAGACTCCTCTTCCCCGACTTTCCTCTTGAGCAGCATTATTATGTGTGATGACTGAATCATTCCCACGTCAAACTTTGGGGAATGACAAGAATCCATGATAAATTTTTTTATGTAAAGGGCTAATTAAATTTTTTATATCCTGGACACTAACTTTTAATATCAATAAAATATTTTCAGATGCTAAAAAATTCTCTATAAATGGGAGACTATTTTTTATTATTATTTTTGAGTAAGGCAAGGCAATTGAGATTAAGTGGCTTGCCCAAGATCACATGTCTAGTTAAGTGTCAAGTGTCTGAGAATAGATTTGAACTCAGCTACTCCTGACTCCAATGCCAGTGCTCTATTCACTGAATGACCCAGCTGCCCCAGTAAACTGGTATTAAAATGCTACTATGTAGCCATATCCTTAGCGATTTCACACATACAGTACTAAATACTTTTGTTCTCTTTAACTCAATCAAGGCCAAATATGAGATTTTCTTATTTCAGAAAAGGAAAAAAAATCAAGAAGACTTGTGGACAGAGAGTCCTTCTTACAGGGAGAAGTACTATGACTGAATAAAAGATCTGGGAACCATCTGCATAGAGATGATAATTGAACACCTGGGAGTTTATGAATTCACCAAACCCCTCTTACATATCCTGAGCAAATCACTTAACAATTCAATGATCTAGACAATTTTCTAAGTCTATATCTTGTAGAAAAGAAGATAATCTGTAGTACTAGAGGAAATTCCTCAATGGCTCTTACCTATACCAATAAAATAATAGATATAGCACTTATTCTAATCTATAGAAATTTCTTTTCAACTCTGGAACTGTAGCATGCAGATAAGGACATATTTATAGTCTCTCACTGGTTTGATTCCATTGCCTCCAAGATTTAGTTTTTCTCTCACAGTAATGGTAGTTGCAATATATTCACGCCTTACAAAGCATATCTCCTAACTATCTTCTAAAGTGAACGGAGAAAATAATATGATTTCCTTTTTGCAGAAGAGGAATCTAAGACTCAGAGTCTTTAAGTGATTTATCCAAGGTCACCCAGTAAGGGGAGCAATTGAGATTCAAATTCAGAGCTTTGGATTCTAAATCAAGATCTATCGATAATCCATAAAGTTGCCTGCTTATATTCCCAAAACAGGAGTGGACTCTAGAAGTAAGAAATATGAATTGGAGCTTTCTTCTTAAACCCAAATCTCAACCTTACTGCAAGCATACATAACATTTGGTTTCCAATTAAGTAATAAAATGTTCAAAAGTATTTAGGACTCTCTCCTTCCCCTCTGTCTGAAATTGGATACTAGATAAAAACCATATTCCTCTACATATATCCAAAGTCATTTCATTGTGTTTTCACTTTCAATTTTAGAGTCTATTCCATCTTTTCTCTTTCAGATAGTCTATGTAAGGATATTTCTTTTAAAAATATATTTTATTGATTCTTTTCTTCATATATCACCTAAATTTTCCTGATGTCCCTCCTTCCCTCTTCCAAGAAAGTAATCTTTTCATGTGCATGTTTTTAGTCATGTCAGGTCTATGTTTACTCAAACCTACTGATTTAATTACATAATGTCAGTTCAATATTTACATGATGTGGCTTCATCAAACCCATTTCTAGACTTCTTTATCACTTTCCTTTAGTCAAAACATTCCAACTGAGCTGTGTCCAGATCTTTCCCTTTCCATATATGGTTTCTGGCTGATTATATCATGTCAGTGATAGATTTATAGCTGAAAGTCCCCTGACACACAATAGATATATCCCTAGGAGACTATTAGATTATCTTCTTTTTCCAATGTTCCATTTTTTTGAGCCACTGAGAGAGAAAAATCTGTTGAATCTAGCAAGACTTTAAAATGAAGAAAACCATGAAAACCAGTCTGTTTTCTTTTATCATTGAAATTTTGTAGCAAAAGAAACTAGTTTCACAAAATAAAAAATGGAAACAGGATGTTTTTTACAACTTCAATTGAATTAAACAAACATTTGCTAAGTGCTATGTGTAAAATATTTGGACCCTATATGTGACACAAAAATAACTGAGACAAACAGCACATACTTTCAAAACTAATGTTGCATTGGGTAGAAAGGTAAATCAAGCCTATGAAGCCCAAGAACATGCAAAGACCATAATTATAAGGATTATAATAAAAGAATTATAATATACAAAAATATATAATTTCCATTAGATAAGTACAGATATTACAAGAACCCAGCAGTAGGACAGAAGGCATCTAGTTGCAGGAAAACTAAATGGAAGATAAGGAATTTGAAATGAGCCTAAATTACCCTACAATGGCCACATGATAGAGAACTCCCCCCCTTCCTTCCTACCACTTCAGAGCAGATGGAGATATCCTGTAACTATTTTGTATCAGCCATGATAATACATATGTTTTTCCAGAAAGCCAGAACTTCATACTCAAAAGATAAGCCTTTTCTCTTAGGACTGTCTTTACTGCTGACCCCAAAGTATGATGATGACTGTATTAACATGTGAAAGTTGCTAAAATGATTCTTTTCACGCCTATATGCTCTGTGATGTG
The DNA here is from genome assembly GCF_028583685.1 of Petaurus breviceps papuanus. Lineage (NCBI taxonomy): Eukaryota > Metazoa > Chordata > Mammalia > Diprotodontia > Petauridae > Petaurus > Petaurus breviceps. The sequence continues at coordinate 6,172,764 of NW_027186645.1, read as the reverse complement.
AGTTTTTGAAGCTTGTGTTTAGGATGGGGCTTCTCCCTTTCCTATTTGTATCTTCTTTCCTATGGCATAGAGCTTGTTTAGGATGCCATGATAGAGGAAAAGAACACTCCTTGCCTACCCTTTGTAGTTTAGAGAGCCATCTTTACACTTGAATGTCAGAAGGAAGGAGCCTTCTATGAGTAGAAGATAGTCCTTTTACTAGATCTTGAGATCCACTATATTTCAGAAACTAATCAAAGCATTGGTATTACTGATTAAATGCAATCATAGTATATCTGAGCCTGCCTTGAAGTTGGTTGGGTTAATCTGAGATAGAAAAGGTCCCCTTCATCAGATCCCTGCAAAGTTATACAAGAATAGGATTTTGAATGTCAGTTATGGATAAGGGAAGAGGAGAAGAGAATATAATATTTTAAAATTTATTTTTAATATTTACTTATTTTTGAGTTTCAAATTCTCTCCCTCCTTCCCACTCCTCCACAACTCATTGAGAAGGCAAGAAATATGATATCAATTACACCTTTGAAGTAACATAAAGGATATTTCCTTATTATCCACGTTGCAAAAAAAAATGTACAAAGAGTTATACTTAAAGATGCTTCAATCTGCACACAGAGTATATCAATTCTCTCTCCTGAAGTGAATAACATTTTTCATTATGGGTCCTTTGGAATTATCTTAGACTGTCTTGACCAGAGCAGCTAAGTTTTTTACAGTTAATAATTCAGTACTGTTGTTAGTGTGTACACCTATCTCCTGGTTGTGCTCACTTCATTTTATGCAAGTTCATATAAGTCTGCTCAGGTTTTTCTGAGACCATCCTACTCATCATTTCTTGTAGCACATTCATATTCCATTACAAAGACATACCACAACATGTGCAGCCAATACCCAATTGATGATCACTCCTTCAATTTTTAAATTTTTGCCACCACAAAAAGAGGGGCAATAAAAGTTTACCAAAGCTGATTTAGTATAACATTCACTGAAGTTGGTTGTGAAGGAGTGGAATGAACAGAGAGAATTTAGAACTCAAAAATAAAAAATAATCCATGTTAAAAATAGATTTTAAATATCATGTTCTCCTCTCTCCTCCCCTTACCAATAACTGGCTGTCAAAATGCTACCCTTGTGAACCCTTATGGGTGTCTGTTGGAGGGTACCTTTTCTATTTCAGGCCTACCCCAACCAACTTCTAAGCAAGCTTAGCTGTATTATCATTTCCCTTTTCTTTCTTGTTAGCAAATCTAGTATGTGTGAGGTGGTAACTCAGAGTTGTTTTAACTTTCATTTTTCTAATCAATAGAGATTTAGATTATTTTTTCATGTAAATATTGATAACTTTGATTTCTTCTTCTAAAATTTGCTTTCCATATCTATTAGCTATCAATTGCAGAGTGACTTTCATTTTTATAAATTTGACTCAAGGGGCAGAGCCAAGATGGTGGAGTAGAAGCATGACATTTGCATTAGCTCCCGCTCCAATAACTTTCAATACTTAAAAAAAAAAAGACTCTAAACAAACTTTAGAGCTACAAACCCTACAAAGTGACAGATAGAAAGAAATCTCCCACTGAAGGTAGCCTAACCAGTCAACAGGAAGTGTCTATTGCAGCACACTGGGAGCCATGCACAGTCACACCTGAGCCATGGTTCTGGTCCCTACTAGTGGTGGCCAGAACAGACTTCAGAAGAGTGAATCACCAGAGCTGTCGTGGTTTCCAGACTTCTCAACACATAAATCCCAAAGACAAAGAAAAAAGTCAGTGTAGAACTATGCTGAAAGAGGGGGGAAGGAAGAGTATGATCCAACCCCTGCCCCCAGGGCAAGAAGCAGTGGAGGTGCTATGGCTGTCTAGCCCCACCACGTGACTGTCTCAGGAGCTCCTGGCTTGCAGAGAGTAAGGAAGACAAGTGACCATTTGGAGGGTAATCACTTTTGCTGTATCCTTCTTGGATCTGGTTCATGGTCTCTGGGGGTGGTCTGGGGTATGTGGCCAATTAGGCAGAGCTTGTGGGAATTATAGAAAGGGCACCCTCCTAATAGCTCCAGCAGCTGTGAAAACCCCAGTAATTTGAGACAAACCTCTCTCCATTCTGGAAGCAGAGTTCTACTGTGAGAAAGAGCACACAAGTCCAGTAATTGGCTGGCAATATGAGCATGCAAAGGAAGCACAAACAGACCATAGAATCCCATAGAATCTTTTTTGGGGACAAAAAGGATCAAGAAATGGAGTAGAAGGAAGACAGTAAAGTCAGAACTCCTGCATCAAAAGCCTCCAAGAAAAATATGAATTGGTTACAGGCCATGGAGGAGCTCAAGAAGGATTTTGAAAATCAAGTAAGAGGAGTGGAGGAAAAATTGGAAAGAGAAAGGAGAATGATGCAAAAAATCATGAAAAAAATGAGCCAACAGCTTGCTAAAGGAGACCCAAAAATACACTGAAGAAAATAACACTTTCAAAAATAGACTAATTAAAAAGGCAAAAGAGGCCCAAAAAGCCAATAAGGAGAAGAATGCTTTAAAAAGCCAAATTTGCCAGATGGAAAAGGAATTTCAAAAAATTCCCTTAAGAGAATAACTTTTTCAAATTTAGATTGGAGCAATTGGAAGCTAATGACTTTATGAGAAATCAAGATACTATTGAACAGATCCAAACAAATGAAATAATAGAAGGCAAAGTGAAATATTTCATTGGAAACACCATTGACCTGGAAAATAGATCCAGGAGAGAAAAAGATCCCAAAAAGAAAACTCCTAGGAATATCATAGCCAAATTCCAGAGTTCCCAGGTCAAGGAGAGAATACTGCAAGCAGTGAGGAAGAAACAGTTTGAGTATTGTGGAAACACAATAAGGATTACACAAGACTTAGAATCTTCTACATTAACGGATCGAAGGTCTTGGAATATGATATTCCAGGAGTCAAAGGAGCTAGGATTAAAAGCAAGAATCACCTACCCAGCAAAATTGAGTATAAAATATGATCTTTCAATGAAATAGAGGATTTTCAAACATTCTGGATGAAAAAATTGAGCTGAACAGAAAATTTGACTTTCAAATTCAATAAGAAAGAGAAGCATAGGAAGGTAAACAGGAAAAAGAAATCATGAAGAACTTATTAAAGTTGAAATATTTACATTCCTGCATGGAAAATGATAATTGTAACTCATAAGACTTTTCTCAGTATGAGGATAGTTGAAGGGAATATATATGTATATGTATATGTACATATATACATATACATAGATGTGTATATAGGAGGGTATATGGGTATATAAATATTTATGTGAGTGTTGGCATATGTATGTTCATGTACACATAGACAGAAGACGCAGAATGTGTTGAATGTGAAGGGATACTATCTAAAAATTAAATTAAGAGGTGAAAGAGGAATTTATTGAGAGAAGGAGAAAGGGAGAGTTAGATTAGGGTAAATTATCTCATATAAAAGAGGCAAGAGAAACCTGTTACAATGGAGGGGAAGAGCAGGAAGGTAAAAGGGAATGGGAAAACCTTATTCTCATTGAATTTGGATTAAGGAGGGAATAACATATACACTCAATTGGGTATCTTACCCTACAGGAAAGTAGGGGTAAGGGTATAAGAGGGGAGAAGACAGAAGGGAAGGCAGATTGGGGGAAAGGATTGTTAGAAGCAAACATTTTTGAAAAGGGATGGGGTCAAAAGAGAAAAAAATAAGTGGGGTGCAGGATAGGATGGAGGGAAATCGTTTTTCTTTCACAATATAACTACAGTGGATATGATTTGAATAACTACACATGTACAACCTATATTGAATTGCTTATCTTCCCATTGGGGGTGGGTGAGGAGGGAAGAAGGAAAAATCTAGAACTCAAAGTTTTAAAAACAAATGTTTAATAAAAAATGTGTTTTTACATGCAACTGGGAAATAAGATATACAGGCACTGGGGTATAGAAATCCATCTTGCCCTTCTAGAAAGCTGGGGGGGGTGATGGGGGAGGATATAAGAGAGAACATATTGGAGAAAGAGGGTATTCAGTAGGCTTTCTATTTTGGGGTGGGGTAGGAGAAAGATGGAGAGAAAAAATGTAACTCAAAATCTTGTGGAAATGAATGTTGAAAACTAAAAATAAATTAACTAATTTAAAAAATAAATTTGACTCAGTTCCTTATATATTTGAGGAATGAGGCTTTTATCAAAGAAGCCTACTACAGTGGTTTTTTTCATAGTTTTGATTAACTAGGTATTACTCCCTACCCTATTTTCTCTGTTTATGCTACTCTCTTCTCTCCCTCTCTTACTTCCCTCTTCCCATCATCTTCACTTTTTTTTGCTTCTGACTACTACCTTACCCATTCACCCTTCCTTCTATCAACACACTCCCATCTCCATTGTGTTCCCTTCCCTTCCTACTTTTCTGTAGAGCAACATAGGTTTCTATATCCAGCTGAGTGTATATATTATTCCCTCTTTTACTCAGTTCCAATGGGAGTAAGTTTCAAGCTCTTCCTTTTTTTTTAATCAAATAAACCAATGATTTATATATTAAAAAAAAAAACTAAAAGCAGTTCCTAGTTTTATTACTAGTTCAAAGTTTTATTTTATTTTATTTAACTTTCAATTTTATTCATCTCTCTTTTGAATCTCTGGATTACCAATTGGGTATTCAACTGAGAATTTTAAAATGTAAATTTCAATTTAATTAAGTGACTTTATAAATCAGGTAATGTCACTTTATAAAAATATATAAATTCGATTTAGTTACCTATGCATTTGAGAAGAGAGCCCTTCATCAGAGAAAAATTGATATAAAATTTTGATATTACTACATTTTCTATGGTATCTTTTGGCAGAACATAATTTCCCTGATTATCTCTTTTAATTAAGTCTATTTTTTTTTCATTGTCTAAGATCAGGACTGTTACTCCTATCTTTTCTTATTTCTGCTGAAGTATAATAGATTCTGCTCCAGTCCTTCATTTTACCTCTGTGTGCATCTTTCTGTTTCAAGGATATCTCTTACAAAGAAAATTTTGTTGGTTTCTGGTTTCTAATCCATTTTGCTTCTAATTCACTTCTATTTTATGGGCAAATTCATCCCATTCAAATTCACAGTTATGATTGCTACTTATTTTCCTGCATCCTATTTTCTTCTCATTATTCTCTCTTTTTATTCTGCCATCAAAAAAAGTATGTTTTGCTTCTAACTAGCATTTCTCTTAATCTGCCATCACTTTTATCACACTTCTTTCTCTTTTTTCCTCCCCCTCTCATTTTCCTGTTGAGTGAGAGAGATTTCTATACCCAATTGAGTATGTAGATATGTTTTTGTTTTCCCTCTTTGAACCAATTCCAGTGAGAGTGATGTTCAGGTGTTGCCTGCCACCTCCCATTTTCCTCTTCAGTGTAAAAGCACTTCTTTGCATGTCTCTCTTATATGAGATAATCTTCCTCATACTACCTCTTTCTTTCCTATTCTCCCATGCATGCCCCCTTTTCACTTCTTCATATTTTTGAGAGGATCACAGCACAATTGATTTATACTCATGCCATCGGTCTATGCAAACTCCTCACTACCTTAATAATGATTAAATTCTCAGGAATCTCATGTATTATCTTCCCATATAGGAATGTAAAGAGTTTAATTTTATTGTCTTATGATTACTATTTCACTATTTTACTTTTTTCTTCTAGAGTCTTTTGTTTGAATGTCAAATTCTATATTCATCTCTAGTCTTTTTATCAGGAATCTGCTTGGGAGCACTCTACTTTATTGTGTCTACTTTTTTCTCCCTGAAGGATCATATTAAGTTTTACCATGTAGATTGTTCTTGCTTGTAATCCTAACTTCTTTACATCTAGAATAAAACATTCCAAACCCTCTGTTTCTTTAACATGAAAGCTCCTAAATATTGTGTAATTCAGACTGTGGCACCACAATGTTTAAGTTGTTCCTTTCTGACCTCTTAAAAAGTCTAGGAGTTGTGGCATTTGGCTATAATATTGCTAGGAGTTTTCAGTTTGTGATGTCTTTCAGGAGGTGATTGGTGGATTCTTTTAAATTCCGTTTTATCCCTTGGATCTCAGATATCAGGACATTTTTCCTTTATAATTACTTCAAATATGATGTCTAGTCCCTTGTTTATCATGGCTTTTAGGCAGTCTAACAATTCTTTAGTCATCTCTCCTAGATCTATTTTCCAGATCTGTTATTTTCCCAAGTGAAATATTTGAAAATTTCTTCCATATTTTTCATTTTTCCATTTTGTTTTATCATTTCTTGAAGTTTCATGGAGTCTTAATTTCCATTTCCCAGTTCTAATTTTAAGGAATTCTTTTCTTCAATATGTTTTCTGCCTCTTTTTCCATTAGACCAATTCTGTTTTTTAATGCACAATATTTTTGTGTCTCTTTCACCAAGCTTTTAATTCCCTTTCCAAAGTTTCCTTGCTTAATGTATTTCATTTCCAAATTTTCTTCTACCACTTTCATCTCATTCTTTAACTCCTTTAGGGATTCATGTTGGGCTTGTGTTGAATTAGTATTTTTCTTTCAGGTTGTGGCTGCAACTGTGTTAACACTGTTGTCTCTTTTTGAGTTTATGTCTTGATTTCTCCTGTCATCACAATAGCTTTTTTTGTTTTTTTTTTTTGAAGGGAGGGGATTGTTTGCTCATTACAAACTTTTTTTTTTAACTTTGAATTTTATGCTAATGCTGGGTTCTGCTCTTCCAGGTTGGGGAAACACTGTGCCAAGCCTCAGGGTTTTTCTTGCTGTTGTTTTCAGAGCTAGATCTTGTGGTCTGAAAGTTTTTCATGCTTTTAATTGTGTGTGATCTGGGGACAGGTGTTGATACTGCTATTCTGATCTGTGGTCTGGTCTGTACTCAGGAGGAGCCCTTGCTTCTCTAGAGCTGCAAGCACTAACATTCTTCTGGGCCCTAGAATTGTGTATGGGTCACCTGCTCTTTTGCAGCCATAATGCCCAGTGCTCCTCTGTGCCTTTAAACTGTGATCAGAGCTCCTATTCCTTTGTGACTCACTAGAAGTGTATGTCTGCACCCTTGAACTGTGACCCAGAACTGTGCAAGAGCAATAGAAATCTCCCAAAGCTGGTGTTGCCACTATAGCAACTGCCTTCAAGCCTTGCTTCTACAGCTGCTATCCCATCCCCTCCCATGGGCTCCAGGCCTCTACATACTGTCTTATATCCAAGTGTCACAGACAACTCCTTCTGAACTTTTACATTGTCTTAACTTGGAAAAATGTCTCACTGTGACCTTTTCTTCCCCTTGGTTTTTCTGCTCCAAGATGTGATATAAGGTCTTATTTTAAATTGTTTGGAATGGAATATTGGGAGACCTCAACTGCTTTTTCTACTTCATCATTTTGGCCCCTGGATTGCATTCCAAGTAGAAGAACTTGTATGCATAGATCAGGGAGGTGAGCGGAAATTGAAAGTATATTTTTGGATATACTTTTTTGCAATTTTTGAATATGTCAAATTTTTATTCTAATTTTAGTTATCTGTCCCAGTTAAGTGTGGAATAGGAAGATAAGAAAAGGTGATAGAATGATACTAGGGAAATAATAAGTAGGTAGAATATTAAGAAAGGAAAGAAAAATTATTTCATGGGACAGGAATAATTAATATAGATAAGATATTGTTCTACTACGTGTTTCTTTCCAAGTTGAACATCCTTTTTTCAAACTGTACATAATATGCTGATTTAAAAAAAATTGATACAGATTCAATAAAAATCATAATTTTAGTAAAGTAGGATAGAAAGTAATATAATCTTTTATTTTTTCAGTTTATTTAATATTTACTTTTCCTCCAGTTAAATATAAAACCAATTGTTAACATTTATATTTAAAATTTTGAGTTCAAAATTCTCTCCCTTCCTCCCTCACTATCCCCTCCCCTCGCTGAGAGGGCAACCATTCGATATAGGTTATAGATTTATAATCATGCAAAGCATAGCCATAATAGTCAAGTTATGAAAGAAAACAGACCTGAAAAAACCTCAAGAAAATTAAAGAAAGTAAAAAAAAAAGTATGCTTCAATCTGTATTCAGACACCATTGGTTCTTTTTCTGCAGAAGTATAGAATTTCTCATTATAATTCTTTCAGAGTTGTCTTGGATTTTTGTCTTTCTAAGAATAGCTAAGTCACTCACAGCTAATTATCTTAAAATATTGCTGTTCCTTTGTATATTTCACTTTGTATCAGTCCATGCAAGTCTTTCCAGGTTTCTTCTGAGAACATCATGCTCATCATTTCTTATAGTACCATAGTAATTCTATCATAATCACATACCACAACCTGTTCAGCCATTCCTCAGTTGATGGATTTCCCCTCAATTTATAATTCTTTTCCCATAGAAATGAACTGCTCTAAATATTTTTGTAAACATAGGTTCTTTGCCTTTTTAAAATATCTCTTTTGAGATACAGACCTAGTAGTGGTATTGCTAGGTCAAAAGGTATGCCTAGTTTTATAGCCATTTGGGCATAGGTCCAAATTGCTCAACAGAATACTTGAATCAGTTCACAACTCCACCAACATTGCATTATTTTCTCATTTTTCCACATCACCTTCAACATTTGTCATTTACCTTTTCTGTCCTATTAGCCAATCTAATAGGTATGAAGTAGTAGTACCTCAGAATTGTTTTAATTTGTATTTCTCTGATAATTGGTAGGTTAGCGTAAATTTTTTCATATAATTATGAGTATCTTTGCTTACTTCACTAGAAAACTATCATATATTTGAGGATTTTTCAATTGGGAAATAGCTCCAATTTTTATAAATGTGACTCAGTTTTCTACGTTTGAAAAATGAGGACTTTGCCAGAGAAACTTGTTTGATTTTTTTTTGCAATAACTACTATTAACTGTATTTTCCTCTATCTTATTATAACCCTATCTCCATGTATTCTATTCTCTCTCTCCTTTCAACTTATCCCTCCTCAAAAGTGTTTTGTTTCTGACTACCCCCTCCCCCAATCTGCCATCCCTTCTGTCACCCCCCACTTTTTTATACCCTTTACCTACTACTTTCCTGTAGGGTAAGATACACATCTATACACAATTGCATGAGCATAATATTCTATCTTGGAGACAATTTTAATAAGAGCAAAGTTCAATAACTCCCCCTCACATTCCCCTTCTTTCCCTCCAGTGTAAAAGCTTTTCCTGCTTCTTTTGTGTGAGATAATTTACATTACTTTACCTCTTTCTTAATACATTCCACTCTCACCCCTTAATTTTTTTAGATATCACTTCATATTCAACTCACACCTGTGCCCTCAGTCTATATATACTCCTTTTAACTACCCTAAAAATGAGAAATGTCTCATGAGTTACAAATGTCATGTTCCCATGTAGGAATATACAGAGTTTAACCTTGTTAAGTCCTTTACAATTTCTCTTTCCTGTTTACTTTTGTTTTTCTCTTGAGTGTTATATTTGAAAGTCAGATTTTCTCTTTAGTGCTGATCTTTTTATGAATAATGGTTGAAAGTCCACTATCTCATTGAATATCCATTTTTTCCCTGAAGTATTATATTCAGTTTTACTGGATAGGTTATTCTTGGTTGTAATCCTAGCTCCTTTGCCTTCTGGGATAACAAATACCAAACACTCCAATACTTTCATGGAGAAGCTGCTATATCTTGTGTTAGCTTGACTGTTGCTACAGGGTACTTCAATTATTTTTTTTCCTGTTTGCAATATTTTCCTCTTGACCTGAGAACTCTGGAATTTGACTGTAATATTCCTGGGAGTTTTCATTTTCGGATCTCATTCAGGAGGTGATCAGTGGATTCTTTCCATTTCTATTTAACACTCTGTTTCCAGAATATCAAGGCAGTTTTTCTTGATAATTTCTTGAAAGATGATATCTAGGCTCTTTTCTTAATCATCACTTTCAGGTAATCAAATAATTTTTAAATTCTCTCTCCTGGATCAATTTACCAGGTCAGTTGTTTTTCGAATGAGATATTTCATTGTCTTCTATTTTTTCATTTTTTATTGCTTCTTAGTTTCTCAAAAAGTTGTTAGCTTCCATTTGATCAATTCTAATTTGTAAGGAATAATTTTCTTTAGTAAGCCTCTGGACCTCCTTTTCCATTTGGTCAGTTCCGCTTTTTAAGTCATTCTTCTCCTCATTGGTTTTTGGATCTATTTTACCATTTCATCTAGCCTATTCTTTAAGGTGTTATTTTCTACAGTATTTTTTGTGCCTGCTTTACCAAGCTGTTGACTCATTTTTTCTTTATTTCCTTGTATCACTCTTATTTCTCTTCCCAATTTTTCCTCTACCTCTTTTACTTGATTTTCAAAATCCTTTTTGAGTTCTTCCATGACCTGAGACCAATTCATACTTTTCTTGGAGTTCTGTAGCAACTTTGACTTTATTGACTTCTATAAATTTGTTTTGATCTTCCTTGTCATCATAATAACTTTCTATAGTCAATTTTTTTTCTTGCTGTTTACTCATTTTCCAAGAATATTACCTAACTTTTAACTTTTTGTTAAAGTATGGCTCTGCTTACATTGTGGAGGGCACACTGTTCCAAGCTTCAGGGGCTTTGTGTAGTTGTTTTCAGAGATACTTCTAGGGAACTGTAAGTTTTCAGTTCTTCCAAGTGGTATGATCTAAGGAGAGTTGTTTACCATTGATTGCCACCCATGACTGTGACCTGTATCTGAGGATGGGCAAAGCAATAGAGTCCTGCCTCAGTGCCAGGAAAAAGATCCCCACAATCTCCTTCTCATCAATTGTTTGACCCCTTTAACATCTTAGAGCTTTGAAAACAGCTGCTGGAGCTGCCAGAGCTGCTGCTACCAATTCAGTAACTCCCAAAGCCTGCTCCTGGTTTGTTGTGGATGGGACTATGCTGGTGTGACCTATGCTGCACTGCACTTCGATCTCTCCTTGGTGCAATAGACCTTTCCCGCCAACCTTCTAAGTTTTCTTTGGAGTCTGTGGGTTGAGAGGTTTGAAACCAATACTCCTTCCAGTGATTCAGTGGTCCCAACACCTGCTCTGGGTTTTCTGGGGCCAGTCTGGACTGGTGCAGCCTGTACTAGACTGCTTTCCTCTCTCACCAGGTGCAATGGACCTTTCTTGATGACCTTCAAAGTCGTCTTGGACTGGAAATTTTTCTCTCTCTCTTTTTGTTCATTCTACTGCCTTAGAATTTGTTCAGCATCATTTTTAAAGATATTTAGAGTGGTTTGGGGGACAACTCATGTGAGTCCCTGCCTTTACTCCACCATCTTGGCTCTGCTCCTCCCACCTGAGTTGAACATCTTTTAATCCAGACAGAGCAATGGTCTCCCATTCTATATTTTTCTCCCCATCTTGCTCCTTACTCTTGCTTCTTCCATACTGAAATGTCTCTGTTCCTCGATGACAATCTAACCTTTTAATGCTTCTGTTCTAAATGTTTCTAGGACATTTCTTCTCATTGAATTGACTTGATGTGATTTGACCAGTATGACCAAGATTGGTTAACTGTGGTTTTGATTAGACTCCATAAGCAATAAATATGGTTCTAAGAAAATATAGTTTGAGGGTATTTGTCTTACAGACAACATCTATGCTCACTGAAAATAAGTTCAGGAGACCTGGTTTAACCAGGTACTACTTGTGTGACCTTGATTAATTTTCTGAGTCTCAGTTTTCTCAACTGTACTGTAATTAGAGGAGCTATGTTAATATACTACCTCTGACATTTATTATGTGTCTTTGGGGAATTTAATTAATATCCCTTATCCTCAGTTTCCTCATTTGTGAAATTAAGTTTTGGACTAGATGACCTCTGATGTCCCCTTCAGGTCTATAGCCAAGACTTTTATATTAAAGAACTATTTTGAAGATCAAATGGCATAATGCATATAAAGTGCTTTGTAACTGTTAAGTCCTTTATTATTGTTTGTCCTTCATTTTGAAAAAGACCAATGACATCATGGATGATATCTTGACCTGTTTGTGAATTGGATTTAAGTGAGGCAGAATTACAAAGTCATCAACCTTACATGCTCCTCCATAGTTATGAAAGTCCGGTGGCAAGACAAAAGTCAAGATGGCTGGTGATGATCTAAGATGCAGTGGATGACCTTGGTGTCTTCAATGACTGACTAAAGTCTAAACACTCCATAGCACCCCATTCAAGCACTTTCATGGCCATTTAGAACAATGGCCCACCTCACCCAGGGAAATCTTCATGTTTGGGATAGATATCCCCCTAACTCACTGACAAGTTTGAAGCCTTTAGGTTACCATCAACATGGTTTAGTCCATCTGCAGTGTTGGTTTGCTGGGGTGTAGCCATTGCATAAGCTAAAGTCTCTTAGACCCACAAGTGAGAGTTGGGTGAATGTGGAACACTAAAAGTGGATGAGCTGCCTTGAAAAAAACAACAACTCATCAAGTCTTCACACCAAAGGTTCTAGTTCTCCTTGAACAAATACATTCTTTGTCAGGTCCTCCTGATCTGGAAAGGCTTCAAGAACAAGGATAGTGAGGGTGATGAACTGTTCATCACCCATCTTGGGACTATACTATCTAAGTATAAATATGGAAGGAAATGTCTTTATTAAGCACACACTATATACCAGGCACTAAGCACTGTACAAATATTATCTAATTTTATCCTCACAATAACCATGCACCGTAGGTGCTGTTGCTATACCCATTTTACAGTTGATAAAACAGAAATGTCTTGCCCAGGGTCACATAGCTAGTAAGTATGGGAGGATATATTTGAATTAATGTTTTCCTGACTTCAGGATCAGCACTCTATCCACTGAGCCCACATAGCTACCTCCATAAAAGTAGAGTCTCTTTCCCAGAAACATTGATTGCCATCATAGCAACTCATGATGACCATTTACTAAGCCTTCAAGGGAATTCAGTCCATACACTTGGTGAGAACTGCCCACATAGAGAAAATCCAAGAACACTGACGTATTGAAAAAATGTGAGGCTTTGTTTTTATGCATGCTATTCCAGGGTACTTTCTTTAGCTAGACATATATGCTTTCTATGGATTATGACATTTAGGAATTAGTGGGAGGATTGACATTTTTGGATCACAGGTATCAGTGATTATATTGTATTTCCATTCAATAGGTACACCTAGCCAGGCCTGGGAAAGTGCTTAAACAGGGTGGCCCCTGGATCTGACCTGAGCCAGATCAAAGTTCATGTTTACAAAATGAATTTTGAGATGTCATTTTTTGTTGTTGTTGTTGTTTGGGTAGCTATGAAGTGTACGTGTAACCTTGGTGAAGAATATAAATACATATGGGAAATACATATGGACTCACACTGGTCTTTTCTGCTACATATGTTTGTGTAGGCAAACAGTCTTGCACTGTATATACCCCATGGGCACTCATTAAATGCATGCTGGCTGAGCTTGTTGACGATCAGCAACTGGATCTAATGTGAAGGCTGCCTTAAGTTAAGATGATGTGACAGGATGTGCATACCCAGCTCATGCTTTCACCAAAGGCTGTACCTGTCCCTGCTCTCCACACATGAGAGGAGGCAGACACTTCTGCTTTCAAAAACTGCTCCTTCTCATTCTTCATGGCTCGAGCCCTTTCCATATTTATGGCAATCTAGATAGAAAGACCACATTTGAAGGAATGACATATTATCCCCAGAAGCTTTCCTATATATAACATACACGAAGACAAGGTGGATAATGATAGAGGATAGAGTACAGGGTTTTTCTCTACAAGGATAACCAGAAACAGATTATGACAAAAAGTGAAAGCTACAGATTCATAGAATCTAATAATAATAAGCTCACATTCATGTAATGATTATCGTTTTATAAAACACTTTCCTTAAAACATTCCCATGAAATGAATGTCACAAGCAGCAATGTTTTTATTTGAAAAAACAAGGAAATGATGATTTGAGGTAGTTATATAATATGCCCAAGATCCAGTAGCTAATGTGATATACTAGCAAGAATACCAGATATGTAGTCAGAGGGTTTGAGTTCAAATTTTTACCCAGTTAATGTGGCATTGGATAAGTTCTGGACTTTTATCTGTATAAGAAGGGAATGAGACTATATGGTCCCAGCTTTAAATCTCTCTATAATCCTAAGGAGGAACAACTCAGATAGAAAGTTAAGGTTTCTGATCGTAAAACTTGTGTTATCTTTCATGGTGCCTCTCTTATGAGATGACACTGCTATTTTATTAAGTGGCCAGGCCTTGGAACCAATGGCAAAAAAAAATATGTCCTGGTTTTAATGAGGCATGAGATTATTTTTCAGAACCACTGCTCTGTAATTAATGTTAAGAAATCCCCATTCTTAAATAAACCACCAGACTTCCAAAATTACAGTTAAACTCCTTTCCTTGTTCATTGAGAAAGGATTCTCAAATTGAGTAGGGGGCAGTTTAGATATCCTCAGTTCTCTTACAGCTTTGATTCAATGATTCTCTGAATCCCAAGAACCCCTTATTTTGTATCAGCAGTTATCATAACATGATTTTTTTTGCAAAGCAAATGAATATTCCATATCACATTCAATATAGATGTAGCATACCTTTTGTTACAGATGCTGCAGAATGCCAACCAGCCTAAACCCATTACTGGAGAGGATGTTGAAGTCTGGCTTTCATTTTACACTGAAAAATTCCTGTTCTGACACTCTCTTGGGTGCCAAACACAAACCATACATCTTGCATGTGACATGGACGAGACACAGGCATCCCACTGGGCCTGTGATAAAGATGTTCAAGCCTCCCTCTATCTCCCTTCTGGTACAGATGATACAGCCAGAAAGGATCCAACTGACTAATGGCATGCCAATTCCAGATCCAGAGGATAACAAGCAGAGAACAAAGAGTACAGCTATAGACTATATCAGGCACAGGTGAGCTCTACCAGCTCCATGTTATCTCTGGCTATCATAGTAACAACCACTTCACGATTCCTAACAAAGAAAGTTGAGACGACTGTCAGAAACACCACGGGCACTAACGAGTCTATAGCCCCTTACTTCAAGATCACTTTGGATGCTATTCTCTGGCTAACTAATGTAGTAGTTTCCCCTAGAGCAAGACTGCATTAACAGGGAGGACTGGGAGACAGCCTGGCTAAGAGGCAGTCCTAGCTGCTAAGATAGAGTAGGACTCTTATCCCCTCGACTCTCAGGGAAGCTTAAGGGGTGGAAAGGAAAGAAGAGAAAGGAACTGCAAAGGCTTATTGTCGATCAGCATGCAGGTAGTGTCAGATGCTAAGCATCTCATCAGTACAGCTAAGTACCTGGGAGCAAGATCAGGATTTATACATTTTCAAGTGTTCTTTGGTTGTAGCATCTGAAGATGAGGAGTTCAATATATAGTGGTTTGAGGGAAAACAGAGAAACCAGCTCAGTGCTCAGCTATATCAAAAAGTTTAGGGATGTAACCAGCCCTTTGATGTTGTTTTTTTTTTCCAGTTTTCTTACAGGTTCTTAACAATGCCAAAATTTTTTTTATTTTTAAGAAAAAAAATAGCTATAAATAACAACATTAAAAAAGAAATTCACCATTAAAGGACTAGATTTCAGTGCCTTACTAAAACAGTATCTTCTTGTTTTCTAAGTCGGATCCTTTAGGGTTGTATTTTTTTCCGGGGGTAAGTGTTCTGTTGTTTTGTCTCTATGAAACTCTGAACCGAGGAAGGGTGAAGTATCAAGAGATATGCTGCTAAAAGTTTAATAATTGACTCTCTAGGGAAAATGTAAACGCATACATGTACTTTTATTTTTAATCTACCTTATTCACATTTTCTTCATCACTTTCTTTAGTCTAGATAATCAACCAAAAATAAAGCAAGGCCTGATTTGTAAGCATTTAACAGCTTTGTAGATATAAATGATTATACTGAAATTTTAATAATTGGCTCTCATGAGCTGGTATAGCTTTAGCATACCAGTGGATGAAGGGAGTAGGGAAGGAGAGAGAAGGAGGAAGGAAGAAAGAGAGGGAGGGAGAGGGGGTAGAGAGAGAATGTTAAATCTGATTTTGAGACTGAGACTTAATATAGTTTTACTGTCATAGGCCATAGTTTTTGAGATATATTATGCTCCTCAATGAATTTTGGTTCTCAAAAAAGTCATAGACTGTATTGATTGAAGACTATGTGCATAGAGGAAATTTAAGTCAAGTAAACACCATCCCAAATCTATATTTTTAAAGTTACATTTTGAATTTGGTGTTGTACAGGAAAAAGAAAACACTTAGATGAATATTACTCTTCATTCAAATATTCTACAGACTAAAGTAGGTCAAAATTTCCACTCTCATTCTTGGTCTAGAATTGTGACTCTTAAAATTCTATATAGCTAGGGCCTTGTCATGTAATTTAGATGGCAGGAGTATCAGGATGAGTAAATTCTCTTTAACAATGTGACTCCACCTTCTCTACAACATACAGTCTTGTAGAATACTCTTGATGCAGAGAATTTTAAGTAAATTTTCCAGGGGTCATAGAGACAGAACAACTCTGAGAGCTTCTCTCTATTATGTCCTGTTGCCACTCATACAGTTCCATATGTCATGGCATTTCCTTTCCCCTCCAAAGGCCCCCTGCTAGGAATATTAAGGTAGCAATTTGTTTTGGAAATGAGCCTAAATAGTGGCACTAAATGTGAATGAGTCATAAGGAGGTAAAAACTAAGGGAAAAGAAGCGACGCATAAAAATAAAGGAATCACATGGTAATAAGGGGCAGCTGACATCATAGGTGGAGTCTGGTCCTACTACTCTTAATGGAAAGAGAAAGCAAAGAAAAATTTACACATAGTGAATAGGTAAATTTATGGGAGAGGATGGGCAACTGACCTACGTGGAAGGGTTATTTATAAACATCATCAGCAGGTACATTCACATTGATGAGATTGTGGCTCTTTTGTGTATATTTGAATTTCTCTATTAAAAATATGTTTAATCTAGTTGCAGGTTGGGTGTCTGTGTGAAAGGCAGGTGACAAGTCCTGCAGATGTCAGCCCACAATACTTTTTGAGCACCACAGGAGAGTGTGGGGTTAGGGGGAGGGGAGAGGGAAGGAGACATAGGAAAACCTTTGCTTAACTTGACACTTTACCAGCTCCCTCAGACTGCCAGATAAAATGATCAGAAGAGTACTGATAGGCAGTGGGAAGCATGGCTGCCGAAGTGTGATTTTCATTGACTGCCAGCTCATATTCACCTGCATGTTTCTTTCCTTTATAAATTCTTGTGGGAAAACCCAGTGCAGGGAGATCTTTTTGGCAGAGTGTCACATTGGAAAGAGTAGACTAGAAACAAACTTCTTATTAAAAATCAGTAGTGAATAGGGGTTGGTAACTTGGCTTCCCAGCAATGGGCCAGGCAGCTTTATTCAACCTAATGAACCTGGCTGTAGGCTTGTCTAATAACATATTTGCAGAGGAGAGAAAATGTTCACTGAGATTATAGTAAATAGGGAGATATACATTCTCAAGATGTTTCTTTAAATTGACTGGTCATCAGGAATTTATTAGTATTTAGTATATGAGGCACACACACAGAGTAAGTGTATGTATGCATAAATGTATATATGTATGTATACTTTAGAAATCAGAAATCAATATCATCTAGCCTGGAAAATTTTTATTGTGGAAATTCTATCCACAAATACAGATTAGCAAGTTGTCTATAATTTATTATTTTAGAGGATTGCCTGGGGGCACTGGAAGGTTATATGATTTATTTTATTCTGACCCCAAGAAACTAGCTTAGAAATTTCTGACATTGTTCTAGTTTGGAATCCAACTGGTATTAAAAGTCTTCCTTCTGACACATACTGACTTTGTGACTCTGGGCAAGAATTTAACCTCTAACTGGCCCAAGCAACTACCTCAGTCTCTAAGTTACAGAGTAATAGTAATCTGCTTTGGAGAAAAGGATTTTCTCACGGGGAATATGGGGAAAATTTTTCTCAACATAAATGAAATCAAAAATTTAAACCAAAATTATTCCTTTAGGAGAGAGTTTTGCACATTATAGAGATAAAATAGATATTTGTTGTTTGTTTAACGATGAATATAGGTTGACAATATAAAGAGAAAATATACATTAGATTTCTTACCCTCTGCCCATTGTCTAGGTCTTCAAATGTCTTTTTGTCATCAGTAAACATATAATGATTCATTCTTTTTCCCCTGAGGCAAGTGGGATTGTGATTTGCCCAAGGTCATATAACTACTAAGTATCTGAGGCTAATTTGAATTCTGATCCTCCCAACTCTAGGGATGGTGCTCTATCCATGGTACCACCAGCTGCCCCTATGATTCACTCTTTGTCTTTCTATGGGTTATGATGGTTGAGGCCTGGGAATATGGTCTGTCATTAGGGGATATCGTTTGGACAGAACACGTTAGAAAAGTCAGGTCCAGAATTAGATGAGGGTACCATTAACCATAAATGATGTGTCTACAGACTCTCACCTCCCCTTCTGCTCCAAAGAGGAAAACAAAACCAGAATGAAACAGCCCTAATTCCTTTCACCATTAGAATTGTAACACTCAGTATGTTTGCCCATTATAAGCCTTTTAACTTTATTCTCTAGGTACACATAGCAGAGGACGTATGTCTAGGAAAATCTGGTCATCTTGGACATTTCAAAGTATACAGAGCACAGGAGGACTAACATATTTGAGAATGAAGGCTCACCTTTGAATATAATAACACAATGGCCTCGTTGAGGCCAAATGCTGATGATAAAGCCAATAAATGAAAGTGATGCATATCACATTGTCATGTACACACATATACATGCACAACATTCCCTGAGAGCCTTTTGGAAATCCTCAAATGAAATATGACATTAGCAGTTTTCTTTTGAGATACCAGGACTGCTTCCATAATAGGTCATCTTATTAAATGCTCCTTTTACATAATCTTTTACATACCTCTACATTTTTAATGGGTGTAGTAGTAAGCACCCTGGCATACCCAGAATGGCTGCTAGCACAGGTTCTTAGATCTGCTTTTCTAAAGGAAAGCAACTCAAAATGGGTTAACAGTCTTACTTTAATCAAACATATATCATTTACCTAGATGAAGGGAAAAAGTCAGCACCCTGAATTTCAGAGAATACAAACAGAATACAAACAGAAGTTACAAGCAGAAGTTATAAGCAGTCGGAGAAAAAGACCAGCAGACAGGGCTTCCAGCTGTCTGACCATTGCATCCATACCTAGTTAGTTACCAGACAGGGAAGCACCAACATCTGGGTTTTAAAAGCTGGGGGGCTCTCAATGGCTGCCCAGAGTCTCATCTGGTCAAATCACACAACTCTTCCCAAAGTGAGCCCCAAAGCAAAACCTCACATCAGGGTATATATAGCCTTCTTCTGGCTCAGAGAAAGTAACAACCCTCTTGACCCACTGCCCAATCACAAAGTGACAAGGTGTGGACATTCCTGACAAACAAGCCTCCTGCCACAGGCTCCATGTGACTACATTAAGCCAGTTAGGAGGCAGAGTATATTCTCAAATCAGGGAAGGTTCTCAGAGTCACTTAAGCCTATCAAGGGGCCAAGAGACAGGGAAGATCTTCAGATTCCCATTTCCATAACATTGGGCCACTTGACATCCTTTGGCATGCTCACAGATTGTGCCTGGTATACAGGATGATCCTCAAAGAAAAGAGTTATTTCTCTTTGTTGTTTAGTGTGCTTTCATTTGTGTCCAGCTCTTCATGACCCTTTTTGGGGTTTTCTTGACAAAGATATTAGAGAGGTTTGCTCTTTCCTCCTCCAGATTATTTTACACATGAGGAAATCAAGACAAATAGGGTTAAGTGACTTGCCCATTGTCATATAGCAAGTAAGTGTCTGAGGATAGATTTGAACTCTGGTCTTCCTGACTGCAGGACTGGTGTTCTATCCAGTGCATCACCTACCTGCCCCCGTCATTTGTCTAATATGATACAAACTGAAAGTAGTAATTTAGCTTTGGATCATAAACTTAGAGCTGTAAGAGATCTAAAAAAGTTATAAAATCCACTTCCCCTCATACTTTTCCTTTTACATATGAGGAAATAGGGATCCAGAAAGACTATAACTTGCCTAGAGATGGCGTTGGAGCCAAAATTGAAGCATATGTCCTCTGATGCCCAATTCAGAGCTCTTTACACTGTCCCACACTTCCTCTTTCATATAAGTAGACGTGATGAATTATACCCATTTCTGATCATTTTCCCTGATCTGCTATTTGAACCTCTTAAGGAAAAGTTCAGGCTACTCTAGTTAGATACCTTGCTGTAGCTGTTGCTAAAAGCTCACTAGAATGCAAAAGGCGTATCTGATGTAAAGGAAGAGAGGCTATTCTGAGTGCTGCAGATAGGCTAAAAGACAGTAGTGGTCTTCTATTTTGCTCTGCATTCGGGTACTTGTATTTCAATGGCACAGGCCTAAAAGCTGTAACTCTGTTCTGCAAACTTGGCGGGGCTCCCTTCATTGAAGCATCATTTGATAAAGAGATGACAGGCTACATTAAGCAAGTGAGTGCACCTTTTTTTAGAAGAATGGCTGGAAGGCTAGCAGAGCAGTATGACAGGAAAATCAAAGCCGAGGAAGCTACAGAACTGCTGAATTACCTTTCAAGATTAGAGACTGGGACATTGTCCTCTTTTCATATTCACTTACTGGATAAATTAGAAAAGTCTGAGCTCCAAATTTTCTCTTTGTTCAAAATCAAATAATAGGGCAAGTTCAATGACAATAGGTCACAGGAACATTGGCTCGGGTAAGATTGTTCTCTAAGTCTCCTGAAAATATGTCATGCACCCTGAGTTCTTCCTCTTCTTTGCATCTCCTTTAACTTTAATAACTGAAAACTTTACTAAGACTTTTGGGACACCCTGGATAGAGAAGGTGCTCATTAAATGTTTCTCCAGTGGATAGACTCCTCTTCCTCACTACAACTCTGCTTGTAAAAATTTCTCCTTAACTTCAAGGCCCTACGTAGGGCTACCTGCTCCATGAAACCTCCGTGAATTAAACCTATGTACAATTCATTTCTCTTCTTTCAAATTACTCATAGCATTTTCCCTGGATCTCTCCTCGGCATTTATCACATTCTGCTTTCTATCAATTATTTACATACATGTCATCTCTCTGTTATGATGTCAGTTCCTTGAAGGGTCTATATCTTATTGTATCTTTCTATCCCCCAAACAGAAAGGTGAGGTGCATAGTCAATAGAGAACCAACCTGAGAGCTAGAAAAGAATAGGGTTGGAGTCCCCACTTCTTACATCAATCAATCACTTAATAAACATGTATTAGTATCTCTTATGTGCCAAACACTGTGCTAGGTATTCTGGGTGCTAGTTCTAGGAATGGCATAATCCCAGTTACAAGGACATGTCCTGACCATGTGACTCTGGGAAATTCCTTTAGCTTCAGGGCCTTAGACATCTTTTTCAGTCTATAAAACATGCGGTAGTTGCCAATCTTCGTTGATAGTCAGAGTTTTATTTATCAGGAGCTGCTTATGTCAGTGAAATCATAGATCTGGTAAAATTTCTTAAAAATAGGAAGACAGATGAATATGTATATACATATATATGTGCATATATGCATACACATACATATATACATACATGTATGCATGCATACATACATATAAATCCCATCACATTCTAGGCAGTTAAAATGACTGTTGAACTGTATTGAATTAACTGAATGAATATGCACATTCCTAGCTTTTGGAGACTAATTTCGGGAACAATGAACAAGTGTGGTGGCAAAGAAATTCAGGTCTCTCCTAGAAGACAATGCTATTAGATAGTATTACCTTCTAGATTTTGAGCCTGGATACTTAGAATTAGACTAGTCAAGAATTTGGATACATGAGCTGGCAGCTTGTCTCTAGAAACCCTAGTGAAGCATGAATCAGGGGAGTAAAGATTAATTCTTTCTGGCTGTGACATCCTGGGCAATTTGCTTCACATCTCTGAGCATACTTTTCCTCACCAGCAAAACGGGGGTTAATGAGGCTTGTAATGTATAACCTAATAGGTTTCAATAAGCATCAAATAAAGTTTCTCTGAAAATAATTCTGTCAATTGTATAATCTTATGTGTGTATTTATTGTTATAATTATTAGAAATAATAATATATTGCATAATTTACAAAGCATATTCTTCATTAAAACCTCATGAGGCAAAGTGGTTGCAAATCCTGCCTCAATAGTAGAGAAGAGGGAAACTGAAACTAAAAAAGGTTAAGTATTTTGACCAAGTTCACATGCCCAGAAAGTGAGAGAGCTAGAATTCAACCTTAGATCATTTAACTTCAGATTTAGGACTTGATAAACTACATTAGGACAGATAATAGGAAAGTAGGAAAATTTTGGTTGAGCTTTATTACCTACATGCAATGCATACAGCAGTTTCTATCTGCTTCACTCACAGAGTAGCAATGATCCACAAATACTGATCATACCACTTAAAGGCCCATCCTAAGAAGATTTGGTGAATTAATCTAATGGAATCTTCCATCACACATCTTTCCACACTCCTCAAGGGTTCAGTCCATGAGACAGCTGTAGAAATGCAACTTGGCTTAGCAGGAAGGACGAGTGAGTCTCGTCCCAAAGAACCATATTACATTGAATGGGTCAAAGGGCAGCCAAGCAAGGAACTAAAGTGATATGCTGAAAGCATGCCAGAAGCAATGTAAAAATCAATAGACAGCTGAGAAATAGCTAGAGTTGACTAGATCTGCTGGTTGGGTCTTCTGGGCATATGTGACCTTGTTTATCCATAAATAAATTGTCACTAAGACCAAATTGAAGAAATGTAAGTAGCATTAGGCTCTCCAGTTAGAAGCACTGGAGAGACACATATACACACACAATCACCCATATACATGCAATCACACACCTAACAGTCTATGCATGTAATTACTACAAGAGAGAATATTGACTGTGAGTTAATTTTGGATCCAAGTTGGGGATCCAAGTGCTATTTTTATATTCTGGGAATGAAAAAAAAGGGCCTAGGTAGAGAAAAGGAAATTTGAATACTCATGCTGCAGAGTTGGTTTTGTAAGTTGCATACAACAAATATAAATGCAGAATTATATTGGAGAGGCTTTATAAAGGATAATGCTAGAAAAAAATGAATTGCTAGGAATAAAAATTGAAGCAAAAATTAGTCAATCATAATGGCAAGTGTCAAAAATACTTCATGGGCCTCTCATACACCATTAGTATCCCCACAATGTCAAGACACTGCAGTTGGACATAACATTGTTTGGACTCCCTGGGGTGAATTAATTGGGGTATATGGGTAAGAGTCACACAGATTATTTTGGCTTGGATGAATGAGTCATCATCTACATTATGGGAGGATATATCCACTTCAGCAAGATCCCAAATCTGACCTGTTGGAGAACTTGAATATCGGGATGTAGGCAACAAGAGAGAGCTACTTGATGCCCAGTTGTTTCTAGTCAGATAATAGAAAGATTGGAGGTGACAAGGCCTACAAAGAAGAGAAGCTTAGCAGGTAGATGGAAACAATCTCTTCAAATACTGTTGTCTGTATTAGGATATACTTGTTCCTAATCTGGAAACTAAAAATCAGGGGATCCCTATCCAGGGCTCTTACACTGATAACATGATTCTCCATGTTGGATTTTAAATTAAATTACTTAAAACATTAAAAATAAAATTAAATCAATGAATACATCTTTCAAACAAAACAAGCTCCAGCTGAAGAGAAGCCCAAAGCATTGAAAAGTGGAGGTCCTAACATCAAAGGACTCTGCAGGGCATACCAAGAAATGTTGAAACAGAGAGTTTATGCTATAAATTAATTCCCATCAGCTGAAAAAGCTGGCTGCAATGGACAAAAAAAAGTTGTAGAAGCTATAAACTTCAATGTCGTTATTTATTAGATGTTACAAAATTACACTAAGGAGTAAATTTTCAAAGCATTTATGGGAGCTGGGCAGCTAAATCTCCTTGTGCTGCCTTGAAATTTTACCCACAAGAGCTTAACTACATTTGCAATAACCCTGCAATTATTTTCTGTCAGACTTAAACCCACATTTTTAACTTTTAATTATAGTGTGTTTTGTTTCATGCTTAATGTTACCTGTGCACTGATTCCAGGCTAAGTCACAGTGGCCTTAAGAAGGCATTTCTAAAATCCTGTGACTTCATATCATGTAACATTTCAAATTTAGTAGGCTTTTTCAAAAACCTCCCCAAAATAACTCCCGTTTCATTACCAAGGTTTCAGTACTTAAAAACTATACAGCAGCATAGCCTGGGATATAGGTAGGCCTTAACATCTCATGACCTTCCAAGCTTTCAGGCATTACAGACACAGAAAACCATGTTTGCATGAGAAGGACAGAACATTGTCCTTAAGCCATGAGAGACAGGATAATCCTTAGGTGCTGTCCTTATAAGTAATCAGAGTAGGTAGCTGCCAATTTTCTAATTTTTGAGGGATTCTGAAGCACCTCCCTCTTTTTCCCCTCGCAGAAACAATTGCTGTATGGTCCTAGAGAGAGGCAGCAAGGTGCCCCAAAAGAAACCCCAGATTTTGAGTCAGAGGACCTGCTTTTAAATCCAAACTCTGCCACTTATTACATGTTTGACCTTGACCAAGTCACTTAATCTCCTTGGAGCTCAATTTCCTCAAAAGTGAAATGAGGGGGTTCAAGTAGATGACCTCACATGTACATTCAAACTCTAAATCTATAACCCTAGAAAAGTCCTCATTTCTCATTCCTTTGGGTTAAAGATTAAAATGTTCCTATTAAAATGAAATAATACCTCTAGGAAGGCTAAAACATAAATTCATTATAACTTCTTAATTATTCATGAAAGGTAGCACTGCATAGTGTGTGGAAAGCTGATTTGAGTCAGAAGACCTCAGGTCAAGTGATCCAGCTGACAAATCCTCACCGTATCACCATCAGCAAGTCGTTACTCAGAGCACAGAGAGTTCCTTAAGCTGTATAACAGTGCTAGTTCTGAATTGATGGAAGAAGGTCCCTCACAGGGAGATCTCTGCATTGCTGAAATCAGAAGTCTTAACCAAACAAATCTATTAATCTGTCATAAAAATTGTACAATTAACCACTGACTTGACAGACAATAAGTTTCTAGACAATAAGTTACATAAGATTGGGATGATGAGACAGAAACTTGCATTCACTTTCATACTGGAACTTATAGTCTGTTTCTCTGATATTTAGAAAAGTCTTGAATCTCAGTTTGCCTTAGCCCTCAGAAGCCTTTTTCCAGAAACAGAAGCTCAGTTGAGCAATGTCAGTTTTAAACATCATCTCATCTCTATAATTTTACTCAGGAAGGCTGGATGGTGTAG
The DNA here is from genome assembly GCF_028583685.1 of Petaurus breviceps papuanus. Taxonomy (NCBI): domain Eukaryota; kingdom Metazoa; phylum Chordata; class Mammalia; order Diprotodontia; family Petauridae; genus Petaurus; species Petaurus breviceps. The sequence goes on along the minus strand of NW_027186645.1, from coordinate 6,147,375 downwards.
ATTAAACGGGACTCTTTATGTATATGGATGTCTTCTCTTGAGCAAATAGTTCTCAGTTCTCTACCTTTCCTCCCTGGGGTGCCATGAAGACTATTTGCTTTCTCAAATATATTCACAACAGATGCTCTGTAATACTTTAGAACGGGAGAAGATGTAGGAAGGCAATCTGCCAAACATCCCAATTTTTACAGGCTTTTTTGTTGTTTAAAATGTCCACACCTAGAACAAAAAGTGCATATATTCATAATAACTATTATAGTCCGAAGAAGAGGCCAATAAGTTGTAACATACAAGTTTCATACAACTTGTCACTTCAACCCCAAAACTTAAATTTAAATATAATGATATATTTGAAATAATGATATATTAAGTCAAAAGCCTAGCAATATGACCTCAATAATGAAGGGGAGAAAAATCACAAAAAAAAAGGGATTTTAAAAAAAAAACCTGAGCTAGTTGAAAATATTACAACCATTTTGGCTGGAGAAACAGAAAATCAAGCATTAGCTTTCTTTATCCAAAAAAAGAAAATGTGATACTATTATCCTATCGTGCAATTCTTCAAGAATTACACATGAAGGAAAAGAATCATACATTGATAAATTAGGCCACCATAGTTTATTAGGAATATTATCTCACTAATAAATTGCAATTTAATGAATGATTGACTTATCAAATTCTAGAGTGTCCCTGATGACTTGGTTCATGTTAGGCCATGCAACTATGTTTTAAGAAAAAAAAATCCTGATGATATAAACTATTTCACAGCTGGACTGAACAATTCCCCATCTGGTTTGATCGTTGTTAAGCATTTTATTAACATTGCCATGAGCATCGTAAAGTAAGTTATACTGGGTTGCCTGAAGACCATTAGGTGGTAGCAAAGAAAAACCTGCACACCTGCTGACTCTTAGGTCAAATTGATCGGGCATGAGGTCTTTGTTAACTACTGATGAGAAAAAGTGAGCAATGAGGGCTAGGGTGTAGTTAATGGGCAGTCAGTAATCAGTGCTGAAAAAGAAAGTGCTCCCTAATATCCCCAATTTGACAATGGGAAATTCTATAACCATGTTATTGACATGAGATTTCTTGAAATCAAAAGTGGAAGGGATGAAACCAGATTAATATGCATGGACAAATGTCATAGGAAAAAAACCATTAGGAGAAAAACATATCCAAAAGAAATTATCAAATGTGACCTGTTCCATTGTGCCCCTTTATTCCATCCACCAGTAAGTGTAGGAAAGAAAATAAGCAGTTATAAGGCTATTACTACATACCAGACACTGTAATAAACAATTTTTACAAATATCTCATTTGATCCTCATAACTGCCATGCAGGGTAGGGACTATTATTATCCCCCTTTTATAGATGAGGAGTCTGAGGTGAAGTGACTCGCCCCAGGCCACACATCTAGAAAGTGTCTGAGGTCAGATATGAACCCAAATCATCCTGACTCCAGAACCTATTCTCTGTTCCCCTGTACCACCAACTGCTTCTAGCTGCCTTCCTGCCCCAGCTTCACAGCTGCTTGGTTTTGCAGATCTCAAAAACACCTAAGCAGTATTAGGCATTTGGCTCTTGGTGCCCATGTCTAATTACCTTAAATACAATTGGAATTTCCTTAAGGGCAAGGACTATCTACTAAACTTTGAATCTTGTGTCTGAGTAAGCAGCAAAGGCTTAATAAATGTTTGGTGAATTGGAGGACTTGAGTTCAAATCTGGCCTCAGACATTTATTGACTGTGTGACCCAGACAAAGTCATTTAATTCTGCCTCAGTTTCCCCATCTGTAAAAATGAGCTAGAGAAGGAAATGGCAAACCACTCCAGTTTCTTTACCAAGAAAACCCCAAATGGGGTCATGAAGAGTTAGCCACAACTGAAATGACAGAACAACAAAGAAGTTATAAATGACTTAGAGCTGGAAGGGACTTCAGAGGTCATCTAATTAAACCCTTTCATTTTACAGATGAGGAAATAAGCTTGGACCCAGGAAAGTTACAAAGCCTGATCTTGCAAGTAGTAAGCGATCTCACAACAGAGCCTCCCTCCTCAGGTGCCCAACTCCAGTCTCATCCTCTTAGAAATAACTTTGTCTCCTGCTTTCTTGAGAAGATTGAAGGAATTTTCCAGGATGTCTTTCATCACAGGAAGTTAGATGGCCCAGTGGATGGTTATCTGGACCTTAAGTGAAAAAGATGAGTTCAAATCAAGCTTATTCTCTTCTTCTCCTTCCCTTGTAAACCTTAAATTATTCTACAAATTCTCATTCTTTCCAATAAACTTCCCAATGTACTTTTGTCTTTCATATCCTCAGGAAATTGTCCATTGATCTGGCCATGTTCATAAGCTATTGTCCTATATTTTCTTTCCCTGCCTCTATGACATGCCTAGAAAGAACCAATAACCTCATTTCCCCACAAAATTCGTGCTCCTCCATGCAGTGCAACCTGGCTTTCAGCTTCTGATCCCAGGTTAAGAATAACCTCTGAAATGCTAAATTAAATTAGTTTTTAAAAAATCATCCTTGAACTCGCTGCATTATTTGACATAGTTGACCACAATCTTATACTGAACTTATTTGTACTACTAGTAACAGTGGTTGTTTTCGTCACTAGTCTGTTATCTCCTTTTGTTCCCTAAGTATAGTTGCTACCTAAAACTCTATCCTAATTTTCCTGGTCCTGTTTGCTCTATCATTCTACCCATTATGTTGTGATCTTACCTATCTTTATGTGTATGACTCACAAATATATAAAAATAGAATTTCATATACATATATATGTATATATACATGTGTGGATGTATGTCTGTAACTATGTATATATTATTCATGTGTGTATGTATCAGCAATGCCATATGCTGGTATTTTGAACCTGGGAAGTTGCCTTTGCTTGGCATTACATTACAATGTATATGTATATATCGGGCCTCAACCTCTTCCCTGAATTAAAGCCCTAAATTTCCAGTTGCCTGAAAAGTTATCTCTATTTAGATGAAAAAAAATAGCACATCACCTCAGCAACTGAAGATTATTTTATGCTCGCTACTCCTAAGCACAACAGCCTTTCCTCCCAGCTTCCCTAATTTTCTTGATGACACTACCATCTATCTACCTTCCACCTTCTATCTATTTGAAATATAGCTTATATGTGAATATTTATTTACATGCAACCTCCTTAGGGTCGAGGGATGTTTTAGTTTTGTATACCTAACCTTAAGCACAGTGTAGCTAGAGATAAGTGCAAATATCACATACTTAATAAATGTTTATTGACTAAATGGCTATCCTTATAGTAGCCAAGATTAAAAACTTCTCCCTCATCTCATATTTAATCATTTTTTTTCATTAGAGTACAAAGAACACTGTACTTGGAGTCAAAGGTGATTGTTGTTTAGTCATTTTTCAGTTGTATCTGACTCTTCCTTACCCCATTTGGGGTTTTCTTGGCAAAGATACTGGAGTGGTTTGGCATTTCCTTCTCCAACTTATTTTACAAATAAGGAAACTGAGTCAAGCAGCGTGAAGTGACTTGCCTGGGTCATAGCTAGGAAGAATCTGAGGCTTGATTTTAACTCAGGAAGAGGAGTCTTCATGCCTCTATACTGAGCACTCTATCCACTATGTCACCTAGCTCCCCAGATTCAAATGACCTGGGTTCAAAATATGCTTCTCTCACTTATTTCCTGTGTGACACTGAAGAAATCAGTAGACTTCTCTGGGTCTCAGTCTTCTTCCTCATCATTAAAATTAAGTGATTAGAGTAAATGACCCCTACAAACCTTCCTAGTACTATATTTGTGAGTTTAAGTTGTGGATAGAATGCCATCTCCTTGTTTTGGTCTAAATCACCAGCTACATATCATTCTCCCCCCTTTTCCCATGCATTCCTCTAAGTATCTATGAAATACATCTGATCAGTTTTGGGGTTCCTTGACGGATTTGTTCAAAACTTTTCTTGCCATGCTGAGAAGTATTATAATAGTACAATGATGAATTTTGCAGGATCAAAAGAAAATTCTTGTTTTCAAGAGAATTTCGTAAGGCTTTGTTTCTTTGTTTTCTCTTTGTCCCTTCAATCCTACAACACATGTCATTTTTTCTATGTAAAAAATAACTAGATTAATGCCAAGAAAGAAAGTGGACGAAGCAGCAGTCTATATAATAGCTAATCACATCCAAAATATGAGTGAATTTCTTTGTATTTTTAGATCTGGATATTAGTGAGGAAATTCTTTCAACATTGTGGCTTTTTTGTTTGTTTATTTGGTTTGTTTTTGTTGTGCTTTTTTTCTGAGCCAGTTTCATGCAAACTCCAAAAGGGAATGGATATTTTCTCTGTTTTACTTTTTCATTCCCTACATGAAATTGTAGAAAAAGTGGTAGATTTGAAGTCAGAATAACTAGTTTCAAATCCCAGCTTTCTTTGTTTGCTATCTTTGTGATCTTAGACAAATCATTTAATCTCTCTGGGTCCTAGATTCCCCTCGTTGTAAAATGAAGGAATTGGACTATCTCACTTCCATGGTCCCTTAAGGTTCTACTATTTATCTATGAGGACAGACTAAAAGTGAGGGGCTGTGTGGCTTGAAGTGGAACAAAATAGATATCTCTTGTCCTTCTGCCCTCCCCAACTCTTCAATAAGGAAGACTGATTCCTGTCAGGAGGGAAAGCAGGAGCTTGTGGTCAGAGACCACTTTGCCCTCCTCTGAGAGAAGATGTACTGGGTGAGAATTATACTTTTTATTAGTCTATGGGATGTTAGAGTTTTAGCTAACTTCTGATCGCTTGTCATTTTTGAAGTGGAAAGAGGACCACAAGCTCTATAAAGAAGGATTGAGCCCTTTCGCACCAAATGCCAGTTCCACAAAAAATAAAAATAGAGAATAGTAACAAACCCTTTTATCCAAGTTCTAGCAAAACAGAAATCCTCCTCTTCCTCTTCTCCTCTGTCTTCCTCCTCTCTTCCTATTCCATCTCCTCTTTCTTCTTTTTTCTACTTCCTCAATCTTGTCTTTTCTGAAAGCAATTCTTGGGAGTGAAAAAAGTGACTGAGGTACAGTAAAGAAAAAGGATGCTAAGAACAGCACTATTCTTAAAGCAACCACAAACATTAATTTAATTGATAGAACTTCTAATTGACAAACTCTTAAGAGGGAATGAACTCCAGCAACATTGATGTTTTTACTCTAAGTAAATTCAGGAAATGTAATGAAGTCACTGGAGAATGGAAGGATGCCTTGCAGTTTCTCTTAAGAGAAACAAAAGAAGTTCATGGAGTTGGTTCTTTAGTAAGGTAGGTGACATCAATAGGAAATTTCATCTTATTGGTTCTTTGCTCATCATTCCTTTAAGTACTCAAGATGAACATTAGCGGACTAATTTTGTGTGAATGGTTATCGCAAGATATTTTAAATTGATCATTTTTATAAAGAAATGAACAAAATCTTTTAAAATGGTTCACATATACTTTAATAATTACTACCTTCAGTGTTAAGAGTCAACTTTGGTGTAGTGCAAATGAACCTTGTTTAAAAAACCAGGTGCTTCTATTTAAGTATGCATATGTCCTTGGACAAATAAGTTAATCTCTCTGGGCCACAATTTCCTCATTAGAAAAAAAAAGATTGGATGGGAACTATGTTAAATTCCCTTCTGATTTTAGATCTATGAAACTTTATCTTTATTAAATATTTCTGAAAATAGTCTTTGTATATTATAGCTACCATTGATGAAACGTGAGAAATAAGCAGTTTTATACGTGACTTTTTTACAGCAAACCATATTTTCAAAATTATACAACAGATGGAGAGGCTTAGATAATATAAAATCTTAATGTGGATATGGTTTTTTAATTTTAAGAAAGCTTTTGACTTGACAGAGAAAATAACATATCCTAAAAGCTATCCTCAGAAAAGTTGTGCACATGTTATGATCACACGAATTTCCATAACACAGATATTGCTGTGAAGATAACTGTTCATTATGTCCTTAAGTATTTACATCAAACAAGGTATTAAACATATTATATATACATATAAAGATACACACACATATATATACACATATATGTATATATCCACGTACACATTTGTCAGTGTTACAGAAGTCTCCTTATGTAAAGTTCAAACAATAAGAATAATTAATCACATTTAAACAGCACATGTTATGTGCCAGGTAGATATCTAGATAGACAGCTAGTACACAGTGTGTTAGACTTGGAGTCAGGAAGACTTATCTTCCTGAGTTCAAATCTCACCTCAGATACTCACTAGCTGTGTGACCATGGGCAAGTCAATTAGCCCTGTTCACCTGAGTTTCCTCATCTGGAAAATGAGCTGGAGAAAGAAATGGCAAACCACTCTAATGTCTCTGCCAACAAAACCCCAAATGGAGTCACAAAGAATAGAACAAAACTAAAATGATGAAACAACAAAAATTTTCCAGGCACTGTGCTAGGTACTTCAAAAATATTATTTCATTTGATCCTCACATTATCCCTGAGAAATAAATGTAATTATTTTCCCCGGGTTTACAGTTGAGGAAACTAAGTCTGAGATTAAGTGACTTGTCTGGGGTCACATAGGATTTGAACTCATTTTCCTTACTCCAGTCTTAGCACTCTATCCTCCAAGCCATCAAGATCCCTAGCAAAAGGCAAATTCTCTCTCTCTAACTTTTTCCTGACCTACAAATTTTTAAGTTTGTTTTTATCTACTTTGTTTTTATCTTGTATTTACCTATTTTTGCCAACATTTTCTCGCCCACTGGAAGGTAAGTCCCTTGAGGTTAGGGATTATTTTCACCTTTTCTTAAAAAATTTGCTATATTTAGATCAGTGACTGACATTGTGAATGCTTAATAAATGCTTTTTGCTTACTCGTTTCCCTATTTTATTAGAATCACTCTAGATGTTAGTATTCATAAGTAGGATTTTACTAATTAGACATGGAGTAAAGAGATCTGTGTTACAATCCTATCTTTTATGCTATCTGTGTCATCAAACCACACATAGACACCACCTACCCTTTTCAAAACACCATGCTAGGCTCTTCAGGATACAAATACAAATACAAAAGAAAAACATGGCCTTCCTTTAAATCACTTATATTCTACTGGGGGAAGGGGAAGAAAGTGTGTTGCTGGGAAGCCATGTATTCTCTTTGAGTTTATTTCATCTATAAGATGTGTGCCCCATTTACTAAGGATTGCTACATGTGAGAAGAAGAAAAAAAGACTTTGTATAACTGAAGGTGTTAAAAATGTTAGCTCTTTCATTGCTCTGACTCCTGTGGCCTTGGCCTAGGGGATATAGAGAAAGTTTGATGTTTTATGATATGAGCATTCAGAATAACTTTATTGGCTACTTGGTGTGAGACACAAAGACAATGTCAGCATACAGTCTAAAATTTAAATCAACTTTATTCCTCTTTGCAGAGACCTATTTAATACCAAACACCCTACTTCAACCACAGGTAGATAACACCTCAGTCTTTCTTTTCCTTTGCTTCAGTTACCAAAATAATATCTAACTTCCTTTCCAAAGATAGAATTGTACTTAAGATTGTGCTGTCCTGTAAACAAGAAATGAAAATGATTACTATATGCAATTTGTCTGTTGCTTCAGTTGAATAATTTCCCAATGTAACCCCTCTGAACCAGAATTAAAAGTCTCTCTATTGAGATAATTTAAAAATTATTGGGCTACCTGAAAGCTATGATTAAAAAAGGAACCTAGAAATCATCCTTCAAGAAATTCTCAAGGAAAATTTCCCTGATATTTTAGAACCAGAGGGCAAAATAGAAATTGAAAGATTTCACTGATCACCTCTTGAAAAAGATCCCTAAAAGAAAACTCCTAGGAATATTATTGGCAGGTTCCTGAGATCCCAGATCGAGGAGAAAATATTATGAGCAGCCAAGAAGAAACAATTAGAATATTGTAGAAACACAATCAGGATAACAAAAGATCTAGCAGCTTCTACTATAAGGAATCAAAGGGCTTGGAATATGATATTCCAGAGGTCAAAGGAATTAGGATTAAAACCAAGAATCACCTACCCAGCAAAACTGAGTATAATGTTTCAGGGGATAATATGGTCATTCCATGAAATAAAGGACATTCAAGCATTCTTGACAAAAACAAACAGAGTTGAATAGAAAATTTGACATACAAATACAAGAAGCAAGAGAAGCATGAGAAGGTAAACAGGGAAAAGAAATCATAAGGAACTATTTACAACAAAGTTGAACTATTTACATTCCTACATGGAAAATTGATAATTGTAAGTTATGAAACTTTTCTCAGTATGAGGAGAGTTAAAGGGAATATAAATGTGTGTGTGTGTATACACATAGAGGTATACATAGAGGGCACAAGATCAATTGAATAGGAAGGGATGATATTTAAAAAACAAAATTAAGAGGTGAGAGAGCAATATAAGGAGATGAGATAGGGAGAGAAAGAATAGGTAAATTATCTCATATAAAAGAGGCAAGGGAAAACTGTTATAATGGGGGGAAAGAACAGAAAAGCAAAAGGGAATGGGGCAAACTTACTCTCATTGAATTTGGCTTAAAGAGGGAATAACATACACATGAAATTGGGTATCTTATCCTACAGGAAAGTAGGGTAGAAGGGGATAAGACGAGGCATAATAGAAGAGAGGACAGATCGGGGAGGGAAGGATAGTTAGAAGCACACACTTTTGAAAAGGGACAGGGTCAACGTAGAAAATAGTACAAGTGGGGGGCGGGATAGGATGGAAGGAAATGTAGCCAGTCTTTCACAATATATCCACTATGGAAATGTTTCGCATAACTACACATGTACAACCTATATTGAATTGCTTATATTCCCAGTAAGGCTGGGTGACAAGGGAGGAAGGGAAAGAAAGTGGAATTCAAAGTTTTAAAACAAATGTTTAAAAAATTCTTCTTATTATATTAATTAATGCAACTGGGAAATAATATACACAGGCACTGGGGTATGGAGATCCATCTTGCCCTACTGGAAAGTCAGGGGGGTGGGGGTTGGGCGAGGATATAGGAGAGAGCAGATTGTGGGAGGGGCTATTCAGTGGGATCACTGTCTTGGGATTGTGGGTAGGGGAAAGACGGGGAGAAAATGTGTAACTCAAAATTTTGTGGAAATGAATGTTGTAAACTAAAAATAAACACAAAATGTTTTTAAAGTAGAGCTCTCTATTGTTTTTCTTACACTACAATTATTTTCTTCCAACATACCACCTCAAGCTCATTATTCCAATGCTATGTTAGTATTCATGTTTATGGTATAGCCAAGTTGTCCTATTATTGTCTTAACACTATAAAATTACTTTATTATAATCACACTACAAGCTCTATTTGGTGAAATCCAAGAAGGGTAAATAGTCTGACCTTCCCATTCATACCAGAAAAATAAAGTGGATAAAAATTTGTATTGTCTAGATTGACATATAGCTAGATAAATAGCAAGTTAGTCTATCAGCATGTATACACTGTATGGGGATTACAAGGAGCCAATTAGCATGGGATAAAATTAAAGAGGTGGAAAAGATCAGACGGGATTGAATTTTGAAAACAGTTCTATGCTTTTAATGACTGCAGATTTCCCATTCTCTCAAAGTTCACATTTTTAGCATTAATATCGTTGGTGACACTATATGACTGTAAATCATATAACACCATATTCTCAGTTGAATTAAAATTACATCTAATGTAAATGGCAATAGAATGATAAATGAAGGGCATAAGCAAGTGATGATTAGTCCTTGAGAAGTTGTAAAAGCACCAGAAAAAAAGGAGCTATACTTCAGGTCAAGGAGCAAGAGTGAGAGATAAAATGATGGACCATTCAAGTGGTATGCTCAGTAGATCATAAAAACAACAATAATGAAAGGCCTCAGGTATATTGGATAGATTATATACTGAGGAGTGATGGAAAACTTTGACAAGAATTGCATGGAATGGAAAAGCACACAGGGTTGCACATGTAGAGAGAAGACACATTCTGATGGAAAACTACATACTCCAAAGCTCATCCTTCCTAAGGACATAAATGTATCTACAGCATATGAAGACATCTTCCTGAATTCAAATCTGGCCTCAGATACCAACTGTGTGAATCTGGGTAACCCTGTTTGACTCGGTTTCCTCATCTGTAAAAGGAACTAGAGAAGGAAATGGCAAAATGCTCCAGAATCCCTGTCAAGAAATCCGCAAATGGGGTCCTGAAGAGTTCAATACAACTGAAAAATTACTATACAACAAATCTTCATTAAGGAAAACTTTTCTGTCATTTCTGCTATTGATCATATACAATGCTATAAAGTCTTGTAATACTATCAAAACGCTGTCCATTTCTGGAAACATATCTCCAGGAATTAGCTTTTATTTAGCACTTCTTTGTCAACATATTGTTGGTTGAGTTCATCTGGATGTCATCCATGGAGATGTTTTTTTTTTATTCTACTCCTGATAATTAGTTCTTTCATAGGTATCTAACTAAACATAACCTATCACTAGTTACATTCGACAAATTCAGTCGTGTACATCTATTTTCAGTCCAGAACTGTAAAGTGATATCTTCATGTTCCAAAAATATTTCTGTTGGCTTTTAACGTGTTTATCAGATACTCTGAGAATACCTATCAATCTCTTCCTTTTTTTTGGACAATGAAGTGATTCATTTTCTATAGCTTCCTTTGTTTCCTTAATAGTATGTGGGTTTTCATTTTAATTATTCTTAAATTCATTGTTGTACATTTTACTGCTCCCAAACTATACATTAAACTTATATTTCTAAAGTATTAATTGCTCTAAATTTATCCTTTCCACTCATCTTTGATTCAGTATTCCATTAAGTCTTAATATGCACAGCTATAGCTTTCTACTTAATAACTTTCTATTTGGTATGCTTTACCTAGAGAAGAACAAGTGATGAAGAGGAGGAGGAGGAGAAGAAGGAAGATGGGCCTGAGGAAAAGAAAGAGGAAGAGGAGGAGGAAGATATTGGACGTCAGGAATTCCCAGTGAGAAAACTCCTTCAACCATTGAAGATCATCTACTTTTCTACAATTAATCAGCTTATAGACTGGCTTGGGGCCCTAAAAGATCAATGGTTCAAGAACACGTCAGAAGTATGACTTAAACAAATGTTTTGTAGATTCTAAAACCGGTTCTCATTCCACTGTATCACACTTTTTCATCTTCATTTCACAAATGATGAAATCTCAGCTTTGCCCATAGTGACAAAACTTGTAAGAGTCATAGTCAGATTTCATCCTAGGTATTTCTTCTTCAAGATGATAATACTTAATTACTAAGGAGTAATTAGCTTAAACACAGAGTTCTCTTGTTTTAAGTATTGCCTTTGTAAACACCAGAAGAATGAAGTGAAGTATTTTGGTGGAAAGCTTTATAATTATAGTAGGTATTCCTGACATTGAGATAACCACATTAAGAGCCCAAGATGAGTAGGCCAGGATGGCATCCTAAATATTTTTAAGGGGTAGTAAAAACCTTCTACAACTTAGCAAGGGAGAGAGAAAAAAACTGTAGATGTTTGCTACTATTATAGTAGATATTTGTTGTGTGTAACCACATTGCTACTAAAAATAAATTTTCTAAATACTTGGTTTTTGTGATGTTGGCTTCTGGTATACTCTACCGGTGGTCTAAAGAAGCCTTTTCCTCCAAGTTCCACTTTCTCCTTTACCTCAAAGAGTCAGAGAATGGCTAGCTGGAAAGGAACTTTGAGATCATCTTAACTAACCATACTCATCCTATGGCTGAAGGGATTTGACTCAACTTCCTCAGACATAGACTGCCCCATGTGGGGTAATATACATGACCTGACTCCCATTCCTGGGTTCCTTTTGTGGCACCACAATGCCTTAAGAAAACTGCATTCCCATGATGGCTGCCTATACATGTCAGCACTGCATCCTCACTTCATGGAGGACAATATTCCTTGTGCCATATATGGATAAAGTAAAGGGTTTTTGTAGTAAGAGTAGGTTGTGATTATCAGAAGAGAAAGTGTGGTAGATTCTGCAAAAGGGACTGGGTGTTAGAGTAGCAAAAGTTACCCTCAATGAAGGGGATTAGTTATCAGAATGATTTTTGAAGGTTCTAGGAGGGCATTGTGAAGGTCTAGGTTATATTTACATTACATAAAATGAATTAGAGCATTGTTAGCTACCTGGTTAATTTAATCAATGTAGACAGTCAAATTGGTGTATTATATGAATGTGTCTCTACAACCTCCCTCTCCATCAAAACAAACTTTGCATATATGTCTATGGGTGTGTGCATGTATGTCTACAGCATGTTATAGGCTTTGTCTATAAGATAATGGTGAACTGAAATGGAACAAAAATTGTGGTTCATCTGAATATCCTCTTAGCTGTCTAAAAGGTTCATGGGTTAACACTGGTCTTTCTGGGTCTAAGTCACTTGGATCCTGTATCTATGTAAAGAGGACAAGCTTCAAAGACTATGACAACAAGTAATCAAAAATCAATATTTAATCAAAATTTAAAGATAAAGTCCATGGGGAAATGGGGGTAGAAATAGACCCCTAAGACATCAGTAGACACAAGTGGAAACCCTGAAGCACACTCTTCTACTGTAATATGGGGTCGGGGGGAGTTCGGAAAGGCCACTCCACTGAGGATATCTGGATGAAGGAAGCAAGTCAAACAGCAGCTTCCTCTTCAAACAGATTATTTGTGATAAACACGTGGTAATTTCATTTTGTTTCTAGAATATAAGAAGTATATATGTGGCCAGCATCCTTTAAATCTTGGTGCACTGGGGCAAAATACTGATCACTCATTCCTAGTCATAGCAATGTAGGCAAGGTTAATTAATTCTGACTAATCAGACTTAGTAATTCCAGTTCATTTGTATACTTGTAATACACATTATGTGTGTATGTGTATTATGTGTGTATGAAATTATGTATGTGTATATGTATTCAAAATATATTGAAAAAAGACTAGAGATTTCTCTGTACAATATCTTACTCCCATAAGCAAATAGTATGTCAGCTATTGTGAACCTTTGGGCCTGATGCCTAAATGTAAAACAGGGATTTGCAATAATATGCATTCAGGTGCATTGTTCTCCTTGAGGAAGCTCCAATGTGCCACTGTGAATAGTGCTTTATACAGAGGAAATGCCCTAGTTATGCCTGAACTCAGGACTGAGATTTCTGTGTGATATAGAAGGATTAAAGAAGTTCTATTTTTCTCTTTCTTATTATCCTTGGACCTGTGGGAATTCTAAACTGTGGGTGAGAATGAAGTTGACCCAAAAGGGCAATTCATTATCGGTGACAGGGCAAGGAAACCTCTAAGAAATGGTTGAACAATATTGATACACTGGATTCTCCTAAAACCATAAAGAAAGAAAAATGAGTCAATGTAATGTAAAACCCATGTGTTTTAAGCTAGTGATTTAGCACTTTTACAAAGATAAGCATTCCATTTTGTGCTGGATGAACATGAATACACTTTAGAAGGAGCATCCAAAAAGGACTTTAATTATTCACGATCATAAAAAAAGGCATTATGAAACTAATGGTTTTACTGGGTTGGTAAATGAAAGAACTGAGTGTAATGGGCATTTGCTTCAAATGCAGTGTGCTTACCAGAAAATTGCTAAAAATAAAATAAACTAAATTTATTAAAGGAATGCATATTTCCTTTTGCTGTCATAGCAGGTTTTAAAAGAGCAGTATATTATTTTTAAAAATATAGCTCTTCTAGATGTTTGCAGTAGCCAGGTAGTTGAAAACACTTGACTTAGGAAAGAAGGAAGTATATATTCATGAGCTTCAAGGAAGAGCTAAGTCACACAACATGATATATTTTTATATACATATGTAGATGCACATAAAAACAAAATGAAAATACCTAAGGCACTAAGGTGTTGAAATGGAAAATGTAAACTTGAAAGTCAAGAAATGCAAATATTAAGGTTGGTGTAGCAGATGCTGATATTGAACAGAGAAAGTTGCTGCGATTACCATGACTAAATATTGACACAGAAATGGGAATGCTAGTATGTGCTGGTAAAAATGAATGGGGCAGATTATAAATGTTCAGATTTGGAAGAATTAAACAAACAGAAATCATAGGATTATATGTTTTAAAGTGACCTCACTGGCCATCTAATACAGATTTTCTTTTTCTTTTTTTTTCTGAATTAGAAAACTTTGGCCCAGGGAGGTTAAAGAGATTTGTCCAAGGTCACATAGTTAGAAAGTTTCAGGAATGAAAGGACTAGAGGATGTAGTATATAATGCAAAAATTGGTGCAAGATGGTTGGATCACCCCTTCAAACAGAGTAGAAGGAACACATAGATTAACTGCTTAGTTAGTACAAGCCCTAATTCCAAAGGGAGTCTACCAATCCCTGTGTTTTGGTTTATCTGGCCTACTTATAACTGGAAAAATTAAGAAATTCCAGATATTTGCTTATCCTTTAGTAATGAACTACTGGTGTTTTGTTTTGTTTTGTTTTGTTTTGCTTTTAAAAGAAAAAAGAAACCCAACAACAATGAATAAGGAAGTCAGTTCTGGGATTCAGTGATTCAAATTAAATGGCCCTACATATTTTAGATTATGAAATCCTTATGTCATGATAATTGAATCATAGTGTAGAATTGTTGAATTGCTATTTTTTTTATTTTAGCATCTCTTGTCAAATAAGATTCTTGTTAAAGAAGATTATGTATGTTAAATTCTGACTGCTGCTCTCATCCTCTGGAGCCATTCATACTTTCTTTGTCTCATAGAAAGCAAAAATAATCTAGTCTTCAACATTCCATAAAAATCTTTATCAATATCCATTCTACTCAATAAATTTTGTTATTTTAAGTCATTCTTATTGATGACACTTGTGAAAGCATCAAGATATTAAAAAAACACACATCTTTATGTTAGCAACATTGATAAATGGTGTAGAGATCTCCTTGGTATCTTTTCTTTGGTTTAAATATTCAAATTAATGCTATATGTTTGTGGCATCTTTTTCATATGTACTAGAAATATGGTACAAAACATTATAACACCTGTATGCCATCCTGATTCAGTCAATTTCTGGTAGTCATCAGGCCATGAGATTCAGTTGGGGTGAACAGAATACTGAGGAAGAGAGTGAAATGGAGAACACATGCACTCTGTAGTTCTTGTGTAAGAATAACTGTTCTACCAGTAAGGGCATTTTCTCAATACATTCCAGAGAATCATCAGTGAACTGTGAAACTTTTTTTTTTTGGAGGGGGTAAGATAGGGCAATTGAGGTTAAGTGGTTTGTCCCAAATCACACAGCTAGTTGAACTGTGAAACTTTATCTATGTTTCTTGAAATGTGTAAACCTTAAGGGTTGGTCAAGATGGAAGAGTAGAAGCAGGACCTTCCCACTGCTCCAGCTTCCACCTTCCCCAAACCATGTAAAAAGGGGACTCTAAACAAACTTTGGAAAAATGACACAGAAAAGCTAACCTCCTGCCGAGGACAGCCTGACAGGCTGGCAGGAATCGGCCAGCTCTGGGAGCCAAGCCCAGGCCCACTCTGAGGCTTTAGCCTGAGGGCAGGCCTGACCATCTGGCGGTGGAGGGACTCCATATCAGCAGGAGCTGAGGCCGTTTCCAGATTTATCAACACATAGATGCAAAGGACAAAGTGAGAGGTCAGTGCAGTCTGGACTTTGGGACCCAGTAAGTGGTAGTGCATGGCTTTTGTCCCCAGGGCGAGACCTGGCACAGCCAGCCAGCATCATGTGGCAGCCTCAGCTCCTGGCCTGCAAAGTGTAGAGGGACCAAGAACTAGTCTGAGGGGTAATTGCTCTTGCTTTACCCTTCTTGCATCTGGATTGCAGTCTAGGGTGGAGGTCCTGGGGTGTGTGTCCAGCTTGCCAGAGTGTGTGGAAACCTCAGAGAGGGCACCTATCTAATACCTCCAGCAGCTGAGAAAACCCCAGCATTTGGGACCAAAGCTCCCCTGTCTGATGGCAGAGTCCTACTGTAGCAAAAAGCCCAGGAGATAAGTGACTGAGGGGTGACATGACCAGGCAAAGGAAACAAAGCAGACAGAAGACCCCAACATTAGACTCCTATTTTGGGGACAAAAAGGAGCAAAGCATGGAACAGGAGAAAGATAGTGAAGTCAGAACTCCTGCACCAAAAGATTAAAAGGAAAATATGAGCTTGTTACAGGCCATAGAGGACCTTAAGAAGCAGATAAGAGAAGTGGAGGAAAAATTGGGAAGAGAAATGAGAACAATGCAAGAAAATTATGAAATGAGAGTCAATAGCTTGACTGAAGAAAATTATACCTTAAAAAATATACTAACTCAAATGGCAAAAGAGGCTCAAAAAGTCAATGAGGAGAAGAATGCCTTAAAAAGCCAAATTTGACAGATGGAAAAATAATCTCAAAAGCTCACTGAGGAGAATCATTGCTTCAGCATTAGATTGGAGCAAATGGAAGCTAGTGCCATTAAGATAAATCAAGATGCTGTTAAACAGATCCAAACAAATGGAAGAATAGAAGGCAATGTGAAATATCTCATGGGAAAAACCACTGACCTGGAAAACAGATCCAGGAGAGATAATTTAAAAATTATTGGACTACCTGAAAACCATGATCAAAGAAAGAACTTAGAAATCATCCTCCAAGAAATTCTCAAAGAAAACTGCCCGGATGTTTTAGAACCAGAGGGCAAAATAGAGGTTGAAAGAATCCACTGATCACCTCCTGAAAAAAATCCCAAAAAGAAAACTCCTAGGAATATTATAGCCAGGTTCCAGAATTCCCAGATTAAGGAGAGAATATTACAAGCAGCCAGCAAGAAACAATTTGAATATTGTGGAAACACAATCAGGATAACCCAGGATCTGGCAGCTTCTACACTGAGGGATCGAAGGGCTTGGAATATGATATTCCGGAGTCAAAGGAGCTGGGATTAAAACCAAGAGTCACCTACCCAGCAAAACTAAGTATCATGTTTCAGGGGAAAATATGGTCATTCAGTGGAATAGAGGACTTTCAAGCATTCTCGTTGAAAAAACTAGAGTTGAATAAAAAAATTTAACTGTCAGACACAAGAAGCAAGAGAAGCATGAGAAGAACCAGCCCTCAGCCTCTGTTCTCTGAGCCCAGCAGAGGAATCCCCATCCAGAAACTCAACGTGTCTATTTACAAGGTCCAGGCAAGAGAGATCTTCAACTCTTGTGGAAACCTCACTGTTGAAGTTGATCTCTACACTGAAAAAAGTCAGTTCCGAGCTGCTGTGCCAGTGGTGCTTCTATTGTTATCCTAGAAGCCTTGGAGCTCTGAGACAATGATAAGACTTGCTACATGGGGAAAGGTGTCTCAAAAGTGGTTGAGAACATCAATGAAATTCTTGTCTTGACCCTGATTAGCAAGAAACTGGATGTTGTGGAGCAGGAGATCAACAAACTGATGATAGAGATGAACAGCACTGAGAATAAATATAAATTTGGTGCAAATGCCATATTGGGAGTGTCTCTGGCTGTTTGTAAAACCAGAGCTGCTGAGAAAGGTGTCTCCCTGTACTTCCATAGTGTGGACGTTGCAGGCAATAATGAAGTCATCCTGACAGCTCCAGACTTCAGTGTGATCAGTGGTGGCTCCCATGCTGGTAACAAACTGGCCATGCAGGAGTTCATGATCCTCCCTGTTGGAGCAGCAAACTTTAAGGAGGTCATGCACATTGGAGCTGAGCTCTACTACAACCTGAAGAATGTGATTAAGCAGAAATATGGATAAGACACCACCAACATAAGGAATGAGGGTGGCTTTCCTCCTAATGTCCTGGAGAATAAAGAAGCTCTAAACCTGCTAAAGAATGCTGTATCAGTAAGGCTGGCTATACCGATAAGGTCATAATTGGCATGGATGTTGCTGCCTCAGAATTCTTCCAATCTGGGAAATATGACAGAACCAAAATGGCTAACAGAGAATTGATACCAAAGATATAACTAAAGAATGAGAGCAAAAGAGCAATTGTTTGTCCCTCATATATTCAAGTCATCTGGCCCAACTTAACTACATCCCTGGGTTCTGAAAGAACTGACTGATGTGTTAACTGAGCCTTTGGCATTAATATTTTAAATATAATTTACCTATATCTTAGCAAAGTGTTTCATAAAGCTTTTCATAAAGTTCTAGTTGGTGAAGAAGACAGACACAGGGCCAAGGTCAACACCAATATTGGGCTACCTGGAGATGCAGACTGAAACCAGAGACTTTGGCAGGGAGTGGAACTTGGTACCAACCACTCAATCCAGAACTATTGTAAAGTGATAGCAGTGCATCCATATAAATGGAGGACAAGGTATACCCACCCTGTCAAAGGTTACAGGAGGAAAGAGAGCTCAAACCTGACATAAAGTCAGAATCTAGGAAATTATTCTGGAGATACAAGTAAACAGAAAAAAAAATCCTCAAAATACAATAAAGAAATATTATGTACATTTTCCTATTTAAAAAAAAGAAATGTGTAAACCTCACTACTACTACCTGACAGGTAAAAAAGGCTTGGATACAAGTCCTCCCCTTTGATGTATACTAACTTTATAAGAATAGGCAAATTGTTTAACTTCCCCCTCCCTATTCCAGGCAATATTCCTTAATGTACCCTCCACTGAAGAAATCACAGGTCAAAGGAGGGAGGGTGATTTTGCAGGTTTTGTATTAACAACTACATATATGCATTCATGACAATATGAAAAATGAATATAATTGGCCTGCAGTGGGTCATTTTAAGTTTGTTTTACTCATATGGATAAACCACAGTATCTTACTGAGGAGTAAAAAGTTGTATCACTCTTTCTTGAAGAATAGTTTCTAGAAAAATAGATCCCCTCTTTTCTTTACCTATCTAACACTGCTCTCTTTGAGTTGTAACTTTGTATGGATGGATGGATGGTTATGACAGTTATATCTGTCAAGCACTGAGAAGTGCATGGTCCAATTATGTCAATTCATGTTTGCTTATTCATGCATATGTGTGTTGGTCTACATACATCAGCTGATCAAACTGGGCAAGTTGAAACATAATAGCTTCATCCTCAGAGGGTGGGAAAAGCTATGGAGGGTGATGCTATTCTGCATATGATTCTATTTAATTTGAAGATAATGCCTGTAAAAGTAAAACTAATAGCATCTCTGGAAACAAATAACCTCCCTGTCTTAAATGTCATGAAAAGTAAGGCAAGGGATGTTTAGCATAGATGTATTTGCTAGAATTCTGGAAAGTTAATTAAAGAATTCAGGGGAAAAATAGGTAGGATCTTATGACCAAGATTCTGCAGGTGAACTCGGCTCAGAAAGAATGGGATATTTTCTATATTAAAATTCTGACAACATGAAAAGAAATTATTCTGATGAGAAAAAAATGGGGAAGTATCTGAAGAGATTGATATGGATTTATAGACAACTCTACTATAACACATATGGAAAATAGAAGGAAGGATGACTAGAAATATAATATCATTAGTATAAGAAATTTCCTTTACCCATGCAAGTGATCACATTATAAGCAATTGCTTATCTTAGATAGTTGCCTATATCATGGAGATGTTAAATGAGATCCAAGATCTCCCAGTCAGTATGTGTTAAAAGATAGGTCTAGAAATCAGTTTTTTTTTTCTGGTGTTTAATCTAGCTCTTTATCCAATAGACACACTACACTGCATTACCTCTCCAGGATAATTCACAAAGGACAAATCCAAAAAAAGTGCTGTGGAATTGACTTGACATTCAAACCCAGATGAAGTTTTCAATGAGAGTTTGACATGATAAGAAACTTTTTTTTCCTATTTTGGAAGCAAGGGGGAAATAAAAGAAAGAGAAAACCATTGCTGGAGTACATGGCATGATGGCGCCAGACAACAGAAAAAGAATGCTCATTGATTATATTCTGGTACAATAACAGCACTAAAAGCTCAGGTGTATTTACATGAAACATGGTGGAAAATATTGCAAAGATTATATTGCTTCAAATACAATCATTTTAAATTCTCGGTCATTTATTTCTCTTTATTGCTAGCCATTGGTAAAGTAAAATAAAGGATGATTATCCACTTCTGTCTTCCCCAAAACTTTTCAGAATGTCTTTTTTTTTCCCTTGCTAGCAGCTAGGAAAGAAACAAAATATAATTGTTCTTCTTTTCAACTCCTGTTTCTGTAATCTATGATTTTTTTTGCACTTTAACATGCACTTTAACTTTTAAAACAAAACTAAGAGGCTGTTTGAACTAATTAGGAAAAAAATATAATTACGAAATAGAAATTACGAATATGCAGAATAGCAAGGTCAAATCCGCACCTTCCTTCAGCGTCTTCTGTTCTTCTGTGTCTCTGAAGAATAGTGTATTCAGTGAGAAATTTTCAAGTTGATATAAATAAGTTTTGTGCTCTTGGATCTCCTAACAAGGGCCTCAACAGCATATAGTCTAAGCGGTAGACTATCACTCCTTGGAACAATCAAAAGAAAACCATTGCATTTTATGCACCAGGTGATAAGAAATCAAATTATCCACAATAATATATTATATGCCTATTGTGTACCAGGTACTGTTGTAGGTACTAGGGATGCAGTGCAATAAATGGAATAATCCCTACTATCAAGGAGTTTATCATTAAGCTATATCTGAAAGATAGAATTAATCAACTAAATCTCTATCATCCCAAGGAGGGTAGAGCATTGACCATGGAGTCAAGAATACATCCTGTTTCTGATACCTAATGACTATGTGACTGTGGGTAAGTCTCATGACCTCTAGGAGCCTCAATTATCTCATTGTAAAATTTGCATAGTGATGCATAATCAGTAGGAAGGCTCAAATGAGACAATATATGTAAAGTTGTTTTTATCTTTAAAATGCTATGTAAGCGCAAGGTATTATATCTGATCTAATGTTATGTATATGAGTAGTAGTCACTGAAATAATTTGGAAAATATCATCATCTACGAATGCTTAGAAAAAATAGCCAACACTACCAATATGGAAAGACTTTGAAAAAAGATCCATGGCCCATTAATAAGAAATAGTGCTGTTTCATATTGGCCACTTTCCTTACTCAACAGCAATATACACTGCCTGGAAAATCAATTTCTTCAATGCCTTTTTCAGTCATTTATTGCCAGATCAAGAAATACAATAGATGTTCAGTAGAACCTTACTAATTCTCACTTCGTTAATCCAAAAACCCAATAACTCTCATAAACTTACTGAACAGTGTTATCCATTTCTAAGTGAAGATTTAATTCACTAATTTTCTGAAATGTACTATAGGACATTTAATACTATACTATTGAATGTTATCTTAACTAATTGTAACTAAATTACACCTGTCAGAAGAAATAACTAAAGCACATTTTGCAAAAGGGTTCCCATGAATTTTACTGTGTATATCCACAGACTTGCTAATTTGTACAATTCAGTAACCCATGATGGATCTCTTAGGTTCTTAATTTTAATTGGCAAAGTTCCCATGTAGATCATAAACTCTAAGTAGAGTTAAACGCAAGTTTGCCTTCCACTTTAAATTGTTAATAAAACCTTTCAGTTCTCATTGTTCAGAAAAAAGACTTTCATTGAATTCCCTAGACTCTTCTTTCCTTTGGAATAGCAAATACTTGTAATATAGAGCACAATACTGTCAATACTGTCATGCAACATAATGGTAAGATTATTCTATCATCAAGATAGTTAGTTCAGGACCCCTAACAGCTATGTATTTGAAGGATCTATATAAAGGGGATGGAGGGGAGGAAAGCAAACAAACTTTAGATGTATGCATTATTTTTCTACATTGTTCAGCTTGGAAGTATGTTGGATAGAGTTCTGGACCTGGAATCAGGAAAACCTGAGTTCAAATACACCGAACACTTAGTAGCTATGTCACTCTGAGCAAGTCCCTTAACCTTCACCTGCCTCAGTAACCTCATTTGAAAAAATGAAAATAATAACAGCAACTACATCACAGGGTTATTCTCTTTTTTTTTTAAGATTTTTCTTTTTGATTTTTGGAGGGGGGAAGGTAGGGCAATTGGGGTTAAGTGACTTGCCCAAGGTCACATGGCTAGTTTTGTGTTAAGTATCTGAGGCCGGATTTGAATTCAGGTCCTCCTGACTCCAGGGTGGTGCTCTATTCACTGCACCACCTAGCCACCCCCTCACAGGTTTTTTCTGAGTATTATCTGATATAACATTTTTAAAAAGCTTTACAAACCTTGCTATGTTAAGTGATAGCTATTTTTATGATTATTTTTTTAATCTAGATACTCTGGTTTTTCAATCACTTTACATCCTAAAGTTAACATAATTTATTTTATGAATTTAAAAAATATCTAAAACAGAAACTAGTTATTTGGATATTATCCATTCCTTCTAAAATAGAATATAGGATTTCCTCCGGGTAGGGAATTACCTTCATTTAGGAAGAGCTACGGCACATTTGTGACATATTATTAAGTCCTTGAAAGTTCCCTGAAACACATATGGGTTAATGACTTGTGCAGAGTCCTACAAATAGCATCAGAGCTAAGATTTGAACACAAGCTTTTCCTGACACTAACCTCATATTCAACTATACTATGCTGCCTATTTTTTGCTAAGTATATAAAACCAGTTTCAACATAATATAACTTAATTCTACAAACATTTGTTAAGTTTCTATTACAAGGCAAGGCACTTTAGAAGGAACAGGCAAATTAAATGCTCAAATGATACCTTTAATTCTTCTTCAACTTTCAGGAATACTTGGATTTTCACATTTAGTTTGGGTTTATTTTTTTCCCTAAGGCCTTAATTCAAACCTTAATTCTTTGTTTCTGGTACATAGCTTAACAGACTGTCATTTGGTTTTTCTTTAGGGAAGAGACTTTTGAGATTGCTACGGAATCTTGCTTTTCATGCTATATTTAGAAGATAATTTGCTCTACCTTCTTGGATCGATTTTGCCATCTCAGTTACTTTGTGAGAGATAATTGACATTCTTTGTGCTATGACAACTGTGGGTGATGGATTAGTTCTAGTGGTTGACACTGGTTAACTTCATATCAGTCACAGAATTTCATGAACAGTGAGATTCAAATCCTATACAAGCCAGGAGAGATTTCCAGGAATATAGCCAGACTGTGAAGTTCAGTAAAGGGCAAACAAGTTCTCTCGTTTGAAGAAACTTACAGTTTTCCATAGGCTTGTAAAAAGTGATAACCTGGTACAGTATTTCCTAATGAAAACAATATCTCATGACCAGCAATATTGCAAATGAAAAATGCCAAGGTGCAAATAAAACTAAATTGTGGCCCCATAAAATGGGATTGAAGCCTTCCCATTGTAGTGGAGGACATTACAGACAGACTATTGAGGTATCTAAATATCCACAGTGCTTGCCCTAGCATTATTGGGGTTTGGAGAGAGAATCCAACTAGAAGCAGTCATAACAAACCTTACAAGGGTATTTACCCAGAGCAATAACCTTCCAGTTCAGAAGGATTTACCATGACATATGAGATACAATGCCAGTTTAATTTTTACACCAATATAGAAAAAATTGCAATCTAGAGATAATCTGCTTTCATCATGTTACAAATTAATGAAATACTGACAGAAAGAATATTCTCCCAGTATTTCTATTTAAAAGTTCACTAAACGGCAGATGGTAGCACCCAGGATTCTAGTCCTGAGAGCCTTGAAGATACTTAATTAGGATACTTTCTCCAAGAGATTGAGACATTTATCACATTTTATTTTCTTGTATTGGCCATTCTTTTAGCTGTTTTAATCTATGTTTTGTCTCTCAAAAGAATTGAGTTTAAATAGCTTGAAATGAAGTAACAATTGATAAAATAATTCTCTTTTATTTAAAGAAGATGACAGTTTATGTTTATGTGTGTGTGTGTGTTCCTTTTAGCCTTGCTTAAAAATGTGAATATAAGTCTATAATTCCCTTTTCTTTGAGGTATTACCACATGGAGTTTCCTCCAAGTTTGTATTAACTCACACTGCCTGCTTAAGCCACAGATATTTCTTTTAAGGGGAAGCTATTAAATATTAGCTTCAACTTATAAAATCAAGTGGTTTTAGGGGGAAAGAATAATGATATAATGACCCCAAAATGAAATTATGGCTACACAGAGGTGAAGTAGAAAGTCGTCTACATTTTGTTTCAGGAACTTAGGTTCTGCCAATTTTGTCCATGGAATAGTCAAGTAGTACAGAAGAGGAAACTCTTTTCTGGAAAATGACCATGTTAGACTCCATGCTTTTCCAGGTCTCAGTTTTTTATCCTATATAGAGCCATAAGTGAACTTGGGGCAAATTCAATTGAAGAGATGGGAGTGGCACCATTGCCAGCCTGTGATCTGCCCAGGAGATTTCATGTTCTAGATTTATGATATAATCCTGTGAGTCCTGCAGAATGACACTGGAGCTCTCCAAACTTCTTCCGTCATCTCTAAAATGGGGAGAATAATATTGGTACTACTTTACATGTAGCAATGAATTTGACGAAAGTGTCATTATATGTGTATTTGTCTACCTATCACCTATAATATATAAATATATTATATAATATACATTATATAGTGTATATTTATATTCAATTAAAATGACTATGACATGATATGTAATTTTATGTAACATGTTACATCATATGTCTTATGTTTTAAATGAGTTATTGTTGAGCAGTTTTGTTCATTTGACCATATAATATATCCTGAATAGGTAGCATAGAAGAGTGATTAAAACTGCAAATCACCAGCTTTGTAGTCAGGAAGATCTGGCTTTACTCCTGCCCCTCACACATTCTAACTGTGTGATGACTAACAATTTCCTTAATCTCTCAGTGTTTCAGGCAACCCTATAAGAATTGAATGCAACTTGGTATCAGTAAAATAAAGTTTTAGACCATGGAATTCCCTACATAAGTAAAATTCCAGGTCAAAACAAAAACCAAAAAGAAATAAACAAAACAACTAATTTCATTTTAGCACCATTTATTTATTTGCTTATTTATTTGTTTGTTCATTCATTTCTTTCCATCCATCCATTTCTGTATTTATGTATGAATTGATTTATTTATTTCACTGTGGTAGTACGTGGTGTACATATTAAAGCTCACCTAGAATCTCATACTATTTCATATCCAGGGTTCTTTTCTTGAGCGTAAATATGTCTGTTTTCTAGGGAACTCATTCAAGGAGTCATGTAGTTCTTATGGTGGTGTAAGGGCGATTTGGTCTTTTCATTTACAATGACACAGATATAAAATCTTAATTGACTTTGAAGCTAGTGAAATGTTTTATTTCCTATGACACCAACATAAAGAGAAAAGCTTCCTGGATGACCACCAGGGTAAACCAGGTGAATTTGAGAGAAAGTAAAATATTTGGGTTGGGGATAAATGCTCAAAAAAGACTCATATAAGTTTAAACTCCCTTCTTAACTAGCCTTCATTTTCTATTGTCTTTTCAATATTATTATGAAATGAGCTGACAAATAAGCAGCTATCCAGTTATATTTATGGCAAAACTTACATGCTATTTCTCACAAGACCCATGTTTTTCAGAATCCAAGACTAAACTAGACTCTGAAATCTTGAAGTGCCCACCTTACCTAACCAAATTCTATCACTCTTTGGCTGTCCTGCTTTAGATAAAAACCCATCTCTCTGATCACAGACAGTTCTCTTTTAAAATCTAAAGCTCAAAGAATTGAATTTGCTTAGGAATCACTCAGTGGCCAGTACATTTGGTCTCATTGGTATTGATTCGGTACGGAGGCTTGTTTCCATTTCTCAGCCCCACCTGACATCTGCATATTCTAAGTGGAACTTTTAGTTACAACTACCCTTCCTTTTTTTAACCTTTGCTCATTGTCAATCTATCAATAGGAGTAAAAAGTCCAGTGTTTGTGGGGAGAAATAATGAGCCCAAAATGTATCTATTAAGTGTAATGTAGTTGCCTGAACAGCTACAGGCAAAGGAAAAGAATAAGTCTCTGCAGGGCATTCTTGTTTGAGAAAAAAAGATGCTGGCATTTTTCAGTCTCTTCAACATGGAAGCCATTTCCTTTCTCCCACAGCTAAAGGTTGCCTAAGATTGTCCAGTTACTGGTAAAGCACACGAAAGAATTCAAGTATGAAATACAGCCACAGTTTTAGTCCTAAAGCATGTCCTTCTACTACCAGTACGCTAACAAGAAAAATATCCAAGCTTTGCAGCACCTTTATTATCCAGGTTCATGCTTGTTAGGTGTTGGTTTAGCTCTAATGAAGGAAAAACTTGAGGTGAAGAAAACCATCCTGTGCCTAAAATGACATAGACCTCTACATAAAGTTTACTTTGGACTCATGTGCAAACTTTGATGAGAACAACATATCATGAGGGGGAAAATAAGGCAACACTAGGTTCCTTGCTGTGCCCAGAAGCACATTTTCCTTTATTTTAGGCACCAATATTGTAGTCGCCTTTCGGGTTGTATGTCTGTGCTTAGCTTCATGACTTTAGTTATATAAAGAACTCATGTCCTGGGAGTTACGTAAACTGGGTGGTATCATTTGACTTTGACCTGGAATTATACCCCTAAATCTGGACACTTGCCTACCCTTGAGCAGATAACACAGCTGGAAACACACCCTCAAGTCAGTTACAATGATCAAGGAATGCTGACATTTGCAACATAAGGAGACTCTTGAAAGCCTGTGGAAAGAGAAAATTAGCAGGAGACCCAAGGTGAGCACTGAAGACTGCTTAGGGAGGATGGGATCAGGTTAGGTAAGTCACCTGGTAGATTTTTCCTCTAAATTTCCATGCTCTGGAAAAAAGTCAGAGGTGCTCTATTCTTGCTATGGTTCTGCCTTCAAAGTTGATTCACCTCATTGACCTTAATTTCCTCTTTTGTAAGACAGGTGAATTGTATAAGGTAGAAACAACATTACCATCACTACGACCCACAGAAATAAAAATGTCCATCATGGAATTTATTTCCAATACAACAAACTCTACAGGAATTTTGGCTTTTGAAGAATGTAAAAGAGTAGGTTTGATTTGTCACTTTTTGGTAATACCCTTTAATCTCTGCAGGGGGCAAATAACAAAATGTCATTTTAAGCTTGTAAATGAAATTTTTCATTATATTTGGCATATAAGAGAAAAAATTGTTTCAGATATTAAGGGCAGAAGTCTTAGGTAGGTAGGACTTTTTCTTTTCTTTTTCTTTTTAATTTCCTCTGTGTGATAAAGCTCTACACTTATTTTTTGTATGGGAAGGACACAGTGCACCCTCTCATTCATGAATTTATTAAAGTTTTACTAAGCAATGTGTCAAGTCCTTGTAAGGGTTATGGGATTTAAAGATCTTCCATGCCCCATTGGACTTACTTATGTAGCAGGAAGGGGTGGGGCTAGAGGAAGAGAAAACCAATATAGAGTATGTGTGATGACTGGTGGTGGCAGCTGCAGCGGCAGCAATAGCAGCAGCGAGCAGCAGCAGTGGTAGTGGACAAGGCAGAGTCGAAGGCACAAACTCCTTTTCTGAGCCAGCCAGAATTTCTGCTAAGGACTCCTGCTGAGAACTGCCAAGGACAGGAAATATGGGGGGGGGGGTGGAGCTGCTGGGAGCAGGCTTCATGGACACTAAGCAGTTGCCATGAGTGGTGAGAGGAGGACCTTTCCCTGAGGTAGCCTGTTTTGTTTTGAAGGCTTGAGAATGTGGGTGTTTACTACATTAGCTATGGGTGCCAACTTCATAACTACTGTGATGGCTTTGACATTCTGGTTTGGGGACTCAGTTTTCTGGTATTTGAATAAATGTTCTAGCTTTATTCCCCATGTAGAGAGCCTGTTATATTTTGTGATTAATACCCATATCAGCATATTTGTGGTTACTGTAGGCATTGTGAATACTGCATTGTTGATACAGTCCTGGAGCAAATACAAAGTAAAAATAAGACAAGGATAGTTCTTGCCTCATTTTTTGGATAAAATGATGTTCCTCCTCTAGGAGGTTTGGACTGGTAAACTTGGACCAGGCTTGGACTGGTAAACTCTGTTGAGGGACTTATAAGGGAGTCACTTGATTTCATACTTGTGCTGGATTTGTATCTTGCTAGTGAATTCAGAGAGCCACAGTGATCAAGTAAAGAGTATAGGAGAAATTTTTTGAAGGTAGAAATGAAGGAACTTGCAACAGATTGGATATTTGGGTAGGTGTGCATGAGGACTTGAGTATGACTCCAAAGTTGGGAGCCTGAGTGACTCAGTGAATAGTAATGCTCTCTATCATAATAGGGAGATTGGGAAAAGAAGAGGGTTTGAGGGGAAAGTTAATAGTCCCTTTTTGGACATGCTGGGTTTGAGATACCAGTGGGATTTCCAATGAGAAGCATACAAAAGGCAAAGACTAAGGAGAGGACAGACAACATACAAAGAGAACCAGAAGAAAGTGGTGTCATGTAAACCTTGATAGGAAAAAGACATGAAGCCAAAGCAGGGGATCGACAGTTTCCAAGAATCCAGACAGAGACTAGTGAAAATTATCTGTGCAGTAAACAACCAAGCTACCCTTTTCTATAGAGCCAAAAAACAATATATGTAAAAATAAATAAATAATCATGTTTTTATAGTGACCTGGGATTTTTAATGATAACCACCATTATCTATGAAATATCTCTAAATCAGAATAGTATAAGTAAGTTTAAATGTATTTGAATTCCTCGTCTTTTTATTCATGTTGATGATAATTTACTAGCATTTAATGAATAAATGAATAAAAGACTATTGAAGGAAAATTGGACTGGAAGTGTAGATAACAAAAGGCTTCTATCTTTTCATTATTTCTACTTCCTCAGGAGACTATTAATTTAGCCTGAGGAAAGGGAATAACTCTGGGCTATGAACCCATATTCACCTCCTCTCCCTGTAGAAAGAACTGTGATTTTTCTTTATATAGAGATGGGAGGGTGCTGGAGTTGCTTCTAGATTTTGCCAGAGTCCATCATTAAATTTTCAATGTGAGCATTTACACCTTAGAAACTGGCAACCTCTACAAAGCAAGGCTTGATTTATTATTCTCTAGATTTCCAGATGTTTAAAAAGTGTTAATAATTCAGAATAAACTTAAAAGTGTATATTTATAATTTTTCCCCTTAAGATACTGGTTGTTACATATTTACCAATGCAACTCCATGTTGCTCTATAATTATTGCTTGATCTCAAGAGGGGTACAATAAAAGGCTCAGGGCATGAGAAGATAGGAGATCTGATGACTCTTGGATAAAAATAATAATAAACAATAACTGACATTTTTTAGGCCCTTTAAGGTTTACAAATCTCATTTGAGCCTCACAACACTCCATGTACATATGTGTTTATATGTATGTGTGTGTGTGTCCGTGTTGGTGACCAATGAGAAGCACATCTTTTTCAATAGAAATATCATTTATAGGTATCGGAATGGGACAGTGAAAAGTTCTTTGGTTTGGGAGTCAGGAATCAGGGGATAAATTTCCACCTATGATGTTTACTACCTACATAACCTGGACATAATTTCCCTGGGTTTTAATTAATTAATTTATAAAGTGAGGTGGTTGGATTAGCTGAGCTCTGAGTTCACTTCTTATTCTATATCAATATCTAAGGTCTTTTAAAACTTTGAGTAGTTTCCCATTAAGATAGTTCCTGTTGTCTGAAAATCACACAACAGAAAAGGCAAGCTTTGACTTTCAACTGTTGTCTTGATTTTCAGTCAGTTTATTACATCCCTAGGATGTAATATAGGATATAAGGACACTAGGAAGGATATAAATTTTCTATGTATGCTTTTGAGAAAATTTTGGCCTAACTAGATGTGAGTGAGAAAATGACACATTTCAGTAGAGAACACTTAGAGGTACGTGGAACTACCGGCACAGCTTGGGTCAACATTTATGATAATATTTATGAAGCACTTTGCTGTTTACAAATTATTTTTACACATATTGCTTCATTTGGTTTTCATAATGATGCTGTGAAGGGGAGCATTGATAAAGCTGTCACTGACTAAGTTACATACAAGTAAACTGAGTCTTAAAGATGTTAAATGACTTGCCTCAAATCTCACACTTAATAAATAATAGAGCTGATTTTTTAGCTTCAAATCTAATTTTATTTAAACTACATCCAGTGCCTCTATAGAAGTTCTTATAACAGTAGACAAAGTTTTCTCTCTGACCCCATTCTTGGTCATTCAGTGATATACACTATTCCATCCTCGGCTTACCTATAGGTGTTCTAACCAATCAATCAACAAATCAATAAATATGTATTAGATATCTATTACTTTATGTACCAGGTACTAGGAACATGAAATTAAAAAACAGTAACAGTTTCTTTCCACAAGATCTTACATTCCATCAGCAGAGACAACATGTACATACATTATTACAGAATGAGTTGAGAGAAATGCAAAGTAGTTAAATTCAAGGTTCTTAGGAAGGGAAAGCCCTAGGAAACTGGAGGATCACCAAATGGCATCATGAGGAAGGTGATGTTTTCAGTTTGTAACTTTAAAGAAGTGAATGAATGAATGAATGAATGAATGAAAAAGCATTGTTATGTTCAATGCTGAGCACTAAGCTTGCAAATATAAGCAAGTAATACAAGTGAGGGGATCTTTGAGGCAGAAGTGGGAAAGCAATACATTTCTGGTCATGGGGGACTGACTGCAAAAAAACAGAGAAGGGGGGTTTCATATGTAGGCCACTGACAAAAGGATAATTTGATTGGACTGCAGGATGAGCTCTTAGCCTTCTCGTGGGTATAGCATTTTATTATCTAACTTTGTATTATGAAAGAGCCCTTTTAGATCAGAGATCTTAATCAATTCCTAGAATAGACCTATTTGGAAATTATTTAGGCTGAGGTCTTTCTCCTCACCCTCAATTGGCATCATAAAATTACCTTCCTACTTCACATATTTGCGGGTTTGCAGTTTTTAAAATAGTACAATTCATTGTGGAAAACTCTTTGTAGCAATAATGATGAATAAACTTCTCATGAGACTTGCATATTTCTGGCATCTGTCTGTTTTTCTGTACTCTTCATAATGACCACCTAAGTTCAGACCTTTATCAGTTCTCATTTTGACCATAACAAGAACTTTAATTGCTCTCCCAATTTCCCAATTTCTCACTCCTTTCCAATCCATCTTCCACAAAATTGCTAAAATAATATCCTTAAAGTACCCTGATCCCACTAGTAGGTAAATGCCCCAAGAAGGTGAAAAACACAAAGTAAAAGCTTACATGTACCAATGTTTCCAGAGATTTACTTTTTGTACCACCAAAGGATTAGAAACAAAGTAGATACCAATCTAATGAGAAATGGCTAAAAACTGGATTATAGAAATGCAACATAATATTACTGGGCCATAATTAACCATGAACATGAAGGATTCAGAGAAGAATAAGAAAATTTTTCTGAAGAGTTTCCTCTCCTTGGAAGTCTGCAAGCAGCAGCTGGGCTACCACTTGTTTATTATGCTATTTTCTATGTGAGCTCAACTAGGTGTCTCCCAAAGTCCCTCACAACAATAAATATTTGTAATTTTTTAATTATATGAAATAATGTAGAGTAATTAAACTAGGAAAATATTATACACAGGGACTTCAATAATGTAAATAAAAAAACATTTTTTTTAAATCCTGGACAGCTTGGTGGCACAGTGAATAATAGAGCATTGGTTCTGGAGTCAGGAAGACCTGAGCTTAAACTAACCCTCAGACACTTACTAGCTATGTTGTCCTGGGCAACTCACTTAACCCAGATTGCATCCCTACACCTCAAAAAAATCCTGAAATTGAACACTGTGTTCATAGTATAATGTTAAGAAAACATACATCTCTCTATTCTTTGCAGCAGTAAGGGACTGTGATTGTCAAAATCAGTTGATAAATTGGTTAGTTTTGCTGAATCTGTTGTTAGTATTCTTTTCATTTATTCTTCTCTAAGGATGGTAGGGATATTCAGAAATGAAAGTGACATGTTCAATACAAACATCTATTAAGGGCCTACTCTGTGCTAATCATTATGTTAAGTATTGACTATATAAACTGAAAAAGAAAAGAAAAGAAAGGTAGTTTCTGTCCTGAAGGAACTTGCAGTCTAACAGGAGGGGACAATAAACAAAAGAAATCTAAGTGTGGGGAACAGGGTTATGGCACCAGCTGGAAAATCAAGCAGTCATTGATGGAAAACGGAGAGTTACCTGCAAAGTTCTAAATCCTCTATAAAGGAAGGCTTTGGGAGGAGTTTATTGCCCAGCCCCTCCAGCCCTCCAGTCATAGGGGAGAAGCAACTGAAGGAGTTGAGAAAATGATGAATATTAAAAGCTGAACAAATATTTTTAAAAATACAACACTTTAAAAATCCTCAAAATATAGGCCTTACCATTTACCCACCACATTCAAAAATATACAGTGGCTCAGGAAATGAATGTATTTTGTCATAAAGGAAACTATTCCTCCAGTCTTCCTTCTTAAATTGTCATGGTATTGGTATTCTATTTGTTATATCCACTAAGAGAATATAAGGTTTTTTTATTTTTGCTTTTTGGAGGTGGGAATGCAGGGCAATTGGGGTTAAGTGACTTGTTCAAGGTCACACAGCTAGTAAGTGTTCCATGTCTGAAGTTGGATTTGAACTCAGGTCCTTCTGACTTCAGGGCCAGTGCTCTGTTCATTATACCACCTAGCTGCAACCTAGCTGCCCTCTAGAGAATGTAAGCTTTTTGAGGCTGGAGTATGGGAACTGTTTTTCACTTTTGTCTTTTTCATCTGTAGTACCTAGCCCAGGATATTTCATATAGTAGGTATTTAATAAATGCTTATTGAATTAAATTTAATAAAGATATTTTTCAGCTATTATAAGGTCATTATCATTATGGCTAAAGTGACATTTTATGAAAATATTAGGAAAAAGTATTGAATTCATGATTTCATTTGTAGAAAGTTCTCTTATTTCAATTTCTCTTCTAAGGCATTTTCTCTTCAATTTATAACCTTGAAGATTTTCCTAGAACACTAAGATGTTAAATGACTTGTCACTCAGTTAATAAATATTAGAACTAAGATTTGAATTCAGGTCTTCAGGCTTCAAGTTGCTCTCTAAATCTAAACCACTGTTATCCTGCCTTTCACAAAATAAAATAGTATATTAAAAATAAAATGATAATACATTGAATATTCTCTTTTTCTTGCCTATACATCTAAACCTTCTATGCTTCCCAACCAAGATACTTTTATAAGAACCCCACCTCTGTGTCTTTACTGTGTGTCATCACTCTGGGACTCAATTTCCTCATTTGTAAAATAATGATATTGCCCTAGGTTGCCTCTGTGTCTCCATTCAACTCTAAATCTGTCACCCTAAAATGTTAAAATTCTGTAATGCCTCTATACACTTTATTTATACAACTCCTTTCAATCTGAAAGACTTCTAGGACAGTGCAAAATTCAGACTTTGGGAGAGGCATGGTGAGATTGGTAGAAGGCCTTAGGTGAAAGGCAGTGTGAAAGCCAAGGGCAAAAGCTTTAAAGTATTTGAAGACTGAGTACAGAGGTTAGTAGTGCTCTAAGTTAGAGTAAAAGGAATAATGGGAAAAGAGAAATGGATGGTAGGGTAGGTTGCTAAGCTTTCTATGGTGTCGTGGAAAGAGTTGGCTTGGCAATTCAAGAAGGCCTGATTTCATATCCCACCTTTGACATTTATTACCTGTGTGACCTTGGACAAGTCATTTAAGCTCTGTGAGCTTTGTCTTCTTCGACTTTAAGATGAGCAGTCTGGACTAGATGGCCTCTGAGGCCCCTTCCAGCTTTGGGGCTTTGCCACTAACCTAGTTCTGAATTTCCTTCCCCCTTCCCCCGTCAAAGTGTGGGTGATTGCTGTATATTAGTAATGATAGCAACAGGAGATGAATAAAGGATACCTGTGTTTTAGATCATATTTATCACTTAACCTGGTGTGAAATACAATTAAAACAGGCATTTGTAAAGGCATACATAAAAATTAGCTCAGCAGTTATTTGTTAGCTGTGTTCTAAAAATATCAGAAGGAAGGGCTTTTAAACAATTCATCATGACAAAATTGGTTGTCAGTGCGTACAATAATTGCTTTCAGCAGAACAATGCACTTATTAAAAGGAGTAATTTGCTGTTGCATCACATAGTTCTCTCCACCTTGGGTTTGAAATACAAATCACTCATCAGTAGGTTTTTTCTGACACTTCCAAAATTCATTGCGAATTATACTCAGGATTACCAACACCTGCATTTGTATGCATATATATATCTTGAGCTTTGAAAAAGAGCTGGGCTAACATCCGGAGATAATATCAGAAACTTTATGACAAATCTTCACTAGTCACCTTCATTTTATGCCTCCCCAAAATAGTGTTTTGAGACTTTTTTATAATATGAATATGTGAAAAATACTTCATTTTTTGCCTTGGGAGGAAAGGTTATTCACTAAGTCAATTAAGGCTTTCATTTGGTTATTGAGCTTTCAAATCACAGGAAACAAAATGTCTGTTCTCCAGCTGCAGAAAGAAGCAAATGAACACTTAACATAATTTAATAGGATTATTTTTTTTTTCTGGAATTCCTCTTCCAGAGGAAATGTCTCAGGCTGAAAAAAAGAAGAGGGTTTCCTTGGAGACAGTACTATCTACTAAAACTAGAAATAGTGCAAAGACTTTATAGTTTGGGGATTAAAAAAAACAGTCAAATGAGTTAACATATGTAAAGTGTTTTGTAAACTTAAAAGGAGTTTAAATACTTAATAGTATAATACACTGCAACTAATTGTAATTATAAATAATTATATTCTAACTAATGTTTCAGCCACGCAATCTGTGATTGCAAAAATAATTGGGGGTGGGGTGACGTTGGCACAAACATTTTCATTAGGCTTAAGTAATCAAAACGACATGAATCAATTCAAATTCACCAATCAATTTTTTTTATTAAGAACCTCCTATGAATAACATACAGTGCTAGGCACTTGGGATATAAAAACTAACATCAACTGTATCAAATAATACTTGACCTCCATGAGTTTATATTTTATGGTCAATAAGTAAATGTGTATACATATAATTTTATAAGTGTGTATGTATGTATCTATTTGTATACATATATGCATGTGTATATGTATACGTATACATGTACATGTACGTATATGAATAGTACAAGGACCAGTCACAGCAGCCAGCTTGACTGAAAGCAGGGAAAGGGGAGATGGAATTTTTTGCATTTGAGGAACATCTAGATGTAGCTTTAGAGTTTTTGAAGGGGTTTAATATATGTTATCTCGAAGGGGTTTACTATATGTTATAACACCAAGTTGGATTATAATTTCAATTCATCTTGCATGAAATCTTACTTTTCTCCTGGGATGAATATTTTCCAGTCAGCATTGCTAAAATGAACAAAAATTCTATTGTCAATCCTAAGTAAAAATTAGATGTCTAGAGATTTTTCAGTTATGTTTCTTTTTTTACCTACTGGGCAGAGGAGACACCATGCTCAGGAAGGAGATTTTTCTCAGGGTAAAGCATTGATAACTGACTAAGCTAATCCATGACAAAACAATATAATTTGTCCTAGTAACAGCTGCTGGCTTTTTATTCAGGAAGATTGGGATTCAAATCCCAGCCCTGAACATTTATTAACCTTGAGATTCCTAACTTGTCACAACCTTTGTGTGCCTTGGACCACTCCTTAGGATGTCATTATTAAGCCTTCCATGGGTTGCTCCTAGCCACTTTGAGTTCCATGAGGTGACAAAATCACAATTTTTTTTTGCACATTTTTCCTTTTGTGTGACTACTACAAGAAGTCTTCTGACTATGTTTTTTCACTCCAACAGGTTCATTGTTATAATAATGACATCTTCATTTGAAAAATTCTTCTGCTCAGTCATGGGAAGATTAGGTAACAGCCTACTGCAAGAGGTATCTTTCATCAGTGATATACTGTTCATCCAAACAACATCCAGTTAGGATAATCCCATGTGTGTGTGTATGTATATGTATGTATGTCCTAGTTTTGATTACCTTTAAAAATACATTGAAAAACTGTAGCTAGCCTAGATGGAAGCAGAAGTGCCTATCAGTGAGCTCACTAATCACTACAATTCAGATGTAAAAGTTCTACATGGTCAATAAAAATATTCCAAGTGTTTTAAATCACCTAATCCTGTGATCTGAGCTGGCCTTTTGAATAACAAATAATTTCTTAACCAAATTGGGACAATTATAGATCAAAATTGGCAATTTGTTAAAGAACTAAATATCCATTACTATTTTATTTTTAAAACATTCAGCCTAAAAGGCCTAAATCACCTCCCTCTTAAAGACATCCTGGAGGTAAATATCTTTTTACTTAAATTATTGATTTGATTTAGAAAGGAAAGAAGCAGGTAGATTGAAATCATTCTAATAAACTATTTATTTTCCATGAAAGCAATGGAGCAGGGTGGAATATTATGTTACTATTCTATTTGAATAGCTAATATAGTTTTTGAAAGAGTTGGGTTTTATTTTTTGGTTTGTTTTTGTTACAGAAATACTCATTTTATCAGAAAGAAGGGACAGATCTTTTTGTGACTTCTAGTGGCTTTTTTTTTTAAATAAAGGACTTATGGAATAATTCTTGTTTCCTATACAGTTTGAGAATGCTGGCATGGGTTACTTGGTCCCATCTTGCAAGACATAACTTCTCATTTATTTCAGTCTCTAGGATTGAAGGAGGTGGCAATCTTTAGTTTACTGGATATTATTATTATTTAGTGGAGTCAGCTGCCTGACTACCTGGCTAGTCATTTTGCAGAGCTTACATGAATGCCAATTACTTCCCAAGTGCATTTGGGAAGTTACAGGGAAATGTCAAATAGTGTTAAATAGAAGAGGTTTTGTAAATTCTCCAGATGGATTCATAAACTCCTGTGCTCATGACAACATTTCGAGAAGACCAAGTGGTTTTCAAAGGTATAATAAAATTCCATTGCCTATTATGAAGGAAACCTCCAAAACTTGAAGTGGCATCTCTCATGAGCTTTTTCCACATCAGTCAATCGAATTCAATAACTTGTTGAGTTGAGCCCACTCCATTCAAACTAATTTGCTAGATACTAAGGATATGAAGAGCAAAATTGAAATAATCTCTGCCCTCAAACAGCTTATATTCTATTGAGGGGATTATGACTACTTAAAGTGAATTTTGAGTGATCTCACTATGCAAATTAGCTTGAATTAGGAAATGTATGATATTGTCATTTAGAGATCTAGGGAATAGAACAAAATAGATATATTTATGACTGAAACATCTTCATATAAACTCTTAGGGTATTTATTATCTGTACCATAAAAGGCAGCTAACTAGAGTAGTGGATAGTGCACTGGTTTTTAAGTCTGGAAGACAAATTCAAATTTGACCTCATACAGATACTAGTTATACGGCCCTGCGTAAATCACTTAACATATCTTTGTTTCAGTTTCCTCACCTGTAAAATGGGGATAACAACAGTACCTGCCTCTAAGGGTTGTGAAGGTTAAATGCCAAAACATTTTTAAAGTGCTTAACACATAGTAGGAATAAATGCTTGCTTCCTTCCATCCACTAGGTATTTCTAGTATATATTGTCATCTAGTGCTAGTTATCTTTTTTGTATAGATGTTCATTGCCTTCACAATTAGACAGCTAGGTGGTACAGTGGATAGAGTGCCAGGTCCAGAGTCAGGAAGACATAAATTAAAATCTGACATCACACACTTAGTAACTGTGTGATCCAGCATAAGTCGCTTAACCCTGTTTGCCTCAGTTTCCTCATCTGTAAAATTAGCTGGAGAAAGGAATGGCAAACTACTTCAGTATCTTTACAAAGCAAACCCAAAATGGAGTCATGAAGAGTTGGACACAACTGAAACAGCTGAACAAAAACAACCCTCCACTATTGAATTATAAATTCTATTAAGACAGAGACTATGTGTCTGAATAATGTTTATTTAAAATAATCTTTATATTACCAATGCCTTAACTCAGTGTCGTGTCCAGTTCAGTGACTGACGATTTACTGGTTATAGAGAGCTAAGGAAAGATTCCCATATGTATTTGCTCCCTGTATGCTTTTTTTCAATCACTGTTTGTCTGAGGGAACATATCTATTATGAGTAGAGACAGTGACTCCCACAATCCACCTAGATTAGAGAATCTCATAGGATTATTGATTGAGAACCCCTGGGAACATTAGAGATCATCTATTCCAATACTTTGGATGAGAAAACAGACTCGTGGATTAAGTCACTTTCCTGGGCAAGCACATGTAGTAGGCATTAATAATCAGATTGGAGCTCAGATTTTCTTGACTCCTAAACCATCCTTCTTTCCATTTCACATACCATTTCTAAGACTTAGGGTATATCTTGGCATTTCTTTTGTAACAATTCACAGTGATGCAATGAATCAAAATATATTTATAATCAATCGGGATTTTGATCTGATTTCACTTGACAGTTAAGAAAATGGGAGTTAGAATATAATGAACTGAAAAGGACGAAATAGATATTTGGTCTTTACCTAATGGCTATTAGGGAAAAATCTAAATAAAGTTCTGCTGACCATTGCTTAGGGGCCAATTTGTTTGGGTCAATGGAAGCTATGGCATGATTTATTAAGGAAACAGGAGGTTTGGCTCATGTGGTTGTCCAGTTAAGGAAGTCTGCAGTTCATTCTGTGGAAGGAGGGTATCAATAAGACACTTCTAGCAGTGACTATATCAGAACCAGTGACCCCAAAAGAAAGGTAGAAACATAGAAGAGATTAGTGAGGTTTACTGACCAAAGGAGAATTAAGGGATGGTGATTTTAGGTTGGCATTGTGCAAAAAGAAGAGCCTGAAATATGTGAGTCCCTTCCCTGAAAAAATATTGGAATGGGGACAGTTAGGTAGTGTAGAGAATAGAGTACTAGCACTGGAGTCAGGAGGACCTGATTTCAAGTCTGACCTCAGACACTTAACACTTACTAGCTGTGTGACCTTGGGCATGTCACTTAGCCCCAATTGCCCTGCCTTCTCCCTCAAAAAGAAAAAAAAAAGAAAAACCAAACAAACAAACAAAAAATAAGGGAATGAAGTCCTAAGAGTAATTTATAGACTATGCCTTAAATACGCTAATAAACTTCAGAATGGAAGCATAAATTTTGGGTTTTCTTGTAACATATGGTTGAAATGAAATCTTTAGGTGAGTTGTCTAAAATTATAAGTCATTAATGGAATTGAGAATTTGTTCTAAGGGATGTAGCTCAACATAGCAAAAAAGAAAAGAAAAAGCACTAGATTTCAAGTCAGAAGAGACCTGGATTTAATTCTACCTCTAACACCTCTCCAAAACTCAGTTTCTTTTCCTATAAAATGATGTAATACCAGGAATATTTGTCTCATAATTGTGTTATGAGGCTCAAATAAAATAATGGTTGTAAAGTGCTTTGAGGATTGTCATGATGACATGTAAGGAAAGTGACTTAGACTTTAGAGCATGCAAGGAACCATTGAGAGATAAAGAGAGGCAGACATATAGATAAACACACAGAGGCAGAATGAGACAGAGATAGAGAGAGACACTGAGTCAGAAAGACAGCTACAGAAAAAGAGTCACAGACATACAGAGACAAAGAGAGAAAGACTGAAAAATCTTTCTAGGTTAATGTGAAAGACAGTTAACATATAAGGCTTACCATATTCTCTTAATATTCAGTGTAAGGATCACAAGTGTGTAGAATTAAATCCAGAAAGGAATCTCTCATTTTACAGATGAGAAGGTCATGAAGGTGAAGTGATTTAAGTTCATACAGGAAGTTGGCAAGAGAGGCAATGTTTGAACACAGGTCCTTTGAATCCAATGATATGCTATGTGTAATCACATTATTTTAGTATAGTTATTAAATATGAAATGAAAACATTAGATTTATGAACATCTTTTATGAGGTTATGACAAGATCATAGCTTAATTATTGGATATCTGTGACATTGATGGAGTCATTTCCCCTTCTGGACCTCATTTTCTCTTTAAGCTCAAAACACATAATTTCTAAGACCTCTTCCAATTTCCAGCTGTTAAAGAATTACTATTCTAGCAAAAATTACCATCATCAGAATTTCCTTGAAAAAAATCAACCTTTTTCAGCAAGTTCTTCAACTGCAATAGACGTGGATTTACTGAGTCAACTTGGAGTGGTTGTTGCAGAAATTGAATATACTAATATGAAAAGGGTGGGGGAAACTAATGAGAACAATACACTTAATTAAATTTTATCTGAACATTATAAATGAGCTCCTAGTTTGGAACAGAGTTTGGGCTATCAATTTTCATAAACAAAAGTTGCAGTGAATGATTTTTTATTTCTTCTTTTCTGTAGTTTCTCAGTTATTATCCCCCTCTATTTTTCCTCTCCTTATCTCTTTAGTTTATAATTTCTTTGTGAAGTTTCAAATTTTTGTAGAAGCCATTTTTCTAGAAGCCTTCCCTCATGAGCCTAGGTCTGTCCTTAAAATTGTTACTATAGATAACAAAGACTTAAATTTGCATTAGTGATATCCAGCTACATTATGAACACTAATGACATTCTATTAGATGACTGGAGCACACATTTATATAGAACATTATGGTTTGAAAAGCACTTTACAACCATTGTTTTATTTGAGAAGATACAAACCCAGGTTCTTTGCACATATTCTAAGCCCTCATTGCACTTCCCACTCCCCCCAACTTTACGTCCCTCCCTTCCTTCTTTCTTCCTTACCTGCTTTCTTCCTTCCCTTTTCTTTCCTTTCTCTTTTTTTCTAGCATTTTCTATTAACTCTGGCATCCCTAATAAATGCATTTAAGAAAAATGTTTCAAGTATATGCTTGAAAGAAAAGATAGATTACTAAAGTCCATGATAATAAAGTTAAGAAAAAAGAGACAAATGGTTCTCTGATATATTATAACTTTTTTTCTTGAATAAGAAGTGACAATCCTGGGGCAGCTAGGTAGCACAGTGAATAGAGCACCCGCCCTGAAGTCAGGATGACCTGAGTTCAAATCTGGCCTCAGGCATGTAACACTAGCCATGTGACCTTGGGCAAGTCATTTAACCCAACTTCCCTGCCCTCCCCCCGCCAAAAAAAGAAAAAAAAGCAGAAATGACAATCCTATTATTCCTATGTAATTTTGGGACACTGGTTTCCTGTGTTATGGGACAAGACAGCTAGTGTAGATTAATACCATCCTTTTTATCAAGCTAAAGTAGGAAAATAATGTATTAGCAACTGATATGAATTTTTATTATATATCTATATAAATGCATATCTTGGTTTATATGATGGAGCAAAAAGTAGTAGTTCATTGGTGTTGATTTACATGTTTACAATAAATATCTTTGTATGCATACTTACAGTACATGCACAGATGATTGGGGGTTGGGAATAGGGAGAAGGTGTTTTAAAGATCCTTAAGTATAGTTATCTGTGAACTAGATATTTGAAAAACATACTGTGACTTTGGCCCAAAAAAGAGAGGTATTACTCAAGACCCTGGTGACTATTATTAAAATATTCCCTATCTTTTCCTTTGGAAAATGAAGAAATTACAATGAAGGAGGGATGACGAGCTATAAATTGACATGTAGCTTCTCTGCTGGCTTCTAGGCACTGCAACATAATATAGGTATTCCAAAATACAGTTTAAGAAAGTCATAGATTAGGGGTGGTAAAATTTGGATGATATAAAGACTAGAATGTTAGAAAAGAGCAATATACTGGTAAATAATTTATAGCTTCCAAATATATAGAAAATGAATGTATAACAAATTAAGGCTTTGAACTTCATCTGATGCCACCAGTATGAAGAGAAAATGACTGAGTCAACAAACATGACTATAAGAAACTGAAAACTTTATTGCTGATAAATGAATGATGACTTATGGTTTTTAGAGGATTTATAGTTTTCAAAGTCTTTTTTTAAATGATATTATCTCATTTGACCCTCAGAACAATTGTATGAAATCAATAGGTACCATTATAGATAATTGTACTGGGAATGCAACTATTTTCTCTTTCGAGATAAGGAAACAGACCCAGGGAGATTAAATAATTTAACCATGGTAGAAATGAAAAGTAATAGAGTTTAGACTTGACCCCATTTGATCTTGATTTCCTGTCCAGTTCTCTTTTCCTATACCACATTGTCTTAACAATGGCAATGCATTTATGATCATCTTTTCTTCTTTTTTCAGAGTACTATTATGAGTGAAAGATCAGATAACACATTTTTTGGAGAGTTTCAGAAGTGGCAAGATGATTGGATTGATAAGCATTTTCCATGTTCTCAAATAATTTTTGTTTGGCTTGGTTTTTGATAGGGGTCCATATTTTAGGAGCTTTATTATCACAGAGTTTGGTTATTATGTGTTCTACATGGCAACACTGATTAAAAATCCTTTCTAAAATTTTGTAAAACTATTATATATATATATATATATATTTATAGGCAATTATGGGTGATGATTTTTCTGGTCATAATATTATAGGTCTTATAATGTTTATTTTTGAATTCTTAAGAATATTTTGAGTTTCATATTTGTAGTAGGATGATGTGTTTTAACTTAATTTAAGGAGAATAGAAAGCATCTGGTATATGATTATGACTTCATGAGCATTTATTTATAGGCATTTGGTAGGATTTTTTGGGCTTTTTGTTTTTATTTTTGCAGTGTGAAATGATATCTTGCATAGTTCCTAAAATTTACATTTTCTCATTGTTCAATAGTTCGGAATATTTGGGTGGTACAGGCAGCCAACAGAAACCAAATTGCCACATGATTCAATAGTCACAGAGAAATGTGGCAACCACCCACTGGCCTCAGTAAATGCCAGATACCAGCAATAGGACCCTGGCTCCTATTCTTGATCCACTTTGTTTCCTGCTTTGGTTTTATGGGAGAGTTCATCCCCATTCACATTCACAGTTATGATTATCAACTGTATACTTCCCCTCCATCCTATATTTCCTCTTCCTGGTGCTCTTTCTCCTTTAACTATTTCCCTCCTCAACAGTAGTTTGCTTCTGTCTACAGCCTCATTCACTCTGCTCTCCCTTCTTCAGTTCCCCCTACACTTTACTTAATCTCCTCCCCTCCCACTTTCCTGTCAGGCAAGATAGATTTCTATATTCAATTGATTGTGTATATTATTCCCTCTCTGAACAATACTGATAAGAGTAAGCACCAAGTATATTGGTAAACGATTTATTTATTTTCCAAAGCCCATATACCAAGTAAGTGACCTGACCCTTGTGTCCTCCAGCAGCACCAGCCATCCCTATCCTACTCCCTCAGCACAACACCAGACATAAGAATCCCCTATGGGCCTCAGGTCAACATAAGTACAAGAAGCCTTGCACAAGAAGCCTGAGAGAATGCACTTTCCATCCCAAGAGAAGAGTTCAAATTTAGAAGAAAATAAAAATACCAAAAAAAAGATAAGCAAAAGAATAAAAACAACAAAATAAGAATATGGACATAGAAAGTTATTGTGGCAATGGGGAAGATCAAGACACAAAATCAGAAAGGGACAACAGTGTCAAAAGAACTTTGGGCAAAACCCAAAGAAAAAATGGGAAGTGGTCTCAAGCCCAGAAAGAACACATAGAAAAGCTCAAAAAAGGAGCTTAAAATCATATAAGAGGTAGAACTAAAAATGGGAAAAGAAATGAAAGCAATGCAAAATAATTATAAAAAAAAAAGTCAGCAACTTGGAAAAAGAAAACAATTGTTTTAATCAATTTAAGTAGAATTGGCCAAATGGAAAAGAAAGTACAAAAGTTAACTGAGGAAAACAATCCCTTAAAAGTTAGAATTGGTCAAGCAGAAGCTAATGAGTCAATGAGCATTCAAGATTCAATCAAATTCAAAAGAATGAAAAAAATGGAATAAAATGTAAAATACTTCATTGAGAAAAACTACTGACCTGAAAAACAAATCAATGAGAGATGATGTCAGAATCATTGGACTACCTGAAAGTCACATTCTGAAGTAGGATCTGGACAGCAACTTTCAAGAAATTATCCAGGAAAACTGTCCTGATACCCTGGAACAAGAGGGCAAAATAAGCATTAAAAGAATCCACCGATCACCTTCAGAAAGGAGATCCCAAAATAAAAACTCCAAAGAAAATTATAGGCAAATTATAGAACTCTTGGGTCAAGAAAAAATACTGCAAGTGGCCAGAATGAAACAATCCAAATGTTGGGGAGCCACAATCAGGATTAAACAGGATTAGCAGCTGTAACACTAAAGGATCATAGATAATGGATATTTGGAAAGGCAGAGGAGCTAGGAGTACAATGAAGAATCAGCTATCTGGCAAAATTAAGCATAAATATTCCAGTGGAAAAAAAATAGCCACTTAGTGAAATAGAGGGATTTTAAATTTAAGGAGAACAGAACTGAACAATTTTTTTAAATCTCCAATACCTAGAATTAAGAGAAGTCTAAAAGGAGGGAAAGGGGGGAAAAGGGAAAAGGGAAAAAAGGAGAAAAGTAAAAAGAAAACATAAGGAATTCAAAGGAAATGAATTATTTACATCCCTATGTGCCAAGAAAATATTTGTTAATTCTTAAAAATTGTAACTCTAAGAACACAGCTAGAAGGAATATACATCATCAGAATTTAAGGGTATAGGGTAAATTTGAGAGAATGATATTAACAATAATAATTAAGGGATGGTGAGAAAGAGGAAAACTCTGGATACAGGAGGTAGTATGAGGTAAATCATTCCACCTGGAGGAAAAGATGAAAGGGTGGGTGATGGACATTGCTTGACTCTTACTCTCAGTATTGTTCAGAGA
The DNA here is from genome assembly GCF_028583685.1 of Petaurus breviceps papuanus. Taxonomy (NCBI): domain Eukaryota; kingdom Metazoa; phylum Chordata; class Mammalia; order Diprotodontia; family Petauridae; genus Petaurus; species Petaurus breviceps. Next base: position 6,102,397 of record NW_027186645.1, on the reverse strand, counting down.
GGGAATAATATACACAATCAATTGAATATAGAAATCTATCTTGCCTGACAGGAAAGTAGGAGGGGAGGAGATTAAGTAAAGTTTGGGGGGAATGAAAGAAGGGAAGGCAGAGTGAGTGAGGCTGTAGACAGAAGCAAAACACTGCTGAGGAGGGAAAGGGCTAAGGGAGAAAGAGCACCAGGAAGAGGAAATATAGGGGAGGGAAGTATATAATTGATAATCATAACTGTGAGAGTGAATGTGATGAATTCTCCCATAAAATCAAAGCAGAAAGCAAAGTGAATCAAGAAACAGAATCCTACAATATGTTGTTTACTGAAATTCACTTGAAGCAGAGAGACATGCATAGACATGTACCTTTGTAAGGGGCTGGGGTAGAATCTATCATGGTATAGCTGAAGTTAAAAAGAAAGAAAGAAAAACATGGGTAGCAATCCAGATTTCAGACAATGCAAAAGCAAAAACAGACCTAATCAAAAGAGATAAAGAAGGAAATTATATCTTGCTAAAAGGTACCATAGACAATGAAGTAATATCAACACTCACATGCCCCTATTAAGTGGTATAGCATTCAAATTCTTAAATAAGTAAAGTGAGGGAGTAAAAACAAGACCTTGGAATGGCTCCAGCTCTCACCACCTCCAATCTATGTAAAAGGGGACTCTGAACAAACTCTGGAGCTACAGAACCCACAAAATGAAGCAGAGAAGCTAACCTCCTGCTGAGGACAGCCCGGCAGGCCAGCAGAAATTGGCCAGCCCAGCACTCTGGGAGCCGAGCACAGCTCCATGTAGAGCTTTTAGTCCCAGGGTGGGCCTGTCCAACCACAGACTAGAGGGAATCCAGATCACCAGCAGCTGTGGTGGTCCAGAATTATCAACACATAGATGCTAAGGACAAAGTGAAAGGTCAGTGCAGTGTGGACTTTGGGACCCAGTAGTTGGGAGTGCATGGGCTTTTGCCCCCAGGGCAAGAAGCCTCTGAGGGCTGTGGCACAGAACCACAATGTGGCAGCTTCAGCTCCTGGCCTGCAGACTATAGGGGGACCAAGCGAATAGTTTGAGGGATAATCGCTCTTACTTTAACCTGCTTGGATCTGGATTAAAGTCTAGGGTGGAGGTCCTGGGTTGTGTGAGCAGCTTGCCAGAGCTTTTAGAGGCTTCAGAGAGGGAACCCAAATAATACCTATGGCAGCTGAAAAAAACCCCAATGTTTGGGATGAAAGCTTCCCTGTCTGGTCCAAGAGTCCTACTGTGGCAAAAAGCCCAAAAGTCAAGTAATTGAGTGGCAAAATGACCAGGTAAATGATGCAAAGCAAAGAGAAGAATGCAAAATTCAACTCCTATTTTGGGGACAAAAAGGATCAAAGCATGGAACAGGAGGAAGACCGTGAAGTCAGAACTCCTGCACCAAAACTTCAAAGGAAAATGCGAGCTGGTTACAGGCCATAGAGGACCTTAAGAAGTAGAAAAGAGAAATGGAGGAAAAATTGGGAAGAGAAATGAGAACAATGCAAGAAAATTACAAAAGGCAACAGCTGGACTGAGGAAAATAATACCTTAAAATAGACTAACTCAAATGGCAAAAGAGGCTCAAAAAGACAATGAGGAAAAGAATGTCTAAAAAAGCCGAAATTGCCAGATGGAAAAAGAATCTCAAAAGCTCACTGAGGAGAATCATTGCTTCAGAATTAGATTGGAGCAAATGGAAGCTAATGACTTTATGAGAAATCAAGATGCTGTTACCCAGGTCCAAACAAATGAAAGAATAGAAGGCAATGTGAAATATCTCATGGGAAAAACCATTGACCTGGAAAATAGATTCAGGAGAGAGAATTTCAAAATCATTGGACTACCTGAAAGCCCTGATCAAAGTGAGAACCTAGAAATCATCCTCTAGGAAGTTTGGAAAGAAAACTGTCCTGATGTTTTAGAACCAGAGGGGAAAATAGACCTTGAAAGAATCCACCAATCATCTCCAGAAAAAGATCCCAAAAAAGACAACTCCTAGGAATATTATAGGAAGGTTCTGGAATTCCCAGATTAAGGAGAGAATATTACAAGAAACCAGGAAGAAGCAATTTGAATAATGTGGAAGCACAATCAGGATAACTCAGAATCTGGCAGCTTCTACACTGAGGGATCAAAAGGCTTGGAATATAATATTCTGGAAGGCAAAGAAGCTGGGATTAAAAACAAGAATCACCTACCTTGCAAAACTGAGTATCATGTTTCAGGGGAAAATATGGTCATTCAGTGCAACAGAGGACTTTCAAGCATTCTTGATGAAAAAACTAGATATTAATAGAAAATTTGACATTCAAATACAAGAAGCAAGAGAAACATGAGAAGGTAAACAGGGAAAAGAAATCATAAGGATCTTATCAAAGTTGAACTATTAACATTCCTACATGGAAAAACGATAATTGTAACTAATGAGACTTTTCTCAGTATGAAAATAGTTGAAGGGAATAGAAATTGAAATCAAATTACATATATATATATATATATATATATATATATATATATATATGTCTATATCAGATGGTATATAGGCATATGAATGCATATGTGAATGGTGTATATATGTTTACAGGTATACATGGATAGAGGGCACAGGAACAATTTAATGGCAATGTATGATACTTAAAAGGTGAAATTAAGAGGGGAGAGAGGAATATAATGAGAGGAGATGGGGAGAGACAGAATGGGGTAAACTATCTTATATAGAAGAGGCAAGGGAAAATGGTTACAATGGAAAGGCTGAATAGGAAGGCAAAAGGGAATGGGTCAACTTATTCTCATTGAATCTGGCTCAGGGAGGGAATGAAATACACACTATATAGGGTATCTCACCCTCCAGGAGAGTAAGGGGTAAAGGGATGAGAGGGGGGAAGATGAAAGGGAGGGAAGGCTGGGGGGAGCGAAGTTGGAAGCACCCACTTTTGAAAAGGGAAAGGATCAAAGTAGAGAATAGAACAAGTGGGAGGTGGGATAGAAGGGTGGGAAATATAGTCAGTCTTTTATAATATATCTACTATATTAATGCTTTGCATTAGCTACACATGTACAACCTATACTGACCTGCTTATCTTCCCAGTAAGGGTGGGTGACAAGGGAGAAAGGGAATGAATCAAAGTTTTAAAATGAAATGTTTAAATATATACTATTATTAATACTATTTTACATGTAATTGGGAAATAAGATATACAGGCACTGGGGCATAGAGATCCACCTGGAAAAGTCGAATGGAATATGGGAGAAGATATGGGAGAGAGCACATTGGAAGAGGGGATATCTTGTGGGACTGCTATTTTGAGGCACTGGGTAGGGGAAAAACGGGGAGAAAATTTGTAAGTCAAAATCTGTTGGAAATAAATGATTTAAATCAGAAGTTAATAAAGCATTTGAAAAGTGAAAAAAAAAGAAGTGAGTTACAGGTTCATGACCAAACAAGAAGTGGAGCACATTACAAAATGTAAAACAGATAATTTTGATTATATTACATTTAAAAGCTTTTGCACAAACAAAATCAATGCAACCAATATTAGAAGGAAAGTAGAAAACAAGGAAACAATCTTTACTGCAAGGGTCTCTGATAAAGAACTCATTTCTCAAATATAAAGAGAACTGCATCAAATTTATGAGAATACAAACCATTCCTCAATTGATAAATAGTCAAAAGACAAGATCAGACAGCTTACAGAAAAAAAATCAAAGCTACTGTAGGCATATGAAGAAGTGTTCTAATGATATTGATTAGATAAATGCAAATTAAAATAATTCTGAGGTACCAACTCACACCTATCAGATTGGCTAATAAAACAAAAAATAAGGAACATGATATATGTTGGAGAGGATTGTGAAAATTGGGACACTAATTCACTGTGAATGGAGTTGTAAATCGATTCAACCATTCTAAAGAAAAAATTCTAGAGAAAACTTTAATCCAACAATATCACTACTAGGTCTGCATGCCAAAGAGATCATTAAAAAAAGGTAAAAGGACCTACATGGGCAAAAATATTTAAAAGCAGCCCTTTTTATAATGGCAAATATTAGAAATTGAGGGAATGTCCATCAATTCAGGGATGACTGAACAAACTTGGTATATGCATTTAATGGACTACTACTGTGCAATAAGAAATTATGAACAGGCAGATCTTAGGAAAACCTGGAAAGACTTATACAAACTTATGTAAAATGTAATGAGCAGAACAAGGAAAATGTCATACATAGCAACACAATGATCCAACACAAATAAAGGACTCATGAAAGAAAATACTACCTGCATCCAGATAAAAAACTGAGGGACTCTGAATGCAGAAGAAAGCATTTTTTTGACTTTATTCTTTATCGTGTTGTTTTCTTTTTATCTGTTTCTTTTTTCCCCAACTGTGACTAACATGGAAATATGTTTTACATGAGAGAACATGTATAACCTATATAAAATTGCCTACCACTTTAAAAAGAGTGGAGTGGAGGAAAAGAGGGAGGGAGAAAAATTTAGAACTCAATATCCTGTAAAAATGAATGCTAAAAATTGTCTAACTGGGAAAAAGTACTATCTAAAAAAAACAACAGAGAGAGGCTTATCAAATTTATTAGGAAACTCCTATGATCAACTCCCTACACAGTTATTAAGGAACTGCCATAGAATCACTGAGTTAGAAAGGATGTCAGTGGCCACCTAGTCCAACCTCTATACTAAAGCATTTCCCACTATAATAAATATATGTGGTTGCAGCTTCCAAACATTTCTCTGAATATATTAAAATGTAATCTAAATGCATTGAAAAGCCTCCGTTCTTTTCTCTCTGTCTCTCTGTCTCTGTCTCTGTCTCTGTCTCTCTCTGTCTCTCTCTCTGTCTCTCTCTCTGTCTTTCTCTCTCTCTCTGTCTCTCTCTCTCTCTGTCTCTCTCTCTGTCTCTCTCT
>NW_027186645.1:6086766-6097363 GCF_028583685.1 Petaurus breviceps papuanus | reverse complement strand
TCTCTCTCTCTCTGTCTCTCTCTCTCTGTCTCTCTCTCTCTCTCTCTGTCTCTCTCTCTCACTGAATTTATCAAGTTACTTCCCTGAGGTCACTCATCAGAGACTGGAATTCTAGATGACAATTCTTCATACACTGAACACAGATATGTTCCCTTCAAGTCTTCTTTTCTCGAAAAGAAATATACCTGTGTCTTTAAATGCATTCTGATAGTATGAATTTATGCCTCTTCACCATCATGGTTCCCTTTATCTCAATATTTTTATTATTAATGTTCTTCTTAAATTGTCGTGTCTGGGAGTAAACATAAAAACTTAGATGAAGTCTGGCAAGAGGGTAATACAACAGGATTATCATCTTTTTTCCTGGAAGCTATACCCCTCTTAATGCGGCCCAACTTCACTTTAGCTTTTTTGACTGCTATATCATGCTGCTATATCACACAGTCCAACTAAAGCCTTCAGATCCTTTTTAGAATTACTACTTTCTATCCATGCCTCCTCATCTCATAATTGTGATATTGATTTTTTTTGTATGTATACTGGAGTTGTAAGATTAAAAACTTCTTTTGAAATTTCATCTTATTAAGTTCAGTTCAATGCTTTTGTCTGTCAAGATCCTATTGGATCTTGGCATGGTCTGTAGTAGTTATCCCACTCTATTTTGGATCATTGCAAATTTGATGAGCATACCATTTATGCTTTCCCCCAACTAACTAGTAAATGATTAAACAGAGAAGACCAAGTACAGTTACTTAAGGTTCTCCAACAGAGACTTCTCTCCACCTTGACACTGAACCATTAACTTTCTAGTGTGTCTTCCCATACTACCAGTTTTGAATTTATATGATTATATAATTTAAATATTTTTATATCATCTAAACCATATCTTTCCACTTTCTCCACAAGTATAGTATGAGATACTTTATGAAACATTTATCTAAAACCCAAGAAAACTATAGCTATAAGATTTCCTTCAGCTACTAGTTAAATAATAGCCCCCCCCCAAAAAAAACGACAGGCATATAAACTGGCATGACTTGTTCCTTTTCGTTTGTTTAACAAAACTCCTTTTTTATTTATAACATCAGTTGGTAAGGAATCATTCAATTACTATTGTATTTATAGCTAAATAGTATGTTTTCAGGTGCAACATAATTTTAAATATAATTTAGAAAGTAAATTATTTTCCATGTCCTCCAAGATTACTGTATGTGTGAAAATTTCTCTTAAATGAAATATAGGTCAAGCAACATTTATCTACATTTTCATAGATTTTAAATTTATGTAAAACATTTGCAAAGAAAATTCCTGCAAGATGATATAAACCAGGTAGCCCAGTTTAGTGCACTATAAATGTAGCAAGACCTGTTCTTGATGAAGTCAAGAACACAGACTCTTTGCAATAACCTCTTCCCTTTACAAGTTGCTTTTTTTGGCAGTTAGCTCCTTAATGATTTGTTCTTTATTTTTTTTTCAGGAATCCCATATACCTCAACAGCCCCTAGTACAAAGATTGTTCTGTTCCCACTCCTCTTTTTTTTTAATGAGGACATTTGTCATTCTGAAATCTAGTAGGACCACTCCTGAATGACATAATCTTTCAAATATCTCAAATATCTGGTTCATTGATCACAGCTGCCTTTTCTTTCAGGACCCAAGGATCAGTTCATTTGGACTGGGTAACTTGAGTCCAAGTACGACCAGGTCCTCTCTTACTTACCTTAGGAATTAAATCCCTTTTAAACACTTCTGTTATAAAAGGCACTCTCTTCACAGAGAGAACAGAAATAAAGAATTGAACAGTTTTGCATTCTCTCTGCTATAGGTTGCCATCTTTCCATCTGTTCCTAGCCAAAGAACAATCTCTTCCTTGATCCCCTTTTACTTTCAATATAAGATTTTTTTAAAGCCATTTTGAGAGGTTTTTGTTTCTTTCACCAACTTAGACCCTTTCTGAGCTTAAATGCTTCTGATATGTACTTTATAGGACCCTTTTTATTCAGCCTAAACATTTCCAGTACATTCAATGTTCTTTTCTTGATTCAGTTTCCAAAAATATGGTGACTTGCCCCTTGATAACCTAAGATTTTTCTAGCAATGGTTCCCTTGGTATCAGTTATTTTTATATTCTCCATATCTCCCAACATAGTGTCTTGCACATGTTACATGTATTTGATATATGATTGATTGATGAATGGAAGAATGAATATCAGGTGCAGCTTTCTCAGTGCAGAAGCTAAGTTGGAAACGATGGTTGCTTTTTTCATAATTTGAATATATAGGTTTCAATTAAGTGTTACATTTCATCATCCCATAATAATCCTCTTTAAAACAGAAAATGCTCCTGGGAAAATTAATACACAAAGGAGTTAATAACTTTTCAGTTGCTTTTTCCCTAATAGTTAAGACAAGGAGAGTTTGAGAGCTCTGGGTACCTAGAGGGCGGTGACTTGGGGAAAGAATGGCTGAACCAAGGAAAAGAGTTTGGATATGGGAGGTAAATCAAAGAGAAACTTCAGTTTCCTCATAATTTGGCACAGGGATGGCCTTCTAGTAGGCATGATATAAAGGATTGACTTTGATTGCAATGAAACAAGCCTAGATAATCATTAATAATAAAAAGCCATTTTAAAAAAATGTTTAAAACAGGAAAAAAGGTGTGAAAATTGCCTTGACTACTTGTTTCTCTCTTATACAAAGGGACCGACCAAGCTGAGTTAACCGGCTGATTATTACTATGTGTATGGATGGAAACAGGTAATTTTGTTTGCTTGTTTGTTTGCCTTCTGCTAGAAACAGTGCTTTACCATCTCTAAAGGTCTCCAAAGTTAATGGCAGAGAGAGAACTAATAACTACCTCGATGCACTCAGATTGACTAGATAGTGAGGTCTCTGCCTGATCTTCACCCTTTGTATTTCACATTTGCCTGTCTGTTTTCAAAATCACTTTAAAGAAAGGTGACTGAATTCCCTGTGTTAATAAAGTGATAGCGAGATCAAGCCCTCTACTACTTTGAAACAAACAGGAAGTAGCCCAATGGTTACAAATAGGCAACTCCTATGTGTGTGTGTGTGTGTGTGTGTGTGTATGTGTGTGTGTGTCTGTGTGCTTTTCCTTTTATTTTTTGAGGCTGGGGTTGGGGATACATATGGAACTATATTTTTATCCACTGAGAATATGCACCTACCAACAGATTTTCAACCTTTTTGTAATGTGTAGCCTTAGACAGTTACCTCAGGCCATCATGAGAGTAAATAACTTGTCCATGGTAAGATACCTAGTATGTATCAGAGGCATAATTTAAACCCTAGTGTTTCTGATTCCAAGATTGACAATCTATCAACCTGGATATAATGACTGTCTTATAACTTTTTTTAGTGTATTTCAATCATATTTGGCATATGGCTAATTCTAGTCAAACATCATCACTATTCTGGGTCACTACTAATAATACAAGTTGTTTTCTTCATTTGTAACATGGATAATTAGGTTGTCTTCTCTTCCCATCTGCTAGACTGGGATACTGTTGTGGATTGGGACACTGAAGTACCCAATTGTTTCCACTTGTGATGCAGGAATTCCAAGGAAAGAGACTGTTCATTTTGAAAGCTCTTTTTCCCTGACTCCTGAACAGTATTTTAGCAATTGCCTGCTTACTATAAAAGGCTTGAAATATTTTCTCATTCCAAAAGAGCAAGTGGGAATTACAAGACCAGAAGTTCAAGAGTCTTTGCTTAAGGAAAAAAATATATATCGTGAATGACTGGGTCTCTTTGAATAAACTTCCATTGAGCAATATCCACAGAAGTAAGAGTTGTTGGCGTTGAAATATTAAAGAGAAACTATCAAATTAAGTTGAAACAATGAGTGAATGAACATCTGTTCCCTAAAACCACTTATGAAGAAAAATTTGGGGGGTAGGTAATTTAAATTTTCTGTCTAAATTATTCTTTCATCACTTTCCAAGCCTTTTAGATAATTTGAGGTACCCTGGTTTATTTCTTAGCAACCTTTCTTAATATCACCAGAGTTAAGCCTTAGTTGGAATGCTAGAACACTTTGCTTAGAAATAATACTGCAGGTGCAGCTAGGTGGCAAAATGAATAGAATCCTGGTCCTGGAGTCAGGAGAATCTAAGTACAAATCTGACCTCAGATACCTGACACTGGCTGTGTGACCTTGGTCAAGTCACTTAACTCCAATTGCCTTACCTTCCCCCTCAAAAAAAAAAGGGAGAAATGTACTTCAAAGGGAGATATGGTACAATGGGATGTGTGGATTCAATGAAGCTGTGGCATCATATTCATATGAAATATCACTGATAGCATAAGCTCTGCAGATCAAATTGAAACAAGTATTCTTATTCTGTGTTGCTACTGAAGACAGAATTGCGGGGGGGAGTTGGAGTTACAAGTAAGCAATAGTGTCTAAACAAGAGAGTATCGTCATCCTATGTTTGAGCAAATATTGAGCTATGTTTAGTTGAACTATGGGATAAAATCATTTGCAGCAAACATCAAAGATGGCAGGAGCACTGGTAAAGACCTGATGAATATTGTTTTTCTTTTCTTTTTATTTATTTATTTTTACATTAAATTTTATGTTTATTTTTAGTTTACATCATTCATTTCCACAAGATTTTGGGTTACAAATTTTCTCCCTATCCCTCCCCTACCCACCATCCCAAACCAGCGAAACCACTGTATACCCCCTCCCCCAACCTGGTCTCTCCTATATCCTCCCCCAAACCCCCTCCAACTTTCCAGTAGGGCAAGATGGATCCCCATACCTCATTGCCTGTATATCTTACCTCCAAGTTGCATGCAAAAATAATAATAATAATAATATTTAAACATTTTATTTCAAAACTTTGAATTCCAAATTCCTTCCCATCCTCCCTCATCACCCACCTTTACTGGGAAGATATGCAATTCAATATAGGTTGTACAAGTATAGCTACACAAAACATTTCCAGAGTGGATATAATGTGAAAGATTGACTATATATCCCTCCATCCTATCCCACCCCCAACATGTTCTATTCTATACTTTGACCTTGTCCCTTTTCAAATGTGTGTGTTTCTAACTTCCCTTCCCCCCCCAAACTGCCTTCTCCTCTGTCATCCCCCCTCTCATCCCCTTCCCTCCTACTCTCCTGTAGGGTGAGATACCCTATTGCGTGTGTATGTTATTCCCTCCCCAAGCCAAATTCAATGAGAGTAAGGTTGACCCATTCCCTTTTGCCTTCCTGTTCTTCTCCTCCATTGTAAGTTTTCCCTTGCTTCTATATGACATAATTTACCCCCATTCTGTCTCTCCCCATCTGCTCTCATTATATTCCTCTCTCACCTCTCAATGTCACATTTTAAGTACCATCCCTTCCTTTTCAATTGATCCTCTGCCATCTCTCTATGTATACTTGTAAAAAATATATATATATATATATATAATCACATATGTATTCATAGGCCCATATACCCTCCTATATAAACATACATATGTGTATATATATATATATACTAGATAGATAGATACATAGATACACACATTTATATTCCCTGCAACTATTCTCATACTGAGAAAAGATTCATAAGTTACAATTACCATTTTTCCATGTAGGAATGTAAATAGTTCAACTTTGATAAGATCCTTATGATTTATTTTCCCTGTTTACCTTCTCATGCTTCTCTTGCTTCTTGTATCTGAATGTCAAATTTTCTATTCAACTCTGTTTTTTTCATCAACAATGCTTTAAAGTCCTCTATTTCGTTGAATGATAATATTTTCCCCTGAAACATGATACTCAGTTTGCCATGTAGGTGATTCTTGGTTTTAATCCCAGCTCCTTTGACCTCCGGAATATCATAATACAGGCCCTTCCATCCTTCAATGTAGAAGCCGCTGGATCCTGTGTTATCCTAATTGTGTTTCCACAATATTCAAATTGTTTCTTCTTGCCTGCTTATAATATTTTCTCCTTTGTCTGGGAACACCGGAACTTGGCTATAATATTCCTAGGAGTTTTCTTTTGGGGATCTTTTTCAAGAGGTGGATTGTTGATTGGTGGATTCTTTCAACCTCTATTTTGCCCCCTGGTTCCAAAACATCAGGACAATTTTCCTTGAGAATTTCTTGAAGGATGATTGCTAGGTTCTTTTTTTTGATCATGGCTTTCAGGTACTCCAATAATTTTTAAATTATCTCTCCTGGATCTATTTTCCAGGTCTGTAGTTTTTCCAATGAGATATTTCACATTTCCTTCTATTTTTTCATTTGTTTTCATCTGTTTAATAGTATCTTGATTTCTCATTAAATCATTAGCTTCAATTTGCTCCAATATAATTCTGAAGCAATTATTCACTTCAGTGAGCTTTTGAGATTCTTTTCCCATCAGGCAAATTTGGCTTTTTAAGGTATTCATTTCTGTGTTCTAACATCTAAACAGTTATACTCTGTCTTCTTAGCCATAGGGGGCAGGGGGGGAGGAAGGGAAGACTGTTGTCTATCACAAAAGCATTCTCATTTGGAATTAAATTTAAAAATATAGGAAAGAAAACTCATCTCAAACATGAGATAGTAATTTACTATTGCAAACCTTCAAATTTATTGTAAAGGCCTTTGAAAGAGGTAAAAAATACCTAAGATATTGTGGGGGGAAGGAGGGAATTGGGCTTTATCATCTACCTAAAAACTGCCTGAAAAGAGTAACTCACAATCCACATTCCTCATCTCTTATTTATATAATTTATATATTTATGAGAATAATCTATACCTGCATTGAGATCATCTTTGATTAGGGTGTTAGAAGGGAACAGGTAGGTTTGCACAAATGATATCACACAGTGGACTACATCTCTATCATTACAGAATTGACAGGGAATATAATATCTCACTGATTTTTGTTCCATATAATTTTTTTAAGTTTAACTTGACATCTTAAATACTTTCCTCTAACAATATATCCCTCGTGCACATGTCAGATTTATAAAAGAGTAGGCTGTATTTGAAGTAAGAGAGACTGAGTTCAAGTGTTGTCTCCAAATTATGTTTTATGTGTCACCTTGACCAAATCACTTTACCATTCTGGGCTAAATTCTCTTTCCTTAACTAATAAAGTGAGGGAGTTGGACTTTGACAACTTCTGAGTTACCTTCCAGTTCTTTTTTTTTTTTTTGCTTTTTGGAGGAAGGAAGGTAGGGCAATTGGGTTTAAGTGACTTGCCCAAGGTCACATGGCTAGTTTTTTCTGTGTGTTTTAAGTGTGAGGCTAGATTTGAACTCAGGTCCTCCTGACTCCAGGGCTGGTGCTCTATCCACTGTGCCACCTAGCTACCCACCCCCAAACTTCAAATAGAACTCTTTTGTTAAGAGGATTCCTCTTTTATTTTGAGGAGGGAAAGCAGAGCAATTGGGGTTAAGTGACTTGCCCAAGGTCACACAGATAGTAAAGTGGTAAGGGTCTGAGGCTGGATTTGAACTCCATCCTCAGAGTCCTCCTGACTCCAGAGCTAGTGATCTATTCACTGCGTCATCTAGCTTCCCCTACCTTCCAGTTCTAAATCTATGATCCAATGAAGCAAATGTGTCCTCAGTTTAAGAAAGTACTTTATAAAAGTAGTAATTCCCAATATTTTTATTTTGTCTTTCAGCAAATTGCAAGACCACATACAAATCCCCCAGTCTCTTAGTGAATAGTGAAGTAGCTCAGAACTGAGTCAGAGAGGGGATAGTAGTTTGCCTCTGTTATGAAAAGATTCTATTTCAGCTTCAGACTTTGTGTAGGATAAACTCTCATTTACTTATATCAGGTAAGGTAGGCTATAGAGTGGGAAAAAAGCAAGGGCCAGAGAGATTAGCATTTTTTTTAAATTAACAGTTAGGGATCTGAACTCAGTTCTTCTGACTCAAATCTAATACTCTTTGCACTATGTTGTACTACCCCTCTATACTTTCTGCTACCCTCTCCATAGTGATAACATACCTGTTCTATATTGTCCATTCTATTAGATTCTCTGGATATCTTTACCATGAGAAGCACTCACTTTATCACAGCATAGCCTTTAGTCTACTGGAGTCTAGAAATCTCCTATTGGCTCAATACCTCCAAAACTGAAAAATACTACAAATTAGGACTTAAATTATCTTTTTCTTATTTATCTAGACTTAAGAAAGTGATGGAGACAATGTTAATAATATCTAGTGGGAGGAATTAATAATGTCTGGATACCTGGGGATATCAATAAAGATTTCTTCAAGACTGGCACTTCAACTAAGCCTAGATGGGATTTAGCAAGTTAACACAGAAGTAAATGATTCTCTACTGCTTGGATGATTATCTAAACCAAAAACAGCAATATAACTGGGGATGTTAGCTTATGGTACAATTCTTTTTGAAGACAGAAGAAGCAAAGAAGTTTTCAGGTGCAATTGTGCTGGGAAATGGGACATCTTTTCTCCTCCCCAAAGAATCTAAACTGAATACACACATCATATACTACCTTTTTCGTCCTTTAACAATGTCAATATATTCTCAGTACATCTCCAGCTGACTCTACCTTATGCTCATCACAGTTCTAAACATACTTGTTTCTTGTCAAGTTTCCAAATATACCTCTACTCTCTACCCAAAAATAACTCAGCAGTTAACCTCACCTCCTATTTTGTTGAGGAGATGAGGACGTCCACTAGGACCTTTCATCTCTCCTCTTTTAGGGTCAAATCCTTCCCTACTTCTTCATCCTTTCTCTTTTCCTTCCCTTTGATCTCCTAATGATGTCTTTCTTACTTCTTGTCAAGTCTAATGAATCCTTGATTCATCCCCTTGTAGTTCTTCTTTAACTGTTTGATAGAATTCATTTGTAAATCTGTCTCATCCTAGTGAGTTGGTCTCTCTCAGCCACCAACATTTCAATATTCATATTTTATTTAAATCTTTCTTTAGGAGATTAAGTTGTTATCTATTCCCAAACTAGCTTGTTTTGATTATTAATCATTTTTATAGCCTGTCCCTCACCCCAGGTGGTCCACTTTGGATTAATATGGAACAAATTCATCTTAAGTGTGCTTACCCTTAATGAGGGAGCAAGAGTTATCATTTCTCACTTGCCCTCATCTTGGAGTAGAACTCATGCTATAAAATAAAAATTCTTAACTATTGGTTTGGGGTGGGGGGGGGCATGGACTACTTCGGCATATTGGTAAAGTATTATGAATCTTTTCTTGGAAAAAATGTTTTTCAATACAAACAATAAAATGTGTAGAATTACAAAGGAAGGCAATTATCTCAAAATACCATCTCCAAAGTATTAAATTAAATGTTCACCACACCAAAGATCAAGAATCACTGTTCTAAAACAAAGTTTAATTATGACTTATATCTCTGGTCTCCCTGAAATGTAGGTCCCTTCCAAGAAAAGTAATAAACATAGAAAATAAATATCCGGTATAAGACAATGGTTTATTTCCTCCACCTAGAAAACATTTAAAAACACAAGAGACTCATAAATAGACATTACCAAATATAGAAACATAAGACAATGATGTATTATTCTCATAGATAAGGGAAAGAATGGGCATGAAAAAAAACCTGTAAAAAGGCTCTTGTAATAATTCAAAAGGATAGCAATGATGTCTTGCATTAGGTTGTTATAAGTGATAAATGATGGGGAAGAGATGGACTTGAGATATGTTTTTAATGCAGAATCATCAAGATCTGGTATCTAATTGTATGTGAGAAGTGAGGACTAGGGAAGCAGAAAACTGCAAAAACTCAAGCATGGGAGACTGGGTGCATAATGGTGGAGCAGACAGAAATTATTTCAACTCAACCTACCCTTCTTTATGTAGCACTTTAATGCTTCCAAAATCATTTCATCACAAAATCCCCATAAATTGGTAACATAAGAAAATAGCACCTCCATTTTACATATGTTAAGTAATACAAGATGATTAGATCAAGGATCTAAGAAAAACTGGAGACAGTGGAGGAGTTCAAAAAGGCCCAATAGAAAGAGCTAAGACAGTGGGTCTCAAACTATTTGACTTCAGTACCACTTTATACTCTTAAAAATTGAGGACCACCAAGAAATATTTAATTATGTGGATTATATCTATAAATATTTACCATATTAGAAATTAGAGCATCTTAGTATCAGATATGGTGTTTGTAAAGCCCTAGCATAATGCCTAGCACATATCAGGGACTATACAAATGGTAGGTAGGAGGAGGAAGAGTGGATAAAATGCTAAGTCTGGAGTCAGGAATACCTGGGTTCAAATCTAGATGCAGACAGTTACTAGCTATGTCACCCTGGGCTAGTCACTTAACTGCTATTTGCCTCAGCTAACTTCTGCAAAATGGGAACACACTTAAAAATCAAATGGCAAACCACTCTAGTGTTTTTGCCAAAAAAAACCTCATGGACGAGTCCATGAGGTGATAAAATTCAGACACAATTGAACAACAAAATAGTAGTAGTAGCAATAGTACTGGTGGTGATGGTGGTGGTGTTGGTGGTAGTGGTAGTATTAGTAGTAGTAGTAGAAGTAGTAGTAGTAGTAGTAGTAGTAGTAGTAGTAGTAGTAGTAGTAGTAGTAGT
>NW_027186645.1:6024129-6086756 GCF_028583685.1 Petaurus breviceps papuanus | reverse complement strand
GTAGTAGTAGTAGTAGTAGTAGTAGTAGTAGTAGTAGTAGTAGTAGTTTTGTTATGAAAATAATTTTTGCCTCATAGAGCCCCTGAAAGTTTCTTAGGAACTCCCAAGGTCCTCAACCACATTATGAGAACCATTGGGCTGAGTCAGTTAAAACAGGTTGATTGAAGGGAGCATAAACGATGGTAGTATTTGTATAGAATTTTAAAGTTTTGCAGGTATTTTATCTCCTTTGTTCCTCACAACAAGCTGGCAAGACAAGTTCTATATTATCCCCATTTTACATATGAAAAAAACTAAGGCTGAAAGAGGCATAATAACTTGTGCTGGATCACATAGCCATTAAGTGTCTGAGGAAGGATTCAAACTTAAATCATCCTGACTCCAAGTCCAGCACCCTATTCACTATCTGGCTGCTGCCTGTTTATCTCATACTAAAGCAGTCGGAGAGGAGAAAGTACAGTTACAATTGGGATGAAGTTCCAGGAAGAAACTAAGTAGCTAAATCGAACAAGTTTATTGAACATAAGGCAAAGAGACTAGATAAGCATGATTGAGGAGTTGGTGTAAGTTTGTTGTGGTATGTTCCCTTGGTTGAACTTAACTGAGAGGGAATTTAAATGGTTAATCCACCCGAGAATGTGGATCGAATTTGTGTCTGATATAATATGTGACTATGAAAGTTTTTTTTTCTTTTCTATTTATGTGGGTACCTTGTCTTGATGCAAGGAGAAAAGTGGGGTCTCTGGGCTCCAAACATCTAAACCACTGGTAGTGAGGAAGCAAAAAGCTTTTGGTAGAATACTGGACCTACATGATTTTCCTAAGCATTGTTTATAGAGTTAAATTATGTGGAAGCTTAAATGGAAAACAACAGGGTTTTTTTGAGGGGGGGGGAGAAGAAAGAGAGAGAGAGGTAAATATTTTTGCTTTAAGGATGTTAGAAGTTCAGGTATTTCTTTGTCATATTTCAGTGGGTATAAATACAACTGACGTCAATGGCCCATAAAGGATAAAAAAAATCTAAAAGAAAAATGGAAGAAGACTTTGCCCCCCTCCTAAAAAATTACTGTAAATTCAAGCAGTCTTAAACATTGCATAAAAATTATGTATACTTGAAGATATGTTCTAGAGGTCAGCAGCTGATTTTGGTATAGCTTGTCAAAAAAAGAGAAATCTGTAAAAAAAACTAGCAAATTCTTGGCCCATGTCAATTTCTGTGTCACAGATACATCAGTTTGGAAACTGAACATCAATATTTATCATGAAAAAGAAAGCATGTGGAATTGGAATATTTCCTAGAACATTTGAGTCATGTACGTGGATTAATCAGATTCACAGCATCATTAAATATGTAACTGAATTACCTGAACATATTAGCAGAAAATAGAAAGGACAAATTTGTAATCATTCTACAGAGCAGACAGATAGGAATAACTTTCAGCATCTTTAAAGACTCCCTCTACCTCAACACAAGAGTTTATTAGCAATGGCAGGGCAAAGAAAAAATGTGAGGCATTTGAGAAGATAACAAATGAAATCCATTGCTGGGTTTGTAAGATGAGCCACAAGGGAAATTGCAAATTCAAAGTTAGAAGTATCAGAAGAAGAGCATTTTCTGGGAAACATTAGTACATAGAGCACAATATGAGATGTAATCTCTTCTAAGAAATCAGTCTTCCCAAGTCATTGGCTAAGAACAGTGGCTTTTCTGGATTTTTATTTTGTGTGTGTGATTTTTTTGTTTATTTTTTTAGTTCGTACTTTCAATACTTGCCTTCTCTCATCTCTACCATATGTACAAATAAAACATTTTCAATCTAATTTTTATGTTCTATTAATGTAAGAATGTGGAAAAATGGGAAATGAAAGAAGAAAAAGGTTCATAAATAAAATTTATAATGTTTTATTTTTTTTCCTCTTAAGGCATTTTTGTTCATTTATGGGAAATTTTTGTACCATTCTCCAACTAGCAGAATGAGTCCCTAAGACTAGACTACTCCGTATCCATAGTATTTACTCAAATCTATAACTCATGAGCCCCCACCAGTGTTTTTAATCTTTGTTTGCAAGTAGTTTAACAACATCAGTAGTTCAAAACAAAAATGTTTAATGGTATTTTTAAAGAAGCATGAAATATTTTCCCCAATATTTAGAGCATACTACACTGAGAGGACACAAATAGGGCACACATGAAGAGATAGAAAATGTGTGTGCGCATGTATGTATATGTGTGTATATGTATATATACATGCATATTAGAATAAACATAGAGAACTCTTGTGGTCAGGACATACAATGATAAAAGTCAGCTCATTCTTTTGATATTGAAGGGTTACTTAACCATTTTTGTTCAAAGTCATCTCTACTTGGTCTGCTCCCTACTTTTCTCCTTCCAACATGCATTCTTTCTATTAGACACTACTCTATTGAATGTGTAGTCTCTGCTGACTGATGCCAGGAAGAAGTCTACTAAAATATGCCAGTCTTTGAAACCTGAGGCTTTCAACAATATTCTCTGTCTCTGACTCTGTTTCTCTCTCCCCTTCTCTCCAAATAAATAAATAAAAGTAAGCCTTGCATAATAGAAGCAGAAAAAAATATATTCTTTTCAAATTCTTGGTTAGATGGCTTTTCATCTCTGCTAGAGATTATTTACCCTAGGCACTAAGCTCTTTGTATCAGTGTGCCATTTCCTTCTCTAGATCATTTTACAGATAAGGAAACAGGGTTAAGTGACTTGTCCTGGGTCACATAGCTTATAAGTGTCTGAAGCCAATGGTGTATCCATCAAACCACCTTGCTGTGCAGAACATACAGAAGAAGGTGAAAATGATGATGAAGTAGTATCTTTTGAAGGAATTGGGAGGTGTAAAACACCATGGAGAAGAGGAGACCTCCATTATGTTAAAATGGAAGACATTATAGCTACATTCAGTTTTCTGAAGAACTGCCTCATGGGAAAGGAATTGAACTTGCTTAGTTTAGCCTAAGAGGTCAGAACTAGCAGCCACTGGAAGAAAAATCTTGGAAATAATTCAAGATAGCCTGAAGTGTAATGGGAGGTCTAAGAAAACAGTAGATTCTCCTTTCACAGAGTACTTAAAGAAAAAAGTGAGGGGAGGCTAGGTGGCTCAGTGAATAGAGCACCAGCCCTGGAGTCAGCAGGACCTGAGTTCAAATCCTGTCTCAGACACCTGACACACTTACTAGCCATGTGACTTTGGGCAAGTCACTTAACCCCAACTTCCCTATAAAAAAAAGGAAAAAAAAGTTCAATGACTTCAGTTATGTTATAGTATATTTCTTTCCAGGTATGAGTTGGACTAGACCTCTCTGGTCCCTTTTGCCTCTGAGATTCTGTGATTGTGTGACTCAAATATACAATCATCCCTCATTTAAAATAAAGATATTTTGGTAGAATTTAGAATTCATAAATTATTGATTCATTTTTCAGACTCATATGCTATTTTCAGGAATACCCAGGTTCACATGCCTGGGATGTTAAATGATGCCATCTATTGCTAAATATGAAATTGCAGTTTAAACTCATAATGTAGAAAGGCTTGAAAGAGCTTCTCTTGACACATAGGAAGGAAGCTACCTCCTCTTCAACTTTGCAGTGATATTATTGGTTATATGAGCTGTCAGCTTTAGGCTAGTCAGCTAGGGATATGATGGTTATGAAGTTTGAAAACTTTGGTTTGAATCCCAGCTCAGAAATTTACTGAATGTATGAACCCAGGAAAATCATAGCTTCTTCATGACTCAGTTGCCTCATATGTAAAATGGAAAGTTACTATATACCTTAAATGTGAGCTAATGTACTAAGGAGTTAGTATATTTACTAATAGATCAGTAACTATTATACCATATGGTTTGACCTGTGGTTGATTGGCAGCTCAGCCAATAAGGTCAAGGATTAAAGAAAGGCTGAAAGTTACTTGATAAATCCTATTCTTTCTTCTACCTTTCCTCTGATCAAACAAAAGAAGGTCCAGGGCAGTAGTCTTAGAATGAAAAATATATATTGCTATCCCTGAAATGTCAGGACAACAGGGGACACCAACAAAATCTAAGGCATTTAAGGTATATAGTAACTTTCCACAGAAAGTGTGGAATCTGGGAATTGGAAAAAAAAAAGGTCCAGCAAGCTCAGAACTGGGTACCCAAAAATGCACCCATATTCTATAATGTGTGGTTGTAGGCTCAATACATCAGTAGTCAATTGACAACAATAAAGGTGAGATATGATCATACAAAGTAAACCTTTAGAAGGCCTGAAGTGGCCATCTGCCCTCCAACCCCAAATTATATCCACAGTTCATCCTAATTTGAAAGATTGTTTGAACCCAGTCTTCAGGACACCCAAAATAACTAGGCAAACCAATTGTCTTCTTTTATTCAACACTTACAATACCAAGAAACTATAGTATAGGTGGTATATATTCCAAGTCAGACTTAAATGTTTAGGTGAACATATAAATACACACACATATATAATTATATATGTATATTTAGATACATGCATATTATATGTACATATTATTTCTACCAAATATACAATAATAAATGTGTTTAAGTTCAATTTGCATGTCAATATATACATATATAAAATTTGCATGTTAATATATATCCATATAATGACAATAATCTATAACACAAGACTATAAAAGAATCTTTTCTTTGGATAGAATTATGTCCAAACTGAAATGATAGCATCATTGGTCCCACCATTCCAACTTTGACTAAAGGTGAGTGCACCATCTCAATCAATGTTATTTTTGCTATAGCTACCCAGGCTTCTCAGTATTATTAACCTTATGGGATGGAGGAGAGGTTTGATTAGAAGTCATGGGTAGGAATCCAAAAATAATATAATTTCCTTATCTCCATTGCATTTGGCATTCGTCTTTTGCTCTCAAAAAAATTGACATTATCCTGGAGGAATACAATGTATATATAGATGAGCAAATAATGATAATAATAATAATAGCTATTATTTGTATAGTGTTTTAAGGTTAAGAAAGTGCTCTACACATGTTATCTCATTTGACCCTAGTATTTGAATTCTAGGATGTTGGTGCTATTATTATTTCTATTTTACCAATGAAGAAATAGAGGTACAGAGAAGTAATGTGACTTGACCAAGGTTACACAACTAAGTAATTGCTGAGGCAGGATTCAAATTCAGGTCTTCCTAACTCCAAGGACAGGTTATGATGTTTATTAGTCAAGGGTAATGAAATTTTTTTAAATCCTTCTGTATTTGTATATACTAATTGGCATTCCTATTTTTAGTCTCTACTCCCTTTAGTCTATGTTCTGCTCTGCTGCCAATTCAATCTTCTTAAGGCATATGTTTGCCTCCAAATCTCCAATGGCTCCACATTTTTTTAGGATGAAATACAAGGGAGAGGAAAAGGGAGGCATAGTGGAGAAAACTATGATTATATAAAAAGATATCGATAACTTATTTAATAAAACAAAATACAATCTCTTCAATTTGTCATTTTTCTTTTCCTTTGGGGGGGGGTTAGGGCAGGGGGGTGGCAGGGCAACTGGGGCTAAGAGACTTGCCCAAGGTCACATTGTTAGTAAGTGTTAAGTATCTGAGGTCAGACATGAACTCAGGTCCTCCTGACTCCAGGGCTGGTGCTCTATTCACTGAGCCACCTAGCCACTCCTTAGTTTGTCATTTTTCAGCTCTCTATACTATTCCTTCATCCTACCTTTACAAACTTATTTCATCATATTCTTCTTCAGGAGCTCTGTAATTCCCACAAATTGGAATTTCTTCTCCAACATCCATTCCTTCCTACAAGCTTCTCCCCCTATCTTGGCTTTGCTCTCTCTTCATCTTTATATCCAGAATGATTAATTTCTTTAACACTCATATCAGCTGTGTCTTGTCACATGAAGTTATTCCTCCCACCTATTTCTGTTTTTTTGTCCCCCTCAAATCAACTTACAATTACTGCACACTCTTTGAAAGTAAAGAACATTTTAGTTTAATCTTTTTGTTTCATCATTGCCTAGCAGAATTCCCTGCACATAGTAAGCATTTAGTAGGTGATCATTGAACTGAATTTTTTCAAAGAATTTGAATTTCCATGAAATAAGATATAAGATCTATTTTTAAAGTGACAGGAAGAGATTTTTGAAGTTGATTTCTATAATGATATACAAGGAGAATTTTAAGGAATATACTGAACTAATTTAGAGCATTAGCCAAGGAGTGGGTGAGGTACCCAACTTTCAAACAATAAGGGTTAGGATCATAGATTTAGAACTACAAAGGGACCTTGAAAATCATTTATTCCAGTCCCTTTATCTTATAGGTCAGGAAACTAGGGACCTAAGAAGTGAAATGATTAGTCCAACATCACACAAGTAATAAAGAACAAGGATCTCAGACATAGGCCCTCAGACCCTAAATCCAGTGTATTTTACTGTATTGTCAGATGTATTTTGGGGAGTGGGGAAAAGGTGAGAAGCAAACCTCACAACAAAACAGCAAATTATCAATAAACTTTCAAACACAAAACAAGGAAAAAGAACCAAGTGGTAGAAATAGTAAAATAGTACCAGTTTTATATCATTTTTTTTTCTAACTTCAAATAATGGAGTCCTAACAGGCCTAACAGGAATGTGGTGCTGGTTTGCGTGGCATTGAATGATTCATAGACTTTATTGCAGTAATGTTTTTGGATGAGAACATTGCAGGGAGATGTCCAGGGACTCATTTGGCATTGCTTATGGAAAGAGGCTCAGGAGCCAAACTTCCATGAATAGGACCATCAAATTTTAGGATATTTGTGGTGCCTGGCAAAAAGTGATTCCTAGTATGAATTTCTGATATGCCTTTCTGAACTTCAGGGATCCCTCCTTCTCCCTGGGAGAAATCTCTCTGGGACTTTCCATTGAAATGTGATTGAGGGAAAGGGGAAAAGAGAAGCTGTTCATTATGATTTGATGCCTCTTTGGAGAATGACTGGAAATGAGTTACTTTGAGAATTGTCCTTTCAGAGCAAATGTGTACTAATTTGGGGAACTACAGCAATAAGCTGCAAAACAACATTTTCAAGGTTCTTTTCTAGGCATCCCTTTTTTTAACCTCCTTTTTTGTTTAAAGGAACAGATCCATCTTTGTCAAATTAAAAGATAATATTTCTATTATTCTATACTGCTCCTAGAGTAACAAGAGTCATTAAGCAAAGTTCATACTTATTATTATTCAGCTATTATTATAGGCAGCTCTTATCATAGGTGACAAAGTAGACAGAGTGATGTACTTGGTGTCAGAAAGGCCTAAATTTGAATTCCACTTCAAATACTTAACAGCTATATAAAAATATTTGCTAAATCATTAACACTCTTATAGCTTCGCTTTCCTCATTTGTAAGATGGGGATAATAATATCACCCATTCCGTTTAGTAGTTCTGAATATCACATGAGATAAACATAAATAAAATATTTTTCAGACTTTAAATTGCTTTGAAATGGTCATTGTTATTATTATTCCCACATAATTATATGTGTATTATGTATGTGTGTACACACATGTGTACACATAGAAATGGAATAAGCATTTATAAACATGCATTATGTATGCATATTTGTATACATATCTATGCAAATATGCATCACACATATACACAGAGATAGACTTATACGTTATATTCTATTTCACACTTCATACACACAAACTCTTATGTTTCACACTTCATATATCACCTCATTGTAGATGTCTTCAAAATTTCTATGCCCTAGGTCAAACTGTCTTTGAGTTAGAGACGTTGCATAGTTAACTACCTACTGGACAAATCAACCTCACTGTCTCAGTACACTTAAAAGCACCCTCAATATCTTTCTCTCAATTCCTACTCTAGCATTCCCTCTTTCTCTCAATGGCCACAATTTTCCTAATGATCCAGTTTTGAAAATTTAGTCAAGTGGTTACTTCATTTTCTTAACACTCCACTCCAATCAGCCACTAAATAGCATCAATTTATTCCATGAGTTTTGTCTTTTTCCCCTCACCTTTCTAGGGCCACCACTCTGCTCCAGGGTCTTATTACCACACAAAAGTGGTCTGCAATTTCTTTTTTCTTCTTGTTTTGGTCTGATTAGATGATTTCATTGTTGTAGGGAACTCTGTGTGAGGGAAATCCATACACGGGGGAAGACTGACTACCTTTAATTCATAACCTTAATGTGTCCTGGAACATAGAGAGGCTGAGTGACTTGTCTAGCATTTCACTGTATGTGAAAAAGGAAGGGCTTGAATCTTGTTTGCTTATTCTCCTCTCTCAGTTTTCTGTCTACTATAATAGCTTTCTCTCATATGTTATAAAATATTTCATATTAATATGAAGTGTAAGGAAATTTAAAAAAAAACATAAGTAATAGGTAATGAACCCTACCCCTCTAGCCTCCTGCTAGTTATGATTATTTCAATGTCCCATTAAGACTTCAAACTGAACTTGGTCAGATTCTTAACACTAAAGTATCTAACTTTTTAAGCTTAGAGATGGAGCTTAGAGGTCATAAAATATCACTTCTTCATTTTACAGATAAATTCAGGTTAGAAAGATGAAGTGATATGCTTAAGGTCATACATGTAGTAAATGGCAGAGCTGGGATGTAGGCATAGGTCCTTTGACACCAAATCCAATGACTCTTTTCTGCTACAATACACTGTCCTCACTGTAAAAAACAAACAAATAAAATTATAGCAACAAACAAAAAAACAAACAACAAAAAATCCCTCCTAAAAAATTCTGAATGAGGGGCAGCCAGGTGGCTCAGCAAGTAAGAGCACCGGCCCCAGTGTCAGGATGACCTGGGAGATCGAATCCGGGCTCAGATACTTAGCACCACACCCAGAAATAACTGGCAGTGTAAACTTGAGCAAGTTACTTAACCTCGATTACTTAAAAAAAAAATTCTGAATGCTTTAGTTTTACTTTTGAAAACCAAGCTGACTTTCCAGATCTCCATAATCTAGCTGCAATCTTGACTTTTTCATCCTACTTCCCTTCACATACTCTGTATCAGTGGTCTTTGTTGTGGGACACATGAACACTGAGCAGTATTAATTCATGGTGATGTGGGATCAACCAAGAGGAAGATGGGTCACATCTCATACATACTGCAATAGAGCTAACTTCTTGGAACATCTTAAATAAAAACCCACAGTCTATCTCATCTAATATCACCATAAATACTCTACTCCTTTCTATGCTTATCATCATTAAGTGGTGGTGAGAGGTAAGATGCCTGTAGCAAAAAAAAAAAAAGCCTTAACCCATTCCAGTTTGAAAGATTAATGGGGAAAGGAGAGAGAATTTGGAATTCAGAGTTCAAAAACAAATATTAAAAACTGCTTTTACATGTAACATGTGAAAAATAAAATACTAAATAAAATCAAAAAAGGAAAAATACTGATTTTTCAGTAATAGAAGTCATCTGCTTGACTATGTATATTGAACAAATTTATTGACACAATAATTACAAATAATCATTATTTTTCATTGTACCCAGTCTCACCAGAAAAATACAAGGATTTTTAAAAATGAAGTATATTAAATCACATGGCTCACTTGAAAAAATATGATGAATAATTCATGCACTTTTAAATAAACTGAAAATATTAAAATATTAAATTCATTTCTATTTCATATGTTAAATTTAAATTTTACACATGTCATATATATTTACACATATGATCACAGATATTAATGTATAGAAATTATTTTTAAAATGCATATATTGGGAATGTGCTCAAACATTTTTCTAATATGGAGGTGCTATCAAAAAAGTTCAGAGGCCATTGCTTTATATTCTATTCACAGTGGACTCTTTGTTTTCCTCTGAAGAAGTTATACATTTTGCTGCCTCCCCTGACTTTCCTACACCTACCTCTTGTAATTGTGCTTTGTCTGCACTCTTTGATGTCCTTTCTATTTGCTATGGCTCAGTTACAATTCCTTCTCCTCATTAAACCCACCATGATGGCTCAAAATTTGGAAGTGACCTTGCTATATTTTGAATTATCACAGAACACTGTTTATTCCTCTCCTAGGCAATTTCCAAACTTTGTTTTGTATTATGATATTTTTGTACATTTTCTCTCATCTATTATATTGTAATAAGGTCCTTTGAGGGCAGTGACCCAGTATCTAGTTTATCTTCAGTGAACACAAAACTTGTTCTTTGTTGATATGAACTTCTACAGTACAAAAATATTCTCACATGATTTAATTCCTTGCATAAGAAGAACATGACTTTTCCTCAGAATTCACTATGGGGGCATTTTAAATAAGTAATTTCATAAAGTTTTATTGATGCTTTTTGGTTTTTACACAATTTTGTTCCTGTTCGTCAGCTATTTCAGCAGGGTCCAATTTTTTGTGACCATTTTAGGCAGTTTTCTTGGCAAAGATACTGGATTGATTTGTCATTTCCTTCTTCAGCTCATTTTACAGATGAAAAAACTGAAGCAGAGTTAAGTGACTTGGTCACACAGTTAGTAAGTCTGAGGTTAGATATGTATTCATGAACAAGAGTCTCCCCAATTTCAAACCCAGGGCTCTATCTACTGCATCACCTAACTGCCCTTTTATACAATAGTTCTTCATAATATATACCTCTTTCACTATGGTCCCCATAAACCTCAGACAACCTATCTTCTTTGTCTGAAAGTGTATACAGTGGCAATCCCCTACTCTTTACCAAGAGGAAGGAAATATGTTTCAGCATCTGTCCTCTGTGACCAAGAATGGTCATTTTCTGAGTTCAGCAGCCTTTTAGTGTTTTTATTTTTGTCACATTGCCAAAATTATTCTTACTACACATTTCATCAGTTCATAAGTCTTCTCTTTTTTCTTTAATTCCTCATGTTTTCAATTGCTTATTATCTAATAATTCAAATAAGTCATTAATATACAACAGAAACAAAGAAACTAAATATGTATGACAGTTCTTGTCACTATACTATACAATACTTTTTTTTAATCTCCTGACATTTGCAAAGGTCATGTGCTTGAATTTGATTGTTTCCAAGAGAAAGTATAAGAGGTAGTTGGTAGCTCAGTGGCTAAGGCTCTGGACTTGGAGTCAGGAAGATGTGATTTCAAGTCTGACCTCTATCAATTACTAGCTATGTGACCCTGGGCAAGTCACTGAACCTCTGTTTGTTTTAATCCTACTAGAGAAAGAAATGGCAAACAGCTCCAGTATGTTTTCTAAGAAAACAACATTGATAGTATTGACATGCTGTGGGCTGTGAGGTCAGAAAGAGTCAAACATGACTGAATAACAACAAAAGAAGACATTCTTAAGGACACAGTAGCTGAGTATCATAGCCTGCTTTTCTTCTGGTGAATAAAGTCTAGAAAACAAATGGCAATATGAGTTGCCTTCCTAAGCAAATTACTGTCAAGTCAAGAAACTTTTACTAAAGGCCTCCTTGTATGTCAGTCACTAATGTCTATATTACCAAAATATGTCTCTAATTCTTATTAGTTCCAAACATTATCAATTGGAATAAAACTGCCAAGCAAATGTACATATCTATATGTAAAAGAAAAGTTACTGGGGTGGTGAGAGCACTGACCCCAGAGTCAGGAGACCTGGGATCGAATCTGGGCTCAGACACTTAGCATCCACCCAGAAACACTGGCCATGTAACCTTGAGCAAGTTACTTAACCCCAATTGTTTTTTAAAAAAAAAAGGAAAGTTACTGATTTCTTATATATTCTAAATTTTAAATATTCTAAATTCTCCGTCTCTGTTTCTCTCTCTCATATGAAAGTCTTCTGTGTTCACTTCACCAATCATTACCAATCATCCAGCCACTGACTTCCACCACTTCCTGTTACATCAACAATAGGGGTTCATACCTTCTATTTCTTTAACAGAGGCTTGATATAATTAACTTGAAACTAAGCACTAAGTACCTGTTTACTTGCCAATCAAGGGTATGGAATATCTTCAAATCCCATTAACATTGCATTCTGTTGTCTTCATCTTCCATTGTTGTTCTCACTTACTATGGCCAGTCAACCCTTATTACTGCTGATTTTCACCTTTGAAACTTCTACTTTTTGCTTCCCTTCATAACTGCTACAGATGTGTCACTGCACATCTTCTTTGTTATTCCTCCATAGAGATACTGTACTGAAGGATTTCATCTTCAAATACTTTTCTTCCACAAAGAGTGTCTTATAGTTGTTTTGAGATTTTGTCTACACATTTTTGTTGTTTGGTTAGGTAGGTCTATAGCTGTAGCTACACAGCAGAGTAAAGAACACGTGCCAAATTATTTATTTTTTAAAAGTCATATTCCCCTTGAGCAGAATCTCCCTCAGACTTTTTTTTCTTTCATCACCTATATTGTTGGGGAGGCCACGGGAGGAGGAACCATTCAAATGATCATGAAACTTCACTTAGCAACATTGGAAGGTCCAGTCAAAGCTAATGAATTTCACCCTATATTCCTGTACCTTCACCCAGATCTGAAGGACATGAAGAAGTAAAAATCTGGGGGAAACAGAAAAATAGAAAGATAGGAGAGTTATTTTAAAATTATTGTGTAACCTAGGATTTTGGCTTGGAGTTTAGCTCCAGGTAATGTCAGCTTCTTCTAAAAGTCTTTCTCTTCTGTAACCTCTTCTTGAAGAAAACCTGAAAGTGAAAATAAGAATTTGTCCTATCCCAATCTCTCATCAACTCAGCTTACACTGACATGGAGGGTCAAGTAATCATTCTCTCCCCATTGAGGAATGTCTTATGAAAATACTTAGACATCGAATTCTGGGTTGCATTCTGAAAACAGAAGGCTTATGAAAAAGAGAAAAGGTAGAAACTTAAAATAAAGAGAAAATGCAGAAAAAAAGGAATTCTATGATTCTACAAAGAATGACTAAAGAGTAAAGAAGATATTAAAATGTTAAAACTAAGCAATTCTCCTACTCTTCAGGTACTATGTTTATTTTTATGTCTTTATTAACTGTGCATTATGCTTATATTTTTATGAATTGTAGTAAGGTAGAAATAGATAGAAAAGGGGAATAAGTATGCACAAATTTCCAAAACGGTGTTTCAGGTACAAAAGCCACTTCATTTCATTTCTAATTCTAGCTTCCTGAGATTATGTTTAGTGATTGAATTCCTTTAAATGAAAAACTCCTCATATGTTATTTAAAAACAATTGATATCCCGAGTTGTAACAGTAATGAGATTTACTTAAATAATTTTATTATGCTATATGTAAGTAGTTTCATAGATTTCATTTTTTAGGCTCAAAAAAAACCCCTTTAAAATTACCTAATACACATCTATGCAGATTTTTAAGTACCTAGATCTACAAAATGCTTGAAATATTTTAAGTGGAAATATAAAATGTATTTCTAGTGCAAACAAAAAATAACAATTACAGATAAATATAGTTTTGAATACACCAGTGATATTCAAGTTTGTCCTAGAAATTGATGAAACATTATCATACAGTTCTCTGTACATACAGCCTTAGCTCTGCTGGCTAAGGATTGAAACTAAGTAAGAACCATGATGCTTACTGAATCCTCTCTAATGTTTGGATTGCAGTTTGGCATAGATGCATTGGGAGGAAGGGATGCTTTCAAATGCTGGGGATGGGGCTGAGGGAAGTCAGAAGGTCTTTCAACTGAGATTTTCCTGAGATAGAGGTCAGAAAGAGAATGCATATCATCTATCAACCAAGATCAAAGAACAGAAACACCCCTCTTTGAGCTGGTAGTGCTAGGTGTGGGAGAACATGTCTGAAGCAGCAACAGATCCAAAACAAATATTCATCAAATTCCAAGAGGAGGTTAGTGAGAAGGAAAGCCACAGTAAACTTTAGGCTTTAATAGTTCAGTGGTAGACAAGTAATAGTTCCACAACAGATAATACCAATTTTTCCATTTTGTTGATATGTGGTTGCTTGTCGGGTATTTTTTTTTCCTGCCTGGCATTTTGTGGCTAATCCTGGCCTCCACGTTCTTTTTTATTACTATTATTCTTATTATTCTCTATCTCAGCTGCCAAGTACAGATCATGTCAGGGACTTAATTATTTTATAGTTTTAATTTGGTTTGTGAGCCTCCTTGGCAAAAGATAGCGATGGTCTTGAAGTTAGGAAGACTTGGATTCCAATCCAGAACATTATATTAACTCTGTGACCATGGACAGTTCACTTAACTGAGACTCAGGTGATTCTGAAAGACCCATCTATTAAATTAGAAACAGGTTGTGAATGCCTTTTGCAGAGTTAGTTTGAACACCATTACAGATCCTTGATGTATTATCAGCTTAGGAAATTGATACCAAAGAGAATAAAATTCCCATAGAAAAGTGATTGGATACAATCTTTCATTTATGTGTTTGGTACCATCTACATTTATGAGTTATTATTTATTGAATGTTTGGTAAAGTTGTACCTCTCCACTCCAATTAATGTAAGTATTTTTCCCTTTGTTGAGTCCTTATGAAGATCATTGAGGGATATAGCTTTGGTTACTAAAGAGTCCCTGGACTGTTTAGTCTAAGTTCACTGATTTGCCCAAGGTCTCTTGCCAGAGATGAGATTTAAATTTAGATCATTTCCTCCAGTCACCAATCAATGAGCATTCATTAACTTTTTGTATGCTATGCTAATTCTGGGGATGCAAATAAAAGCAAAAGCAGTGGCTGCATACAAGAAACTCACATTCTAGTGGAAGAAACAATGTGAAAATAATTCAGTATAAATCATTATATGCAGAGTACATAGCAAATAATTCCAAAGGGAAAGGCAATAGTTCAAATAAGTGGTACATGGGGTTCCAGTAAAGGTGTCCTCATCAAGTTGACTCCTAATCTAGCGAAATTAAGAGGTGGAACTGAAGAGTTAAAGCATTCCAGGAATGGCAGAAAAGCTGCTGCAAAGACATGGAAGTAGGATTTAAAATGTTCAAGGGTCCTTTGTGAAGACAGTATAAGGAATGATTATGCCACATGATTATGTAGTGATTATACTACATGATTATGATTATACTACACTGAATTATACTGTACAGAAACTACAATATAGAAATTTATTAGAGATGGACTTGAAATAGGAAAGAGAAGTTGCAGATCAGGGAATCAGATAACATGTTAATCAATCATTTACCTAATTTCTGCTATATTCTTATCACTCCTTCAAACACTCCCTTCACAAGTGCTACAGATGTGTTAAGTTAAAAAAAAATGTTTTAAAAGTTTAAAAAGGTTCATTTCTCTGCCCTTATCACTGAATGAAGGGTTCCATGTAAATGAATTTTTTAGGTAGCTGAAGCTTACTCTTTCATATTAAACATTTTAAAAATCTTAACTACATCAAAAGAAAATGTTTCTAAAATGTATTACATATGTTTCTGCTTCTTAAGTAGCAGATATTGAAAATAACCGCATTTTCTGGTGACTAAGTGTCTTCATTATGAAGAGAAATAAGAATCAATCCCCTGCATTTTGACAGAGTAATATACTCAAGGGATTGTTTCCTCCCTACTAAATGGATTCTGGATGCTATGTTTAATAGATTTTCACTGTACTACTTTCACGCAAACCATTGGTTGTGATTTTTTTTCTGTTATCAACTAGGCAGTTAATAGGTAATCAGGTTTCTAGATAGATATGGTTATGGACTCAGAAGCAAGAAGACATGAGTTCAAATCCAGTTTCAGAAATTTACAAGCAGCATGACCCTGGGCAAGTCATTTAAATGCTGTCTGTCTCATTTTCTACAATTGTACAATGGAGATAATGATAGCACCTATCTTGCAGGGTTATAAGGATTATGTGGGATAATATTTATGATTATATGTTATATTATTATAATCTTTATATAACATATTAGAATTGTGTTATAATATTACACGATGGCTAGTACATAATGAACATTTAATATTTTTTTTTCTTTCTGTTTCCCCTAGCAGTGTGTCTGCTTTGCCTTCTAACCCTAACTCTCATCTCTCATCCTAAATTTGGACTTGGAAATTAGATAGCTAAATTTGATGGCATTTGTGCTATAGGGCGGGGCATGGACAGAGGATGGACAGCTGAAAGCCTACCAGTGACAGGAAGTACAATTGGTTTGATGTGGAAAGATGCTATGACAAGAAAAGTATAGGTAGACAAAAGATTGAGGAATATTCCCTCTTCTAGTCTTTCATCGATCAGTATTCTAAAATCTTTCATTATGGTATTCTTTACATTGCTGGGATTTTCATTTAAATCATTCTCCTTTTTCTTCACACTTTTCTCTGTGACAGTTTATAGATGTGTCCACAAATTTCTCAAGATTCTTCATATATCGTTTTTAATTCAATAATAATAAGTTTACTTTATATAATACTCAATAAATTGATTGATAAACATAAAGCTTTTGTACAAACAATGCCAATGTAACCGACATTAAGAGGGAAGTGGAAAATTAGGAAAGAATTTTTACAACCAATGTCTCTGATAAAGGCCTCATTTCTAAACTATATAGAGAATTGAGTCAAATTTATAAGAATGCAAAGCATTCCCCAATTAAAATTGTCAAAGGATATGAACAGGCAGTTTTCAGAGTAAAAAATTAAAGATATCTATAAGCATATGAAAAAATGCTCTAAATCAGTATAGATTAGAGAAATGAAAATCAAAACAACTCTGAGGTATCACATCTCACCAGTCAGATTGGCTAAGATGACAAAACAGGAAAATAACAAATGCTCAAGAGAATGTGGACAAATTGGAACACTAATGCATTGTTGGTAGAGTTGTGAACTGATCCAGCCATTCTGGAGAGCAATCTAGAAATATGCCCAAAGGGCTATAAATAATTTTATATCCTTTGATCCAGCAATACCACTTCTAGGGTAGTATCCTAAAGAGATCATAGAAGTGGGAGGAAGACCCATATGTACAAAAATATTTATAGCAGTTCTTTTTGTGGTAGCAAAGAATTGGAAATTGAGGGGATGCCCATCAATTGGGGAATGGATGAACAAGTTGTGGTATATGAATGTAATGGAATACTGTTGTGCTATAAGAAACGAGGAGCAGTTGGACTTCATATTTACCTGGAGTGGCTTATATGAACTAATCCTGAATGAGAAGATTAGCACCAGAATAAATGTGTACATAATTGCAGACACAACATATATATGATGACCAACTTTGATAGTCTGGACTCTTATCAGCAATGCAGGGTTATAAGACAGCTCCAAGATACTCACAATGGAAAGAGATGTCTACATTCAAAGAAAGAACTAGAAAGAACAGAGTTTGAATGCAGATTGAAGCAATATACCCCCTCTCTTTCTTTGTCTTGTTTGGTTTTGTTTCCTCTTTCCCACTCTTCATTCCATCTGATACAATCCTTCTTTATAACCTGAGTAATGTCTAATGTGAAAGTGTTTGCAGATCCTATACTTGATTGCATGCCACCATGGGGGTGGGGGATAGAAAATTTGAAACTTAAGGAATTGTTGAACTGAATTTTGTAAACTAAGAGTAAACAATTAATAAAGACCAAAAAAAAATTAGGCATTCTGAGAGTTGTAGGTTGTACATTCCCGGAATTGGGAAGAGTTAATGAGATAGGTCACAAGGTGTCAAAATAGTAATTAGACCAGTATTATAGACTGTGGTTGGAAATTGAATGTAAGAAGCATGAAAAAGATAGTGATGGGCCAGGTTGTGAAGAATTTGTAATATGAAGCAAAATGCTTTATATTTGATCCTGTATATGGTAGGGAGCTACTGAAGATCATTCTGCACATGGGTCTTATGTTGCAACCTACACTTTAGGAAAATCACTTTGGCAGCTATGTGGAGAATGGATTGGACTGGAGAGAAAGTTGAGGGAAGAAGATCAATGAGAGGACTACATGTGATGAGATCCTAGCTAAGAGTGATACTGGTTGTATAGAGAGAAGAGGACATATGGGAAAGTGTTTAGAGAAATAAATTACAAGATTTTGCAATTGACTTGCTATGCAGGATTAGTGAAAGAGAGGGGTCAAGCATGACACATAGGAAGAATGATGATCTTCTTGACAAGGACAAGGAAGTTTTGAAAAGGGGAAAGAATGAGGTCTGCTTTTGAAACGTGGAGGTTGAGAAGCCTCCAAGTCTAAGTTAACTAGTTGAGTGTGGGGGACTAGAATTTAGAAGACAGAATAGTGCTGGAGAAGTCTTAGGTTTAAGAATCAACTTCATAAACTTAATAATTGAATCCATGGGATTTAATGAGATGACCAAGTGAGAGAGCATATAGAGAGAAAATAGAAGTCCTGGCAGATAGCCTTGGGGGACACCCATGGTCAGTGGATATGCCATTAATGAAAATTTAGTAAGAATTGACTAAGAAAGAGCTATCAGATGGTAGGAGGAGAAGTAAGGAAGAGTAGTATCACAAAAATCCGGAGAACAAAGAGTATCCAGAAAGAAAAGGTGATCAGTTGTGTCAAGTGCTGCAGAGCGGGCAGGAAGTATGAGCATCCAGAAGATGTCTTTAGAACGGGCAGTAAAGAGATCAGTGGTGACTTTGGAAGGAGAGATTAATTGAATGATGAGAAGTCAAATTAGAGAGGATTTAGAATACAGTGAAAAAAGTGGAGACATCAATAGGACATGGCCTTTTCAAGGACTATAGCTGAGAAAGGGAGGAGAGATATGGGATGACAAAAAGCTGGCATCATGAGGTTTACTGAGGATTTTGTTTTGTTTGTTTTACTTTAAAGAGTGGGGGATACTTGGATGTCTTTCCAAGGTATAATAGAAGGAACATTCAGTTCTCTGGTAGGAAGGGATCAAATATTAGAAAGTGGGGATAATGATAGTGGCAGTCTTTTGGAGTAGAAATAAAGGGGTGGGACCAAGAGTACATGTAGAAGGGTCGACCTTAACAAGGAGAAAGACTACTTCATCATCAGAGACAAGAGAGAAGGATATACTGCAAAACTCTCTGAGAGGAATCTAAGATGAGGAGAGAAGAAAGGGAGGGGAACTCTCAGGGAAGGACCTGTGTGTGTGTGTGTGTGTGTGTGTGTGTGTGTGTGTGTGTGTATTTGAAGTAAGATCACAGAAAGAATAGCTATGTATAGAAACATATAAAATGATTTATTCAAGTCAGTTTACTTCCAGGTTTTTGCTAGTACAGAACATATTTCCGTAAGTACATTTGTTCATGTGGGACCTTCTATATTTAACTATCTTAGGGTACGTGCCAACTGGTAGTATTTTTGGGTTAAAGAACATATTAGTTGAATGACTTTTTTAGTATAATTTCAAATTGTTTTACTGAATTTTCAAATCTATTTGCAGCTCTTATAATAGTTCATTACTATGGATGAGTCAGACTATCATATTCAAAAGTTAAAACATGAAGAGTCAATGGACAATCAAAAATGGTTGACTGAATATTTTGGTTTTGTGCTAAAACACAAAGACCATGATAATAATAAGAGACATTTGCTGGAGATAGTGAAACATTTTATCATTTAATAGTATATTCCAAGACACTTCTCTTGCCAGTAATAAAATGATACCTTTGTATTTTATTACTGTAAAACTAATTGTTCAATGCTGCATCCAACTAATATCTTACATACATAAATAAATCAGCAAAATTTTACATAGATTACAAAAATTGGTTCTTTAATATGACTGTTTATCATGTTTTTTCTTAGATTCCATCAAGACTTGAAGATCAATCATGATATAAGAGCAAGATAGGAATTTAAGCCTGTATATATATATATATGTATGTATGTATGTGTATTATATGTATAAGTGTATATGTATTAATAAAGAAAACTAATATAAACTATTGGTTTTTTAAGAATTATTAATGAATATAAAAACCATATATTATATATGTGTCAGGCTGTACTAGGTGGTAGGGGTACAAATTTAAAAATAAGAAATTCTCTGACCTCTTAAAGAGATTATATGCTAACAAGGGAAAATAGGGAATTGATGGCTGGGAGTTTGGGATTGAGGAAGCCCAAAGAGATACAGAATGGCTCAGTCCATTACTCCCCCTTCCCCATCTGCAAACTTTTTAATCTCCTCCCTAAGACCTTTCTTCATGTTGGAGATGCCTTCATCCCTATGGCCTCCTCCTCTCCTTATGGAGGTTCCCTCTGTAACATCTTTTTAAGTAAGTAGACATGACAGTCAAACTCACTTCAAACACGCAGGTCAGCCCCTAACTTTCTAGACTATTTTTCAAGTGCACAACTGCTCCATCTTCCCACATACTTTTCAATTCCCTTTGTTAAATGTAATCTCTGCCCCCCACCTTAGCTTAATACAATGTCTTTGACGTAGTAAACAGTTAACATATGTTCTCTCTCTCTGTCTCTCGGTCTCTGTCTCTGTCTCTCATTGTCTCCTATCTCTCTGTCTCTCTCTGTATTTCTGTCTCTCTCCATCTGTCTCTCATCAAATTTATGTAGTCATAAGTTTTCATTGTTATATCTTTTAATTTAAAAAAAGTGGCAGTATTGATTTGCTGACTATTCCCAGGACAAGAGTTAAAAAGTCGAGATGAAGGGCACATACTAACCAGTAGGGCAGATGATAAGATGTCTTGGAGAGATGGCAACAAAGGATGAGAAGCAGAATCTTAGATGGGTAACAGAGGATTAAATGACTTGACCCTCATTTACCATCAGGGAAGTAGATTAATGCTGAATAAATTGACAGCTGGGAGAGGACTATTATACAGGCCAGGAGATGGGAAAATGAGGCAATAGACCTACAATACATAGCTGGATTGGGTACCATCAGAATATAAATTCCAGAAATTAAAATGAGAACCAGACAATGGATATGGAAAAGTTCATTAAAGAGAAAGTTAGCCACTTGATGTTTAATATTATTATTATTGTTGTCTATAGTATCTCATAAGTAACTGTATAGAAAAGTGTTTTCATTTTACCAATTAAGATTAATAATAACTATATACATTTTCCTTTTGTTATTCAATCATACTTTTAGAGCTATATATGTAGTTTGTTCATTGAATGTCCCACCATCAATATAGATTATATTGTTGAAATTAGATCCTTTTGGTCTACCCCAAACTATCACTATCACAGATGAAAAAAAAAAAAAGCTCAGCTAGCAGTGACTATAATACATCCTCTGGACCCACCAGATTTTTATATTCATGGAATTCTAAAAAAATAGTTTTGAAATGGCTGCTTTATTCCTTTTGTCAATAGAATATCATTTACTTACCCATTTAAAATAACTATAGTCACTGGTATAATTGTGTCTACTACTAGGAGTTTCCTAAACTGATAAAACAAATTCTGGATAAACAAAATAATACAAACCAAACCAACAAGGCTTAAAGGGAAAATTTATAAATGTGTGTATACACACACACACACATATACATATATATATACACACACATACATAATGTGTGTATATCTGTATAAATATAGGGGATGTTCATGAGGAAGAAAAAAGAAAATAGACAAATTTTAATAATGGAAAAGGAAAAGAGACTGGAAAATTGTTGTGGTGGGAGGAAAGATAGAGGGCAAAAATGCAGAAATATAAGGAAGGGAAGGATGGAGAAATGTCAGAAAAAAGAATTGTTCAAATGTATACAGTGATCTATAATTTACAATGCAATTTCCCTTGAGGAGAGAGGGGGAGAGAGAGAGAGAGAGAGAGAGAGAGAGAGAGAACGTTTTATATATTAAGGAATACTGGTTAATTATTAATAACAGACTCTGAAAGATATGTACATATATATGCATGACAAATCTTTAAGTTTAAAATTAAATATTATTTTCTTCATCATCTTCTTAAGCATAGACAACCCACAAAACTATAAATCAAGCCCTGATTGTCCATTTTCTTCTTGTAAATGCTCACAATAAAAATTTCACTATCTATCTGTGAACTATTAGAGCTGGCTCCAGCACACCTCCAGTTAACTAGGGTGATTTTGGAAATATGCTATATAAGGCAAAAGAGCAGCATGACAGAGTGGAAATGGTGCTCCTGGGATCAAATCTTAGCTCTTTTATTTCTGTGTAAATTAAGGCAAGTCACCTAACTTTTTCTAATCTCAGATTCCCCTGTATAAAATGGATTTCCCTCTATAGAAAAGATTGAACTAGATAACCTCTAAGGTCTCTTCCATCTCTGAAGAAATGATTTAACAATCTTTTTGGAGTATTAGCCTTGAATATGTTTTGTTAGAATCAGAAGATTCTTGTAATAATAAGGAAAGCATAAGAGCAGCACAGATTAAGAAATTCCAAAATTTAATATATAAATATATATGCACATATATACACATACGTGTACATGCACATGTGTATATACAAACATATACTCACACATACAAACACACACACATGCAGACACACACACATAATGTCCATAGTAATTCACAGTAAAGGCTATCACTTAGGTAGATACAGGGAAGAGAGGTAGGGGAAATGGGAGAAAGCAGTTGAATAGAAAAATAAGGAGAGAAAGAAGGACTTTGGAGAGTGTTGAGTTCTAAAAGGAATGAGGACACTTATAGGTAGTGAATGAAAATGGAATAAACACAATGGGATGACCCTGAGATGATAAGATGAAACAGTCTGCCCACAGTCACATTTTTTCAATGTTTTCCATTCATGGGGTTTGGACAAAGGTAGAAGCTTTCAAGGCTTTAAAGGAAGGGGATTGCTCTTTAAATAAGATCATAGAAAGGATCTTAACGACATCAAATGCAACAACCTCACTTTAGAAATGAAGAAACTGAAGAAATAAAAAGTTAAGTGACTTGCCCAGGAACACACAGCTAAAATAAACTCCGAAATAGCATTTGAACACAAATCTTGCTGCCTCCACCTACAGAGCTCAGAAGAATAAGCACAGGAAGTTCCTTAAACTTTTCATCAAAATTAAAACATCTAAAGTTCTAGAAATCCCAACATTTAGCTAGGAGTAGCAATAGATAAACTAAAGAGAAAAATATCTTTTCATTTCACAAAATTTCATAAATATTTTTGGTATGAATCCAATTTATTGTCATTTCTATGAAAGACATGTTTTCATTTTTTATGTGCCATAATCTGATACATAAAGAAATGGATTTGTGAGCTCATGGCAATATGTTTGAAGGACTGGCCTTGTGAGTTGGTGACATATGTTGTAACCTACTTGTTATTATTTTAAGGGAGAATGAAAAATTAACCCTGCCCAATATGTCTCTTTTGATTAAGTTTTATGATTTCTAAAATTCCTATACTTGAATTTCATTCCTTAGGGTAAAGCAGTAATGTCTCCAGGTATTTTAGACCAAATACACATGGATTTACTTATATGCAGTGTAGTGTGAATTAATTTATCAGATAACTTGCCCACTGAAAAGTAATGGTCTGGAACAACACAATAGTTTTAGGTACCAAGAGTACTGGTAGTGTAGGAAATTGCTGTACTGGGATATGGAAGAAGGGAACAAAGATGTTGATTGAGGTACAGTGGAAATAAACTTTTTTCCATTATATGGTTTTGTCTCATGTTTGTTTTGGAAATAATCAATGATATAAGGATTTTGGAGGATGCATGAATCTTTGATTTTATTTCAGGGAGAATATATTTTCTCACATCTCACATCTAACTAATACCCTTCTCTCCAAAGCAGAAAATAAGATCATAGATCTAGAGCTAAAGTGGTCCTTAGAATCCATCTAGTCCAATGCCCTTATTTTACAGAGAAGAAAACAGGCCCAGAGAGATTAAGTGACTTATTCAGGTCACATTACTAATAAGTAGCAGAACTGGAATTTGAATTCAAGTCAATGCTGGAGCATCAAGGGTTGGACCTGTGTCCACTGTCACACATCTTGCCAAAAGCATTGCTTTCTGGTGAGTATTATAAAGTTCTGCCAATACCACACTGACAATGAAGCATTTTTTTGAGTGGGGCTTTCTCCTCCATAACTAGATGTAACCTACATAGACTCAATAATTAAATGTGACTTAAGAATTTTGTTTTCGAGGGCACAAAATCAGTAAACATGGTTAACTTAAATGGTAACAAGATAAATTAGTTAGTCCTTTCCTGTTTGTCTAACATAACACAACGTGATGCAATGTAACATAATATACAATAAAAGAGTACAAGAAAACATATAATATTCATTCTATGTATACATATACATAATTAACTTAATATTGATCAGCAAATGTTTCAACACACAACAAAGAAAACCACGTATTAGACTTCTCAAGATAAACTCACTATATCCTGAGTTTTGTATCTTTAGATGCCATTTTAGAATTGTTTAATACTTCTGTTCTTTTAAGTATTTACTTTTTTATATTTTAAAGTTTAAAATAGTAACTAATAATGTGGAGGGGAAAAGCAAACAAGCCCTATTCCTCAGTGTCATTCAAGCTTGGCACACCTATTAGAACGACAGGTCAGTCACTGTTTCAGGTACAGGATCAATAAAGTATTACTCTGTTGTCCAGAATCCTCACTAAAATCCTTGCAATAACTTTCAGCAGTCCCTTGATGAATGGCTTGTACATGCCTCTGATTACTTTGCTAAACCCCCAGTTTCAATCACAGAAAAAAGGAGATTTCAAGGAGATTCTCAACTAATTATGATTTCCTTCATGAAAACAAAATTTGACTGGTCCCCTATCCCTTCAAGTACAATTTCAATATGGCTTTTAGAACGTCAATAAGTCAATCCACCAACAAGCATTTATTAAGGCCTTACATTATGCAAAGCACTACACTAAGCACTGAGAAAGAAAAGACAAAAATAGTCCTTGCCTTCAGGGAGCCCACATCTAACTGGTGGAGATAACATGAAAATAACATGGTGCATTATGATTTACACAAATAGAAGGCAATCTTAGAAAGAAAGCAGTAGTGGAGAGGTAGGAGAGAGGTCAGGACATGAATCTTGCAGAAGATGAAATTTGATCTGAATATGAAAGATAGCGAGGAATTCTTGTAGTCAGAGGTTAGGAAGAAAATCATCTCATATATGGCAGACAGTGTATATCCCCTAGAATCAAGAAAGTCATTGTTCTGAGGGAGGACAGCAAGCAGGCTGGTGAGCCTGAATTATATATGCATGGAGGGGAATAAAGTATATGAAGACTGTAGGGGTTCAAGGCAAGTTGTGAAGGACTCTAAATTCCAAACAGAGGACTTTCTATTTTTAACCTGGCAGTAATAAGAAACATTGGAGCTTATGATTTGGGGTTCACATGGTCAGACATGTACTTTGAATCACTTGGGCAATTGAGTGGAGAAATGAATTGTAGTGTGGAGATTCTAGAGGCTGAGAGTTCAATTAGAAGGCTATTAACAGTTGTCTGACTGAGAAGCAATGTGGTGGATAATAAGTTAGGAAACAGTTGAACTATATGATTTATTAGCAAAAGAGGTATAATAAATGGGTCAACTAGCAAAAGAGGTATAATAAATGGGTCAATGGACGCCCAGTCAGTTCAAAGACTCTGAATACAGAGTGAGACAGATTTTTACATATTAAAAACAATTAATCTAGTAAGACCAACTAATTAAAAGAAAACAATTTACATAGATACAAAATAAGGTAATCTGATTTTTAATTGGAGGAAAGATTAGGGATTTTCATAGTTGAAAGGAGAGAATGAGTGTACTAGTCCAGTACCAGAAAAAAGAGGTGTTCTACTCCACCCAAATTTCTGTATTCAATCAAAAGAACATGGAAACAATAACTGATTGACCAGTATAGGTCCATTTTCATATAAGGCAAATAAATGGGTTGCTAAAGATGTATAATTGTGAGGAAACTCCTTGCAGAAACCTTCAGATCTAACTGGGTTTCTGGTCAGCATAGCCTAAGTCCTTAGTTAAAGGTATCTAAGTGGCAGGTAGATGTATTCCAGCATCCTAGTCACATGGTCAGTTTCAAACAATGAAATGAGGTTTTCTCACAATCCCCATAACTGAATAAAGTTTTCTAATAATAACGAAATTGGACTGCACCCATAAGTGAATATAAAGGGAACTGAGCTAGATCCAGAATTGAATCACAAGATGGAATCATTATGATTCACTCAGTTTCCATAGTAATGAAGACCTATAGTAGTATGGAGGATTTGAATGTCAAGAAGTAGTGTCTACATATGGAGATATGATAACAAGTTGGATATGTGGGGTGAATGTGAGTGAGGAATTGAGGATACTCAATTTTTAAGCTTGGGTTAATGGGAAGGTGGTAATACCCTTAATCCAAATAAAAAAGTTGGGAAGGCAAGCAGGCTTTTTTTGGGGGGGAGGGGAGAAGGGGGAGATAATGAGTCATTTTTGGACATTACTGAAGAACTAAATCTACCATGATATTACTAGCATTGTTTTTTCACCCCTTCAATCATACATGAAACTTTCTTTTTCCTAAATACACATTCACATTACTATTCCAATATTCACATAGGAACTATAGTTTTGCCTTAGGAATGGTCTTATTGGTCTCCCAAGCAATGCTTTGAAATGGTCCGAGTTTAATTGATGCAGAGGGAGTTATTCCATCATTCAGATGACTATAAATGGATCATCTGAGCTGTTTGCTTAGTTTTTTGCCTTCCCTGTTAGCTTGGGGATAATGAAGGTTGATAGTAATGTGCTAGAAATCATTTTTCTCTATGAAAGATTTTAAATCTTGCCCTATAAACCATAGTCCATGATCTTCATGGAGTACTTTAAAAGTTCCCCACTAAAACAAAAATATTCTTAGGTTTTCTAGTAATCCTTAGGCCTTATATTTCATTGGGTGTTCTATTTTAGTACTCTCCATGGGTCTAATAACCCATTCAAATTTTAATGTCTTTTAACACGTAGCAGGAGCAGACCCATTTATAAGATAGTGTTAGTGGGGCTTTGCTCCCTTGAACAGAAATTCACATACTTATTTGGCAGCATAAAAACTGAGTTTAGCACCTAGTTAACAAGAATATTAACAATAGGAGACATAGATAACTTAGTTTTTACAGTCCTATTCCCTTCAGTACTCTGACAGTATTCTTCTCCCCACAGTGATCAGTCTTAATGTATTTCAGCTTCTTACTCAGCGGTTCTCAAATGATGGTGTCTAAGTAATTCTGAAATTCTTGTCATTTTCTGGAACAAGTCCATTAATGGGAAAAAAAATGTTAGTGTGAGCTGTGATGAAGCCTTTGAATTAACTTATGGACCTAATTGTAGCTATGGATAATTGATATCCTCAAGATATCTTCGTTCCCATCAAATGATCATTCTTTTGGATATTTCAGGTAAACCTGGTTGCAGTCAGATTGTTTTAAACTACTCCAAACTCTCCAGGACAGAAGCCATCATATATGTCTTAAGTGGTTCCTTTAAGAATAAGCCATTCTCAGAGGGGCAGAGCCAAAACGGCCAGTAAAAACAGGATGGCTGTGTGGCTACAGCTCTCGCCACCTCCAATACATGTAAAATAATGAGTCTAAACAGATTTTAGAGCTATAGAACCCACAAAGTGACAGAGAGAAATAAATCTCCCACTGAAAGTAGCTGAGCAGGCCAATGGGAAGGGTCTGTCACACCAAGCTGGGATCCGAGTACAGTCCTGCCAGAGCCATGTGGTTCTAGTCCCAGGGTGGGCCCAACAGCTAGAGTTGATTTCAGGAGAGTCAATGACCAGTAGCTGTGGTGGTTTCCAGACTTCTCAATCTACAAATGCCATAAAGGAAATAAAAAATCAATCAGGATTGATTGTTGAAAACAGGGTGGAGAAGAGTGTGGTCTGACCCCTAACCCCAGGGTGAGAAGTAGCAGAGGCATGGCAGCTGTAACCACTGCCCTGTGACTGGCCCCAGATCTCCTGGTCTGCAGATAATAGGGGTACAAAGTGACCATTCAGAAGGTAACCACTCTTGCTTTAACCTGCTTGGATCTGGATCATGGTCCTTGGTGGTGGTCCTGGGTTATGTGGCCAGTGTGCCAGAGCTTGTGGGGGCTGCATGGAAGGCACCCTCCTAAAAGTTCTGGCAGCTATGAAAACCCCAGCAATTTGGGACATAGCTCTTTGTAATCTGGAAGCAGAGTTCTACCATAGCAAAGAGCTCAAAAGTCAAGTAATTGGCTGGCAATATGAGCAAACAGAGGAAGCACAAACAGACCATAGAATTCTTTTTGGGGGACAAAAAGGATCAAAGCATAGAATGGGAGGAAGACAACAAAGAACAGAATGGGAGAAAGACAACAAAGTTAGAATTCCTGCATCAAAAGCCTCCAAGAAAAATATGAATTGATTACAGGCCATGGAGGAGCTCAAGAAGGATTTTGAAAATCAAGTCAGAGAAGTAGAGGAAAAATTGTGAAGAGAA
Organism: Petaurus breviceps papuanus; assembly: GCF_028583685.1. Classification (NCBI taxonomy): domain Eukaryota; kingdom Metazoa; phylum Chordata; class Mammalia; order Diprotodontia; family Petauridae; genus Petaurus; species Petaurus breviceps. The sequence goes on along the minus strand of NW_027186645.1, from coordinate 6,058,341 downwards.
ATGAAAATGATACAAGAAAAGTGAGTCAACTGCCTACTAAAGGGGACCCCAAATATACACTGAAGAAAACAACACAAAATAGAATAATTAAAATGGCAAAAGAGGCCCAAAAAGCCAGTGAGGAGAAGGATGCCTTAAAAAGCCAAATTTGCTAGATGGAAAAGGAATTTCAAAAACTCACTGAAGAGAATAACTCCTTCAAAATTGGATTGTTGCAATTGGAAGCTAATGACTTTATGAGAAATCAAGATACTATAAAACAGATCCAAACAAATGAAAAAAAAAACCAGAAGGTAATGTGATATTTCCAATGAGATATTGGAAAAACCACTGACCTGGAAAATAGATCCAGTAGAGAGAATTTAAAAATTATTGGACTACCTGAAGGCCATCATTCAAAAAAGAGCCTAGACGTAATCTTTCAGAAATTATCAAGCAAAATTGCCCTGATATTCTAGAACCAGAGGGCAAGATAGAATTTGAAAGAATTCATTGATTGCCTTTTGAAAAAGATTCCAAAAAGAAAACTCCTAGGAATATTATAGCCAGATTGCAGAGTTTCCAGGTCAAGGAGAAAATAATTTGAATATTGTGGAAACACAACTAGGATAACACAAGACCTAGCAGTTTCTACATTAAAGGATCAAAGGGCTTGGAATATTATATTCCAGAGGTAAGAGGAGATAGGATTAAAACCAAGAATCACCTCCCCACAAAACTGAGTATAATGCTACAGGGGAAAATATGATCATTCAATGAAATAGAGGATTTTCAGACATTGTTGATGAAAAAACCAGAGCTGAACAGAAAAATTTACTTTCAAATACAAGAATCAAGAGAAGCATGAGGAGGTAAATAGGAAAAAGGAATCATAAGGAACTCATTAAAGTTGAACTATTTACATTCCTCCATGGAAAAATGATCATTGTAACTCATAAGACTTTTCTCAGTATGAGGATAATTGAAGGGAATATATATATACATGTATGTATATACATGTATGTATGTATATGTATAGGAGGGTGTATGTGTATATAAATATATATGTGAGTCTGGGTATATGTATATTCATGTATACATAGATAGAGGGCACAGGATGAGTTGAATATGAAGGGATGATAACTAAAAAACAAAATTAACAATATCTCTGGGGGCAGAGAGAAAAAATGTTTTTGTTTTTTAAAAAAATAATTTAGAAATTCAAAATGGATTTCTTTTCAGGTAGAGTACAATGTCAGGGCATAGGTTATGGAATTATAAGGTTTCATAGACTCATTCACATAGTATAAAAGGGTCATAGATTTAGGACTAATGATTTTTAGAAGTCATCTAGCATATATATCCTCATTATACAAATGAAGAAATTAAGGAACCAAACAGTTAAGTGACTTGCCAAAGGTCACTTGGTGAATAAGCAGCAGAGCTGGGATATGAACTTCTATGCATTCATTTCTGAATCCCTTCTGTTTGATTTGGTTGGTCATTCATATTCATTGGTCAATGAACACAGGGTTCCTGTGCATGATCCATGACTTCACTTCCCAAGAATAACTCTTCACCCTTGTTCTACTCTAGCTTTTTTAATGATTTCTGTTAGTTATGACTTTTAATCAGCTGCTCCATAGACTCCATATGGGTTGATAGGATTTATACAGCACTACTAGTTTGCAAAACATTTATTGCAAGAGAGAGAGAGGGAGAGAGAAAGAGAGAATATGTGTGTTTTGGTGAATACTAGATTCTGTAGGTTTGATTAAGGGCTCCAATATAAAGACATTACATAACACAGGGGACGATTTGCAGATTTTTTTCTGCCAAGATAGAACTTCTCAATCCCTGTCCATCTTTTGTTTTCCCTCCTTTTCTGCACTACATTTTCTGTGTATAAAAGATTTCCTTCCATGGGTTTAAATGTTCCTACTATCTGACTTGCAACACCTTTCACTGCCTGAAGTTAAAAGGCTTATTTCTTGGGGGGAAAAAAGGAGAGAACAAAAGTTCTCTGTAACTTTCTCTGGTTAGGCACACACACACACACACACACACACACACACACACAGACAAACACACAAAAGGAGGTAGTAAAAAGAACGAGCAAAATAAAGGGAAAAAAATAATTAGTGATTAGGGAGTTACAGCTGGATAGTGCAGATCAATGAAGATTCTAAGCCAGGTAGAAAACTAATTCCAAATGATGAGCAAAGGGAAGCCAGTGAGCTACTATGGAGCACTCTTCTTTCATCCCCATAGTTGTCCTGGAAACTGATCTTTAGTGGAAATTTCTCCTTGAAGCATCACTGGCACAGATATTGGTAATTGGTGTTAATAGATTAATTCTTTCACTACAAATAGTCCCCCACCCTTTGGGGAACTGCAGAATGTGTTTTAACCATTTATTATATAATTGTACTTTACAAATTTTTCTTTATTACCTATCAAAAGGCATTTGTATGTGACCTCAGTTATTAACTGCCCTTTTAATTTTATCAATTTATCCCTATAACAATCTCTTAAACATCAAAAGTGGTCCATCTGATGATGGTGCTCAAATGTTTGAAATAAGAATCTAGGTTATTGGAAAAGAACAAATAAACATTGAAGGTCACACCAAAATAACGTAAAAATACACAAATTTAGGGTTATGCCAATCAAAACTAAGAAGAGATCCTTTAAGGAATATGGCAAAATAAAAATAAAATTCTTATGGAGGAACAAAAGTTTGAAAATCTCAAAGGAAATTTATAAAGAGGAAAGAATTAAGTAACAGCATCACTAGGTCTCACTCTCTGTTATAAAGCAAAAATCATTAAAATTATTTGGACTTGTAGAAAAATAAATTAGTGGAACAAACTAAGCAAGAATCAGTAGTCCAATGAACATAGAATCTTTGGTGTTTGATAAACACAGTGATACAAGTTACTAGAAGAAATAAACATTATTGACAAGAATTTCTAAGAAAATTAGAATGCATTTTGGCAGCAATTAGGGTTAGACCAGCAATTATACTATATATCACAATAGGATTCATATGGAAAGCCAATTTATGTAGAAAAAGAGAAATCAATAAAAGTGAAACAGCAGCAATAAGAAAAAAAAAGTATAGGAAAAACTGGAAAACCAAAACCAGTACCTTTGAGATACATAGTTTTAGGGAGAAAAAAAATCATATTCAAACAGGGAATAGTCATCAGAAGGTAAATAGACAACTTTGGTTTTATAAAATTAAAAAAAATGGTCATGATAATAATAAAAATACCTCTGCATGAACATAGTCAATATTACCTACAATAAGAAGAAAAAAATTTATTGGTGAAAATCTTTGCATCAAATGTTTTTAATGAAGGTATAACATTCAAATTATATAGGGAATTTACACATATTTATGACAAAGAGTTATTCCCTCAACAGATAAAGACATAAACAATAGGCAGCTTTCAAAATAAGAAGATAAAATTCTCAAAAAACATATTAAAAATGTTTCCTATCACTAAAAAAAACATAAAATAGAAAGAAATGCAAACTCAGAAGTTTTGTCTCATACCTGTTAAATTACAAAAGATAGAATATGGAAATGAGAGAGAGTGGAAGATAGTTGAGAGCTGTCCTTATATTCTGAAAGATCTGGATTCAAATTCTGTCCTTTGCATTTATTGGCTGTGAGATCCTACTTGAGCTACTTATCCACTCTGTCCTAGATACCTCTCTAAAACTAGATGTTGCAGAAAAAGGGCAGAAGAGTTGATCTATAATGGCAGAGGCAATTCCTCACTGGAAGCTCAATTAAATCACAGGTTCAGGCTTTATTATCCATAGAAGATGGACATGGTTCCTTAAGAAAGGGCAATAGGAAGAGAGAGGCATACTAAAATATTGTCAAAGATACTGGAAATTGGTTCAGACAATGTGGAAGACAATTTAGAACCTTGCTAAAAAAGGGTGGGGGCAGGGGAGGAATTAAGTTATTCAAGCTCTTCTCCCAGGTAATCCCACTATTGAGCCCATATCCCAAGGAAGTTAAATCAGAAGGAAAATCCACATATACAGTAAAAAAAAATATGGCTATTCTTTTTTGGTTAGTGGAAATACAGAGATAAAATGAGTTAGTTATGGGATTAATGAGGGAATTACTAATAAAAATGGCATAGAAATTTAATGGAACACAATCCTCTGTAAGAAGTAATATATATGAGGGATTTCCTTAGAATGTAAGACCCTCAAGGACAGAGATTTCTTTAATTTTTTTCTTACTGATTAGCATAATATCTGTAATATAGTGAGTCATATATACATATAGTATCATATAATGCTTAATAAATGTTGTTGATTGATTAACTGGTTCAACAAAACTAGGAAGTCAATAAATTGTAGAAGAATAAAGTAAAAAACAGAGAACATATTTAATTATGAATAATATAAAGTAAAAACATATTAAAAGAAGATATAACCACTTATATTAATTCATTTATCAATATTTATATCACTTGGTAGATAGGTAGAAATGGTAAGTGTGGAAAGAAGTAACATCTATTTGTTATTTTTTGGTCCTGTCCAATACTTGGTCACCCTGTGGACCATCCTGTCTCTTGGGTTTTCTTGGTAAATATACTAGTGTGGTTCCTCCTCCAATTGATTAGGGCAGAGGTTAAGTGGCTTGCCCAGGGTTATACAGCTAAGAAGTGTCTGAGGTTGAATTTCACCTCAGGTCTTCCTGACTCCAGGCCTAGCACTCTATTCAGTGAGCAAACAAGCTGCAATGCAGAAACTTATAGACACAAGCAATATGTCTTTATTGATTAATATTTTTTTTTCTAAACGGGAATGTTTTCTGTTTGGGAGAAGTTGATTGGTTGGTTGGTTGTTTACCTTCATTCTCGAGGACGACAAATGACATCACTATTCTAAAGTTGAATTTCAGTGTGACCAACTGTGGTTGATCAGACCAATACGAGCTCAGAATGCTCTACCACAGGCTAGGCACAAATAGTCCATGTGAACAATTGGGATGGATTCTCCTACTTGTGTATCCTGTATTCCCTTTGAACTGCTTCAATTCTTCTTTCCTCATAGAGCAAAACACCTTCTTTGATGTGGGTACCGCATGCTGAGTGGTACTGTGGCAGTGACTTCCATGTCACACAATCAATTCCAAAATTCTTGAGAGTGTCTTTGTATCACTGCTTCTGACCACCATGTGAATACTTGCCCTCTGTGAGTTCTCCATAAAACAATCTTTTTGGCAAATGTGCATTTTGCATTTGAACAATGTGGCCAACCCATCAGAGCTGCACTCTCTGAAGCACAGTTTGAATGCTTGGTAGTTTCGTTTGAGTAAGGACCTCAGTGTCTGATACTTTATCTTGCCAGGTGATCTTCAGAATCTTCCTAAGACAATTCAAAAGGAAGTAGTTCAGTTTCCTGGCATGGCATTGGTAGACTCTCCAGGTTTCATAGGCATACAAAAATGAAGTGAGCACCACAACTCTGTAGACCTTCAATTTGATAGTCAGTCTAATACCTCTTCTATTCCATATTTTCCTTCAGATCCTCCCAAACACTGAACTAGCTCTGGCAATGTGTGTGTGTGTGTGTGTCAACCTCATTATCAATGTGTACATCCCTGGAAAGTATATTACCAAGGTAAGTGAATTTATCCACAGTGTTCAAAACTTCTCCATTTGTTGTAACCAATAGTTCCATGTATAGATAGTATGGTAGTGATTGATGGAACCCTATATTTTCTTGGTGTTAATTGTTAGTTCAAAATAGCACAAGCAGCATAGAATTGATCCAAACTTTGTTGCAACTCAGCTTCAGAGGCTGCATGGAGTGCACGATCATCTGCAAACAGAAAATCACGCACCAACACTCCCTCCATTTTGGTCTTGGCTTGTAACCTCTTCAAATTGAAGAATTTACCATCAGTGCCATAGCTGACCTTGATGAAGTCATCCTCATTAAAAGCACTTGACAACGTGGCTAAAAACATCATACAAAAAAGCATGGGGGGAAGCACACAGACTTTTTCACTCCATTAGTGACTGGGAAGGCACAAGAAGTCCATTATTTAGAACCCAGGCAATCATGCTGTCATGAAATTGACATACAATGCTGATGAACTTCTCCAGGCAACCAAATATTTACATAATTCTTCATTTGTGGAAGTATAGCAATGTTAAAGATATAAAGATAAAGTATAACAAAGTAATATTGTATTGTATTATAGTAAATATTATTTGAAACAAATTTTTCCTTAGTATAGTGAGCTATGACTTCCATTTATTGACTATAATTTAAAGAGATGACTATTGTACTGCTTTAAAATTTGCCTAACATAATACAATGAACTTTTATTATTAGAACTGATAAATTGTGGGAAGAGTCAGTGGATTCAGTAGCAAGGATATCATTTACAGGGTTTGCCTCTGTTCATCGTTGCTGAAATGGGTCATGTACTGTCTTTTCCTGACTTTTGAAAATCAGCATGGCTCTATCTAGGGCATAGTCCAAACATTTTCCAACTTATTTTCAAAAACAGCTGTGTATGTTTGCTCTTTGCTAGTTGTAAATATTTAGTGGTAATTTCCTTGAGGACTTGGGGGATTCTTTTATTTTGATTTCAATTATGTCTTAGAGACAATGCCATCATCACTCTGGTCTCTAGAGTAAAAATCACATTTTTTAGGAAAGTTCTCAAAAAGATTCATATCTGAAATGTCAATTGCAAATCTACACACAAATATGCACTTTCACTCATCCAAAATTAAAGTATTCTGTTAACACATATTTGAGTTTTAGAGAAAAAAACACACATATCATTTTTTCTTTTTTGTTGGCAATGTCGAGAAAAGGAATTTTTCATAAGGAGGGCTAGATTCACATACTCTCTTAAGGAATATAGCAGATGTTCATTTGTCCTTTCCTTCCATATTATGAATCTTTGAGATCAAGGAGATCATAAATATTAATAAAAAGTTCACCTGGAATTTGACTCTTCTTTGAGTTTCAAATGAAATGCAACACTGGAAACAACAAAAACAAAATCAAAATTATATCAATAACTTCCTGAAGACTTGTTAAAATTGCAGGGCTATGGAGAATATTTAATTCTAGTAGTTATTGGTTGGTCTGGATGTGTTTATCTAGTGTATGGATCACCCAGACATCTCATTTCTCTAGATGTCCCCTTTTTGAATTGGAGAAAGTCACAGCGCTAAGAGAATTTATTCTTGGAATTAAAAGATCTGTATTATAATCCTGTTTTAGATATTGTAAACTAGCATTGTGACTATTAGAGAAACAAACTTTGGGACTCTCAATTTCCTTATTTGTAAAATGGGGATAATAACATCTCTAAGTAAAGTGCTCTGTGTACTTCAAAATGTCATGTCATTTCAGAAACAATTGAAATGTTTTCACTGCTCTATGGTAAGCTCACCAGAGGTTGAAATAAAATGAGTACCTTGTGTACCTAGTGCAATATTGTCCCAATATTGTTTAAATCATAAAATCAAATCCATTTACATTGAATTAAAATTTCTCATGTCCCTCACATTCATCTTGTAGGATATTCTTTCATTTCTTTTTTGATATGTGGGCATTCTTAATCTTTCATGTTTGACACCATTGGCAAACTGGTAAAGCCAATGAACCCATTCTTAGAATACTGGCTATGATTACAAAGGAAACCAATTATATTGAAATATAATTATTTTTTTAAATGTTCACAGACACCTGATGAAGAACCACCATGAGTGTCTTATATAGATTCTATGTTACTTCTATCAGGAAGGGATTTTGAGCTGTGAGACTAGAAAGGCAGCTGCTAGTGCTAAGGAGGGCATCAGTCTCTCTCACAAAATGAGCCTGTTGCCTTCAGGCAAAGGATAAAAACAGGAATACACTGAGCCTCTGGGCTAGTGTTCTTAAACCAGCCCTTACACTACCCAGTAGCTGATTATCTTGTCAGGAGAGAGAACAGAGATCAGCAATCTGGAGGAAGCAGTTGGGGAGTTACTTATACTGAAATTGTTTTCTCTGGCTGACAATGGTTGTGCCCCAATATTATCAATCACTTTCAGAAAGTCTTGTGTGCCTAAATATTACGAAAATTTTCTAAAGTCCCACTGAACACAGAAAACACTGGAGGGTTTGGGAAATGATCATTTTCTTTTGCACAATAAAGGGCCTCATTGCAATACCTTCTGAGCTATTTCTTTATGATTTGGTTGTACATACTGAGGTTATAGGATACAGGCACTAAGATTTTCTAGGATCCTAAAAATCTGGGTATTTAAGTGTGGTTAAAATGGAAAGGAAAAAACACAATAAAATTAATGACAATATCATTTCAAAATTTTCCTTTGAAAACTTTAGTCTGTGTGGGTATTACAAAAAAATACTATCTTAACATATATAACTCATAATTACATTTTTCAATGGAGTTTTTGGAATTAATATTAAAATATATCCCCACATAAATGCTTATGTGAGAGGCTGATAATTAAACTTCTTCCTGAATACACTGTCCAAAGGGAATAAATTGTCAAAGTGGCTGAAGGTCACTGGAAACAAAGTAGACCTGAGCAGGAACAAGAAGTGGTTTGGGTCTATTAAGTGATGCAATGGCTTAGGACAAGCTGAAATAATTGTTTTATTCTTTCTCTATTCTACCAACACTGGTTGTTCAAGAATTTAGAAACATTCTGAGGATTTTTGGTGTGAGAGAATTAGTTGAGGTGATAATTAGCCTATAGAAAAAGAACTTTAGGGGAGAATATTATTTACATCGCTATTGCCTTCATGAAGAACTAGAATAGTTTTGTTTTACCTCAGAAAGAAGAACTACAAGCAATGGGTAAAAGTCGCAGTGGTAAATTTAGGCTTGATTTAAGGGGGGGAAACTTGCCAACAATTAGAATTATTTAAAATTAAAATGTTTTGCTGAGGGAAGTAATAGATATCTCTTCACTAAAGGTTTTTGAACAAAGGCTAGATGACTGCTTGCTTGTGTATGGGGTCAAAAGGATTCTTTTTCTGAGCGGCTAGGTGGTGCAGTGAGTAAAGTTCCAGTCCCAGAGTCAGGACCCGAGTTCAGTTCCAGCCTCAAAAACTTAACACCCATACAAAAAAAAAAATAAACCAAAAAACAAAAAAACAAACCTAGCCATGTAACCTTGAGCAAGTTCCTTAACCCCAATTGCCCTCCAAAAGGAAAAAAAAAGATTCTTTTCAAAATGTTGTCTTGTCCATGCAAATTTGAAATTTTATGATTCTGTGATTATTGATTATCTGGGAATAAGGATGGATTTAAGAAGAGAGAAGGAAGAGAGGCGAACAGTTGTGATTAATATTTGAAGTTACTATTAAGATATGAAATGGAAATTCTAATATAGATATAAGAACCTAAGTGTAAAATTTCTCAAGGTGGTCTTAAAGTTCATGTGTTATAAAGGGTTATATCTGACTTGTGGGAGCAGTATATATGGGTAGGAACCTTTCTAGAATGAGATGTAGGGACAGTACAGGAAGAGCTAGATGGGACATTTGTGTATATTATGCAAAATTAAAAGCATATGTGTGACCATGTGGAAGTAGCTTATATAAAATATTTGGTAGCCTACTTGAAAAATATAAACCCAGATATTATATGAATAAAATTACAAAGCACTTTTCACACAAATAGAGATCTAAACAATTTGAGAAATATATATATATATATATATACATATATACACACACACTATTCTGCCTAAGTTAATTACTTTTTCAGTGCCAGACCAATCCAATTCAATTACCAAAGAATTATCTTATATAGCTAGGAAAAAATAGTAGCAAAATTCACCTGGAAGAACAAAAGTCAAGAATATCAAGGGAAGAAATGGAAAAAAAAATAAATACTCAGATACTCAGCACCACACCCAGAAATAACTGGCCGTGTAACCTTGAGCAAGTTACTTAACCCTGATTGCTTTAAAAATAATAATAATAAATAAATGAATAAATAAATACATAAATGGATGAATAAATAAATAAATAAATAAAAGGAGGAGACTTAACAGTTCCAGATTTCAAATTGTATTACAAATGGTAATTATCAAAATAATCTGGTATTGGCTAAGAAATGGAGTAATGACCATAGTAATCTAGTATACATAAACCCAAAGATTCGTACTTGAAAACACTTTGGCAGAAACTAGGCTTAGACCAACATATTATACTGTATGCCAGGATAAGGTCAAAATGGATAAATGATTTAGATATAAAGAGTGATATCATAAGTAAATTAGTTGAGCATGGAAAAAATGTACCCATCAGATCTATGGATAAGGGAAGAGATTATAACTCAACAAGAGATAGAGAGAAGCATAGGAATCAACGTGGATAATTTGGATTATCTTAAATTAAAAAGATTTTGCACAAGAACAAAATTTTACGTCTAAGACTGGGAAGAATTAGATTAGGAGGAAAAAGGAAAATGGGGGAGATTGCAATGTTTCTCTGATAAAGTCCTCATTTCTCAAATATAAGGGAAACTGAGTCAAATCTATTTCAAAAAATGGATAATTCCTCAATGGATAAACATTCAAAGTATATGAACCGGCTGTTTTTAGAAAAAGAAATCAAACTGTCAATAGTCACATGAAAATTGTTCTAAATAACTATTAACTAGAGAAATACAAATTAAAACAACTCTGAGATAACACTTCATACTTTTCATATTGAGTAAAATGACAGAAAGGGAATATGATAAGTGTTGGAGGGGAGGTAGAAAAATTAGGACTCTAATGGACTGTTGGTAAAGCTGTGAACTAGTCTGTTTCTAAAAGGCTGTGAGACTGCATAACCATTGACCCAGCGATATCACTTCTAGGTCTGTATCTGAAAGAGATCAAAGAAAAAGGAAAATAATTTATTTGTACAAAATTATATCAACTTTTTTGTGGTAGCCAATAATTGAAAACTGAGATGATGTGCTGAACAAGTTGTGGTTTATTATTATGATGGAAAACTATTGTGCTATAAGAAATGACGAGCAGGATGGTTTCAGAAAAACCTAGGAAGATCTCTATGAATTCATTTAAACCGAAGTGAGCAGATCCAGGAGAACATTGTACACAATGATAGCAATATTGCAATAACTGTGAAAAATTTGGTAACTGATCAAGAAATGATTCAACACAATTCCAAAGAACCAAAAATGAAAACTTCTATCCACCTTCTCAAGAGAGAATTGGTGAACTCAATGCAGATTGAATCATACTTTTTTAAAACTTCTATTTTGTTGTTTTTAGTATGTTTTCTTTTGCAACATTGCTAATATGGAAATGTTTTTCATGACATCACACATGTAATCAATAGCATATTAATGAATTCTCAAAGGTTGGAAGAGGGATTTCAGGAGGAGAACATTTATAACTCAAATTAAAAAAGAATGCTCTTTTTTATCCATTAGTAGGAAATATTTAACATATATACATAAATACACATACAAATATATACATACATGTATACATACACATATTATGTATATATATAAATATATCTATAATGAGTAGTAATGCTACATATATAGCCTCTGCCATAATCTGGGTTGATTGGAGTTCAGGTAGGAATCCTATATTGGAGGTGTTCCTTTTCATTTTTTGTGAAGCTATTATTCCAGATTTTCCAGTTCTCTGAAGGGTAGTAGTAAACATATATATCAGCAATGCAATATTCACAATGCCTATGGACATTACAGATATGCTGATGTAGTTATCAATCACAAAATATATCAGGCTTGCTATATGGGGGATAAAGAGAGAACATTTATTAAAATACCAAAAGACCGAGGCCCAAAACCAGAAAGTCAAAACCATCAGAGTAGTTATGAAATTAGCACAGGTAGATAAAGTAGAAAGCACCCACATTCTCAAGCCTTTAAAACAGAACAGGCTACCTCAGGCAAAGGTCCTCCTCTCCCCCTCACAGCAACCACCCAGCGTCCAGGAAGCGCACTCCCAGCAGCTCCGGCCCCTGGCAGTCCTCAGCAGGAGTCCTTAGCAGAAATTCTGGCTGGCTCAAAAAAGGGATTTGTGCTTTCACTGCCACTGCCTCTGCTGCTGCGGCCGCTGCTTTCTCTTGCTCCACCCCTTCCTGCTACGTCAGCAAGTCCAATGGGGCATGGAAGATCTTTAAATCCCATAACCCTTACAACATAGCCACCCAAACCTACTGGCCTACATATATATATAATTAGGTACTCATTCCAATTCAAATCAACAAACATTTAATTTCTTATTAGGTTCAAATAACAAAATCAAATACTGAGTAACATACAATATTTATATAAGATATGGTGCCTGTTCTCATGGAGCTTATAGTCTATGAAGGGGGAATCATTCCTACAATATGTGTATAAGAGAACTTGCAAAGAATTTTACTTGGCCCAGTGTAGGAGAACACATTTCTACCTGGAGGGTAACAGGAAAAAGCTTCCTGAAGGAGATGGAATTTGAATTGAACTTTAAAAAGAGGTATAAATTAAATATATTATCACTGAGACATTTCCTTACTTTTATGAAATAGATTAAATGTCAAATCCTCCCTTCATACCTATGGTGACTTGGTCTAGAAGATGGACTAGAAATCTTTGGCTGATCCATTATAATTCCTCCTTTCTTTTTCTTCCTCCATGATCTGGATTTATAAAAAGTACAACAGATTTGTTCAATGTTTTTATTCAGAAAGGGGAGGGGATGATATTTTGTATGTATAGGCATAGATCATTTAAGAAATGCCAAAGAATAGTCTTTCCTCAATTGGTAGCAAAGTCTCATGATGGTTTGTGCCTACAGAGATGAGCCCGGGTAGAGGCTGATATACACTAGCTGTTATATATACACTCTCAGGAAAATGAATATTTAACTCAGTAATTCCATTTCTTCTGCTTTTATTCTAGCTGAAATGAATGAAGGCAATTTTATTACCTAGAAAATGTGTCTACAGGGATGCATATTCTCTTTCATGCCTTGATCAAACAGGAAAAAGGCGCCGGTCTGTGACACGTCTGTCCTCATTCTTTGATTACTATGCACATATCCTGGGAACCCAGTGAAATCTCATATGAGGAAGTACCTTAGAGAGTATTGTCCCCTCAAATTGTGTAAGTAGGAATGCCTAATGGAGCCATGTTCTCTTGTCATATCATTTTATACAGCCTGATATTCTGAGTTAAAACTAAAATGAAACACAAAAACTAACAGAAAACAGAAAGTTAAAATAAATGAAGGTGCCTCTCATATGAACTTAATTGAATGACAAACTTTCATAATTCAGTTAAGAATGTAAGCCTAAAATGGCCCTCAGTTTTTAGGGATGTAGATGTGATCCTTTGCTGTTCCCTCTCCCTGACCTCATTCATTCTTTCATTTGTATCTGTGAGGAATCTCAAAGTTTCTTTTGATTCCTCACTATATTAATGCCCCATATGGGCTTCTTCCTAGTAACTACATTTCTATTCTTACAGTACCCAGTGTTGACCTAATTAGAGAATCTGTCTTCTCTGTGTTGCTAATAGGAAACCAAAGAGTATTTTATTGTAAGATCTGGCACCAATCCACTCTTTTTTCTGGGTTTAAACCAGAGTCCTCATTATTTTTATGTAGCACAGATATTACCTCCTGAGTATCACTGGCAGTAGATAGTTCACTAACCAGACCTGTAAGAAACCTCTAAAACGCTGAGAGATTCCTTTTGTTATTGTTGGAGATCAAGGTGAATTTAATGATTCTATAAAGGGGACAAATAGTCCTGTCTTGATCCTCGCATTGTGATGGCAGGTGCTTTAGATCTATTTCCATCATACTTTATATTTCTGCTAATATTCTTCCCATTTTCTGAAGTGGAGGCTGCTTAATCACGTTTCCTCCAATGTCACAACATTATAAATATTTACTTTGGGCTCAGGTCATAGTTTATTAGATCTAATGACTATTACATTACCATCAGCAACAGTTAATGCCTGCAGTGGACAACCCTATTCTAGGCAGTCCTGTGGCCAGAGCAGAGAAAGCCTGGAAAAACAATTGTGTCTAAGAGGCTGTTTAGTGTAACTAAGTCACACCAATAATGAAAAAGTGCTTTCAAATTGTAATGTTAGACCAGGAAGGAATGAATAAAAACCTAATGTGTACAGACTGAATATATACCTATCATCTACTATACATTTTTACAATAAAAAAAATCATTCCCTCCACTTCTTTTTCCCCAACTGTTAAAATGCTCATTCCGAAGAACATAAGACAGGGAAGAAGAACCACATAAGTAATTTAGAAACTGAGGAGGGAAGAAAATGTTTGAATTTACGGAGTTTTATTTCATTACTTGGAGACACGGGGACAGAGGCTGATATTTCTAATCAAGCTTAAATAGGAAGTTTGATGAGCAAACTAGAAGCTCTAATTCAGTGAGAGAGGACCTCAGGGAGATGTAGGGTTCATTCCCCTTAAATTTCAGATATCCAGAATCAACAGAGGAAAATACAAAATATCCTTAGGCAACCTGAGCAACTCTTGGCCAGCTCTGAGTGCAGCAAGTATAACCTTTATAATATTTGTGTTTCATGACAAAGAAAATTAATCCACTAATTAAACAAAGATCTCAGTGAACTCTCATATAACTAATTAGGCAATCTAAAAGTTTTATATACAACACAACACAGTACAATCTAATCTACAAATGATGACAAGTTACATATTGCAAGAGCCTTTATCAGGAAAATGAGACACTCCAATGACTCCCTATGGCCTCCAGGACAAATATAAAGTTCTCTGTTTGACATCCAAAGCCCTTTCTAACCAGCCTCCCTCCCCCCTTTTTAGTCTTCTTATTCCTTACTCCCTTCCATGTACTCTTTGATTCAGTGACACTGACCTCCTGACTGTTCCATGAACATCTTTGGGCTTGGGCATTTTCTCAGAATGTCCCTGATGCCTGGGATGCTCTCCCTCTTCTGCTCTGACTATGGGTTTTCCTGGATTCCTTTAAGTCTTAATTTAAATCACATCTTTTACAGGGGACCTCCTGAATCCTCTTAATACTAGTGCTTTCCTTCTGTTCATTATTATTTATCAAATGTATATATGTATACCCACATATACATAGACACATATACACATCTCTGTGTGTGTGTATAGCTTGCTTTGTATATATTTGTTGCCATGTTGCCCCACATTAGATTGCTAGCTCCTTGATGTCAGGGATCATCTTTTGCTTCTTTTGTATTCTGAGCACTTAGCACAGTGTCTGACACATAGTAGGTGCTTAACAAATGTTTATGGATTGATTGAGCCTTTCAAGATTTGTCAGTCATAATTACCACTAACTACCAATAGTGATTTATATCAAATGAGACCTGGAAAGAAGATTAAAATCATTACTAGAGGGAGGCTAGGTGGCACATTGAGTAAAGTGCTGGCCCCGGAGTCAGAAGGACCCGAGTTCGGTTCCGGCCTAAGACACTTAACACCCACACAAAAATAAACTAGCCATGTAACCTTGGGCAAGTTACTTAAGCCCAATTGCCCTCCAAAAGGCAAAAAAAATCATTACTAGGTATTACTAATTCCTGAGCAAGAAACTGAAGATTTCATAGGCATAGTCAGTATTCTAATTCTTGTTGCACAGGAAAACAGAGGCTTCAAAAGGGAAAGGCATTATGAGTTGTAGAAGCTAGTTAAGAAGATGGTGGCTGAGAATGAAATGTGGAATTCTGAATTCTGAGAATGTGGAATTCTGAATTACCTCTTTAAATATAAGAATGATGGGCTCTTGGCCAGATTTTTTTTTAAACTGAAAAACATCATTGGTAAAAATATAAACTTGTTTTTATTTTGTGAATTTTACTAAAGGAGGATTAGTTAACTGATAAGTACATGTGATTGAGATGAACAATTTATTATTTTTCAAAAGTCGGATGATTAATTTTTTTACATAAGGAAGTGTAGCAGAAGAAAGCTAGTCTTTGGAGTCAATAAGACTCAGACTTAAGATTACCTCTGACACATAGGGACTATATGTCTCTTGGAAAGTGACACTTGTCTCATTGCCCCAATAAAGTTGTTGGGTTTTTTTTTTTGCCTTTTGGAGGGTATTTGGGGTTAAGTAACTTGCCCAAGGTTACACGGCTAGTTTTTTTTGAGTGGGTGTTAAGCGTCTGAGACCAGAACCAAACTGGGGTCCTCCTGATTCCAGGGCTGGCACTTTACTCACTGCACCACCTAGTGGCCCTCCCCAATAAAGTTCTTAAGACAATGAGCTGCAGAATCACTGCTGATCTACCATGGAAGAAGGGTTTCCACATTTCCTTGCAACAATTAATTGCAGGTACAGATAAGGGGCTAGCTAAATGCTAGAGATACATATATGTAGATATAGACAGGGATATATGTCTATGAGAGCTATAGTTATAGACACACACACACACACATATATATATATGTATATAACATACCTATTTTGTTGGTGTTGAGTTGCGTCTTACTCTTTTTTTTTTGCCTTTTTTGGAGGGCAATTGGGGTTAAATAACTTGCCCAAGGTTACACAGCTAGTGTTTTTGTGTGGATGTTAAGTGTCTGAGGCCAGAACCAACATGGGTCCTCCTGACTCTGGGGCCAGCACTTTAATCACTGCACCACCTAGCCACTCCTTGTCTTACTCTTAATGACCCCATTTGGGTTTTATTGGTAAAGATACTAGAGTGATTTGCTTCCCCAGCTCATTTTATAGATGAAAAACTAAGGTAAACAGGGGTTAAGTGACTTGTCTGGGGTCATACTAAGTATCTGAGGCCAGATATGAACTCAGGAAGATGAGTCCTCCTGGCTTCAGAGATGAACAACATACCTTTCAAATCTCATCAGCACTGTTTATTGTTCTACCATAGCCCTTCCAGTAACTGTCAGTTTTATTTTTTTTATCTTTGCAAATATAAATGATATGAGATAAAAACAACTTCAGAAAATTTTAATTTCTCTCATCATTAGTTATTTGAAATATTTTTAACTATTCCTGCCAATCTCTCAATTTTCTTCTTTTCAGAATAACCCATATAATTTCCAATCAATTCACTGTATATTTTATGAATCATATCTTTTTCAGAGAAGTTTATTGCAAAGTGTCCCTGCCTACTCCATTAAGTGTTTTTCTTCTCATTCTCACAGCATTGATTTTGTTTATGCAATTTTCCTCAACCTTATATAATCAGAAGATTTTCCATTTTATCTCCTGTAATCCTCTCAAGTGCTTGGCTGGTTAATTGCTATTTCATGATCTAGAGTTGCGAAAGTTATCTCCTTCCTTGCTCCTCAATGTTGTTCATGACATGGTTCTTTGCATCTGGCTCTTTTATCCATTTCAATTGTATTGTAGCATATTATAAATGTATGTGTGTGAAGGGGGAGGGGTGGACAGAGAGAGAGAGACAGAGAAAGAGAGATAGACAGAGAGACAGAGAAAGATCTGTGTGTTTCTATAAGGAAATAATTAAAATAATTTTCTAAGGAATTCTGGGAAGGACTTTTCATTCATAGTTGTACTATAATCTTGTATAGAACTCTCTGTAATACTCAGAGTGACCGAGTATAAAAAGTATTAAACTAGAAGTTAGCAAAAGGAGAATATAGATGGTACGGTGGATAGAACACCAGCCCTGGAGTCAGGAAGACACATTTTCCTGCATTCAAATCTGGCCTCAGACACATATTAACTGCGTGTCTTTGTGAAAGGCACTTAACCCTGTTTGCCTCAATTTTCTCATCTATAAAATGAGCTGCAGAAGGAAAGGGATAACTATTCCAGTATCTTTGCCAAGAAAATGCCAAATGGTGTCAAGAGAGTCAGACAAAACTGAAACAAATGAACAATAACAAATCTGTCATTAATCCACCATGTTATCTTGAGATTCCTTTTAGCTGTAAAAGCCAGTAACTCTCTAGTTAAATAAGAGTGGAGAAACAGAGATCTTCAGTTTCTTGTATCTATATCACATTCTTATAATAACCATTAGAATGGATCTTTCTTTTCTTTTCTCTCTTTTTCTTTGGAGAGGGGGAAGAGGGAGTAGAGACAGGAATGATGAAATATGTGACACATCCATGTCATAATAGCCCTTGTTTACATGCCTCAGTTTAAATCTGCAAAAATTCATCGATATCTGTAGATGCTGCAATTTCATTTTATTTCTGTAAATACAAATATCATTTTTAATGCATTTCTAGTAATTGTGGGTATTCACTGACGCATGTTATTTGTTCCTTTTTCTATATAAATATCGACTGGATCGTATTGAATCAGGTAACTCTACTCCTCTAACTTTATCAGTGATTGACAAAATGGCACATCATTGTTATCCACAGTAATTATCTTCTTAATCATCTTTTTCTTCCCTAGTTTTTGTAAAGTAATCAAATTTATAATGTACTTCATTGAATTTTATCTTATTTGATCATGGTTCTACCTACTATTGTATTATAGAAAGGATGCTGGTACTAAGGCAGAATGATTATTGGTCTGGGAGTTAGAAGAAATGTTTTCAAGTCCTACTGACTCTGTCATTTTAATCAAGTCACTTAACTATTATGAATCTCAATTTCCTCCTTGAAAAATGGGACTAATAATATGTCCTCTCTTTATTTCCTGGGGTGATTATGAAATTCAATTAAAATAATACATATGAAGACATTCAAAACTATGAATAGTTATGAAAACATATGGTGTTATCTATTTGTGAAATCAACTGTGTGCTTTTTTCTGACATAAGCTATTTGCTATTGCTTTGAAGGGAAGAACCTGTACCATAACTCATGATGTCATTTCATCTGGCTGAATGCAATGCTATAACATTATCTAAGTTATTGTGATTAGTACTTACTGTGAAGTTCATTATATCACTTCATAATTTAATAGCCATATAAAGATATGCATGGTTGTCCAAAATAAATATCTACAAAATTCATCGTAAAATATTTTGATTTTTTGGAGGTCAGTTAACTGACTGAATTATTTTTAATAGGCAGATAACTAACAGCATTTGTAAGAGACATCTCTGCTTTCAAATGGAGCATCTCCAATTAATTCAAGAGTCACTGTATAAACACAAGTTAACATCACCATAACATTAAATGTAATAATAATAGTCTCATACTATTATAGCTTCCTTGTTGAAACAATTCAAAGATCTATTATAGACAATCAAATTCATTCTCTCATCTCTATCAGCTTTTAAGAAAAAAGGCATACTGTATAATTAAGCCCTTGAGACATCTTTATTTTGGAACATTTAGTCTTTCAACTGTATAAACCAATGGAAGTAATCAAAACTATTAAATCACTTGCATATGCAATCTTTTGAACATGTATATATTCTTACTTCAAACCTGGACCAGCCCATGACCCCCTAGCCTATCTTTTCAGTTCAGTTCCAGTAACCTTCTCATGCTTTAAACATTTCTACATTTATGATTTGTTCCTCTGGTGAGTGTGTCCCAAAGCATTCCATAGAAGCACTAATCCAAGACATACTCACTGTACACCTAAAAAAAGTTCATATTTCCCTCTTTCTCTATCTCTATCTCTCTTTCATTCTCTCTCTCCCATCACAAACGATACAGGTGCAAAAGTTTTCCAGGGTGTGAAAAGCACTGAGCTATGAATTAGAGAACATTGACTTTTTGCTACATATCAGAGTGACCTGAATTATTTCTTCCACATTTATAACCTTTCAAAGCCTGCCTCTCAGAACTCAGTTCAAATGTTCCTTCATAAACCGATAGCCAAAAATGCCATAGCAGGGGAAGCTGGGAGAGATTCCTTGATATTACAGGTTACACCAAAATAAGAACAACAATAATTTTTTTTAAAAGACCCCTTACAAAAGAATCGCATTGTGTATCTTTTAATAGCAATGGTTAACAGAGAATTTTTAATCAAGAATTCTTGATTAATAAAGACAAACACAAAAGACAAAATAGAAAACATACAAACACTATTCCCAATGGAAATGTGGTTTAAAAAATATGAACACACTGGCCCAAAAAGAAGAATTATAAATTATAAATAGATGTAAGTGGGAGTCACACCAAAATACTGAAAAGAAACTCCAATAAAAACAATTCTGGTTGGTATGAAGTTCTACAACACATTCAAAAATTGGTGAAGATAATGAAAAAAGTGAAAATGGTAGAGGGATTATGGGATGACAGGTAGACAAGTACATTGTTTATGGAACTGTGGATAGATCTGACCATTCTGAAAGGTAATTTAAAATTTTGCTGGGAAAGTGACTAAAATATATATATCCTTTGTCTCCTTCATATCACTGCTGGCTATATTTCTCAGTGACTTCAAAGACAGAAAGAAATATCCCATAAACGCCAAAACATTTCTAGCAGTAAAGCACATACCCATTAATTATGACTCCTAATCAAATTGTAGTACATAAATGCACTGGGATAAATTACAATAATCTTTTTCCTGTCCTTTTTCCATGGAGATGATCACGATGTTCAAAAAGATCATAATACTATTTTAAAGGAAATAAGTATTTTTTTTCTTTAAATTTATTTACTTTTAGACAACATTCAGTTTCACAATTTTTTGAGTTCCAAATTTTCTCCACCTTCTTCTTCTCCCTTCTTCCCTCCCATAGCCGTATGCAATACTGTATAGCTTCTACATATACCTTCACATTAAACATTAGTCAAGTTGTAAAGAATTATAACCATTAGAATGAATGAGAAAGAAGAAACAAAACGAACAAAATGAAAAAGAAAGAAAGCAAGTAATTTGCTTCAATCTGTATTGAGACTCCAAAATTCTTTCTCTGGATGTGGATAGACTTTTCCATCCTGAGTCTTTTGGAGTTGTCTTATAAACCTTGTATTGCTGAGAAGAACCAAGTCTATCCAAGTCTCAGAAACATTGTGTCTGTAATTGCGTACAACATTCTCCCGGTTCTGCTCCCCTCACTCAGCATCAGTTTATATAAGTCTCTCCTGGTTACTATGAAGTCCATTTACTCCTCATTTCTTATGACACAATAGTATTCCATAACATTCATATACAAGAACTTGTTTAGCTATTCTCCAATTGAACAAGATTTTCTATATTTCCAATCCTTTACCACCATAAAATGAACTACCATAAATATTCCGAACATACAGCTCCTTTTCCCACTCGTATGATCTCTTTGGGATACAGCCATTGAAGTGTTATTGCACTGTCAAAGGGTACGCACATTTTTATAATCCTTTGGTCATAGTTCTGAATTGCTCTAAAGAAAGGTCACAACATTTTTGCCACAGAAAGGTCACAGTTTACAACTCCACCAACAATGTATTAGTGTTCCAATTTTCCCACATCTTCTCCAGCATTTATCATCTTCCTATTTTGTCATGTTAGTCAATCTGATAAGTAAGATGTGGTACCTAAGAGTTGTATTGATTTGCATTTCTCTAATCAATAGTAATTTAGGGCATTTTTTCATACAATTATACTTATCTTAAATTTCTTCCTCTGAAAACTGCCTGTTCATATCCTTTGACCATTGAAATTTGAGTCTCTGTATAGTTTAGAAATGTTAGAAATGTGTCCTTTATGAGAGATACTGATTGTAAAAATTCTTTCACAATTTTCTTCTTCCTTCCTAACCTTGGTTACATAGGCTTTGTTTGTAAAAGAAAAAAAAACTTTTCAATTTAATGTAATCAAAATTATCCATTTTGCATTTCATAATGCTCTCTATCTCTTGTTTAGTCATAAATTCTTCCTTTCTCATAAATCTGACAGGTACATTATTACTTTCTCTCCCAGACTACATATAGTATCAGCCTTTATATCTAAATCATGGACCCATTTAGACTTTATTTTGGTGTACAGTGTAAGTTATTGATCTATGCCCAGTTTCTACCATATTAATTTCTAGTTTTCCCAGCAGTTTTGTCAAATACTGAGTTCTTATCCCAGAAGCTGGAGTCTTTGAGCTTATCAAAGAGTAGGTGAAGAAATAATAAGTATTAGGAATGCAGATAAACATGGGAGCAAAAATGAATTGGGTAGCATGAAGTAAGCTAAACTAATAAAACATTCAAAGTAACTACAAAATATAAATTTAAAAAGAAAAATAACAAATGAATATGCTATAATGATCAAATGACCCTTAAGAGAAGAAGCTCCAAAGAAACTTCAGGAGAGTGAATCACCAGCACCTTTGGTGGTTTCTAGACTTCTCAACCCATAAATTCCAAAGAGAAAGTAAAAGGTCAGTAGGGAACTCAATTGTAACTGGGTGATAGAAGAGCATGGTCCAGCCTCTTCTTAACTTATTACAATTGAACTATTTACATTCCTACTTGGAAAAATGATAATTGTAACTCATGAAACTTTTCTCAGTATGAGGATAGTTGAAGGGGAATATATATGTATATATATATATATATATATATATGTACAGGAGGATATATGTGTATATAAATATATGTGAGTGTGTATATATGTGTGTACATGTATCCATAGACATAGGGCACAGGAACAGTTGAATAGGAAGGGATGATATTTAAAAAATAAAATCAAGAGGTGAGAGAGGAATATAATGGGAGGAGAAAGGGAGAGATAGAATAGGGTAAATTGTCTCATATAAAAGAGGCAAGAGAAAACTATTACAATGGAGGGGAAATCAGGAAGGTGAAAAGGAATGAGTCAACGTTATTCTCACTGAATTTGGCTGAAGAAGGGAATAACATTGTATCAACAATGCAGTATTCACAAGGCCTATGGTAACTATAAATATGCTGATATGGTTATTAATCACAAAATATACCAGGCTCTCTACATGGGGAATAAAGCTAGAACATTTATTCAAATACCAGAAAACTGAGTCCCAAAACCAGAAAGTCAAAGCCATCACAGTAGTTATGAAGTTGGCACATGTAGTTAATGTAGTAAACACCCACATTCTCAAGCCTTCAAAACAGAGCAGGGTACCTCAGGCAAAGATCCTCTTCTCCCCACTCACGGCAACTGCTCAGCGTCCATAAAGAAGGCTCCCAGCAGCTCCGGCCCCCTGTTGTTCCCATCTCTGGCAGTTCTCAGCAGGAATCCTTAGCAGAAATTCTGGCTGACTCAAAAAAAGAAGTTTACACCACTGCTGCCTGCTGCTGCTGTTGCCATGCCTCTAGTCACCACACGCTCTCTAACTTGGGTTCTGCTTCCTCTTGCCCCACCCCTTCCTGCTAGATCAGCAAGTTCAAAGGGCATGGAAGAGCTTTAAATCCCATAACCATAACAAAAATACACTCAATTGGGTATCTTACGCTGTAGGAAAGTAGGGGGGAAGGGGATAAGAGGGGAGATGATAGAAGGGAGGGCAGATTGGGGGAGAGGGTGTAATGGGAATGCAAATTTGGAAGATCTTCCCTGCCCCTAGGCTAAAGTGCACCTGAAGCCTGGGGTGGGAGGCTTGTTTTTCAGTAGATACTTTTTGATTGGCCAGTGGGTCCAAAAGGTTGCTACATTCTCTGAGCCAGGAGAAGGCTATATAAGCCCTGATGTGTAGCTTTGTTTTGGGGGCTCACTTTGAGAAGTGTTCTGTGATTTGATCTGTATTCTGAAAAGCCGTTGTCCAGAGCCCCCCCGGCTTTGAAAAACCCAGATGTTGACTGGGTATGGATGTAATGGTTGGACAGTTCGGAAATCTGTCTACTTGATCTGTTTCTGTCTTGATAATTCTGCCTGTATACTTTGAAGTTCGGGGTGCTGACCTTTTCCCCTGAACAAGGTAAATGATACATGTTTGACTGATTAAAGTAAGCTTGTTAACCCATTTTGAGTTGCTTTCCTTTATCAAAGCAGATCCAAGAACCTGTATGGGCAGCAAACCCTGAGGACGTGCTTGGGGTGCTTGCTGCTACAGAGGGTAGTTAGGAGCAATAACTTTTGAAAAGGGACAGGGTCAAAGAAGAAAATACAATAAGTAGGGGGGGCAGGAAAGGATAGAGGGAAATATAGTTAGTCTGTCACAATATAAGTACTATGGAAATGTTTTGTGTAACTACACATGTACAACCTATATTCAATTGCTTGGTTCCCGGTGAGGGTGGGTGAGGAGGAAAGAAGGGAAAGAATCTAGAAATCAAGGTTTTAAAAACAAATGTTTAAAAAAATGTTTTTCCATGCACCTGGGAAATAAGATATACAGGCACTGGGGTATAGAAATCCATCTTGTCCTTCTCAAAAGTTGGGGGGTGGGGTTGGGGGAGGACATAAGAGAGAGCAGATTGGGGGAAGGGATATTCTGTAGGTTCACTATCTTGGGGTGGGGTAGGGGAAAGATGGGGAAAAATTTATAATTCAAAATCTTGTGGAAATGAATATTGAAAACTAAAAATAAATAAATAAAAGATTATTTTTTAAAAAAAGAAGAGCATAGAATATACCACTTTCTCCTTTACTGAGGTGAGGAATTATGAGTGTGAAATATTGCCTTTATTGTCAAAATTGTGTGTTCTTCAGCTTTTTAGCTGTTTGAATGAAATGCTTTTTAGTTTTTTCCTCTGTTATTTTTATTCTTTGTTAGTAAAGGAAGGCTCTTTTGGTAGGGAAGGTAAATATTTGGAAAGAAAAGTAATATGAAACAAAAGCTATAAATCTATTTTTAAGAAGAAATTATGAACAACTTTTCAAAATATGAGGAATGACAGAAATGGAACCTGTAAAGTGAGAGTATCATACCAGTCAGTAATTGGAGAATTCTTAGAAAAATCTATCAATGCAGGTTTCAAATATCCTTTCAAATGCTTTTATGACTGTATGTCTTGCACTATGTTTCTGAGAATTTGCCCAAGTTTTGAAGAAAAAATAATCTTTAAAGTAACCAGATATTTTTTTAAGTTATCAGTTCATTTCCATGCCCAACTATGACATAGATTCTTTGGTAGATTTTCAAGATTCAAGTAGGGTTGCCCAATACCACACAGATGATGGGATAATGAATCCTTGATTCTGCTGTATATACAGTAGGACTCCTAATATTATTTAATATATTATCTATGTTTAATATGATCTGTATGTCAAATATCTATCATCAGTTTCATGACAACATACTTGCATGGGTTCTGGATAATGGGTGGTGCTCTTTTGCTTTCATAGTCACCAATATAGTGATGCAGGGCTTTGTGCTTTGCTCCCATGCTTTTTAACATGATACTCATCACATACATCATCTCTTAGAATGCAGGAGTATTCCATTACTTTCCTGCACTATAATTTGGTTAGCTATTCCCCAAACAATGGTCCTCTATTTTGTTTTCAAATTCTTAGGTATGAAAAAAAAATTACTTCTATACTTATTTCGAGTATTTGTGGCATTTAAAAAAATCAATACCTACTATTAATTTCTGATCGCTTTGAAGAATGTTTCTTTCGGGACTCAAAGAGAATGGATATCATCAACACTTCTATCAGGTTCTTGTGCTGCCTCCTTTATGAAATGCAACCTGCATCAAGGCATGATGAAGTGAGAAACAGTTCTGTGCACGTACTTTAGTGCTTTGCTGTTTTTGTTGCTAGTAATTTAACTATTAGAGACACTTGATTTGCCTTTGCATAAAAGGTACACTATGGAAAGGATATAGAAAAATATAATTGGCTTTAGATGACATTGAGAGAGGGAAAGAAAAAATATGATATAATAAGTGTTGAAATATACTTTTCCATGTGCCTGCGAGTATGCTACATAATACCTGGCCACTAAAAGATCTGTTTGGGTATATTGTTATATTTTCTGCTCATTAT
Source organism: Petaurus breviceps papuanus (assembly GCF_028583685.1). Lineage (NCBI taxonomy): Eukaryota > Metazoa > Chordata > Mammalia > Diprotodontia > Petauridae > Petaurus > Petaurus breviceps. Next base: position 6,032,514 of record NW_027186645.1, on the reverse strand, counting down.
CTAAAATATGTTAGCTTCTAGCAGCCCAAGAATCCTTTGATGATAATATCTTTAGAAAGCCTGGATCTTAATGCAAGCAGCTCTTTGGTTTGTGAGAATTACAGAAGAATCTTCTTATTCACTGTGGTTACCAACTCTAGGCTCCAATGATGAGGGCCTGATTTATTTTCTGTTTGAAAGAAGTAGCACACATTTGGAATCTTCAATTGTACTTACAAACTACAATGCACAATGGGGCCCCTGGTCTGGAATTTCCCTTTCTTTAAAAAGAAAAGTATTTGAGATTCATGATGTTAAAGAAGAACAACTGTTGTGCTCATAAAAATTGGTTACATTACTCTTACCGTCTGTAAAACAAATGGGATATAGGCTTCTGAAAATCACTCATCTTCCTGGGGTATGAATATCATTAGTTACTTTAAAAAGAATCCATTTGGGAGCTAGAAAGAAGCAGATATGTGCATTTTTTATACCCTGTAAAAGTAATCACTTTTAGTGCATACTGGTCATAATATAATATTACACTAAAGAACCAATTTAGAGCCTATCTTATTCAATTGGGGAGAAGTAAAGAGACACAGCAGGCTAGAGTTCTGATTCTGATGTCAAGTGTGCCTGAGTTCATCAGCAACATTAAAATGCATGCAACAGTTACATACATGTGATTTTTGTTCTTTTCTAAGTTCTGAATAAAGTACCCTAAATAAGAAATCCTAACTATTTTATAATCTGCATATGTGAATATATTCTGTGGACCCAAAGATTCCCTTTCAGTTTGCCATGGTCCCTCATCATAACAACTCAAGTGATCAGAACCCAGAAATGCCAATCTTTTGAGACTATTTCAAGTAATGACAAATTAATTTACTTGTGAATTGTGGTAAGCAAAAACAATCAGCATCAGTGTGAACAGACAGATAAAGATGACATAGAAACTGAAATAAAATCAATGAACGATGTGCATTGGATAGGAATAAAGGCATTGGTAAATATATGTTTGTGTGTGTGTGTGTGTGTGTGTGTGTGTGTGTGTAACTGCAAGTAGGTATACTTGATCCCCATTTTCACTTCCACATTCTCCCCTTGTCCCATCATTCAGCAACTTCTTTGTAGTTCAGTTCATTTTTTTTTCCTATATGAATCATTGTGGTTTTAGTTTATTAGCTCCCCAAGTCATTCACTTTCCTTTCTCAAAGTGTTCAACATCTGGCTGGCAGCTTTCTTCTCTGGCTGCCAGTCTGCCTCATTCAAACCTTATTCTGCCTATTTTTTTCTTTTTTTTTTCTTTTTGGAGGGCAATTGGGGTTAAGTGACTTGCCCAAGGTCACATGATTAGTTTTTCTGTTAAGTGTATGAGGCCGGATTTGAACTCAGGTCCTCCTGATTCCAGGGCCAGTGCTCTATTCACTGTGCCACCTAGCTTCCCCCTATTTTTTTTTCATTCAGTCTAATGTCCTAATACCTTAATTCTCATCAAATCACATGACCTACCCCTCTGCTTCTACCTCCACCCTGTGTTTTACTATTTCTCTACATAGAATCTCACTTCTTTGATCAAAAATTGTCATTCCTCTACCTGATCATAACCTCTCATCATTATCTCTCCCTATGTCATACTCTTTCTAAGCCTATTTTTTGCTTTTATCATAACTTCTTTCCTCTCCCTCTACTCTTCAGTACTTTCACTTCTCTTCTGACATCACTTCTTCTCTGCTCAATTCTGATCCTAATTTTGATAGTTAAACTCAACTCCACATTTGTGTTGTTGTTGTTCATTCATTGGTTCCTGAATCTTCATGAGTCCATTTAGGACTTTCTTGGCAAAGATACTGGAACAGTTTGCTGTTTCCTTCTCCAGTCATTTTATAGATGAGAAAACTCAAGCAAGCAGGAGTAAGTGACTTGCTTAGGGTCACACATGTAAGAAGTGTCTGAGGGAAGAATTGAATTCAGGCCCTGACTTTAGGCCCAGCACTCCATCCATTGTGCCACCTAGCTGCATCCCTTCCCAATGTCTTATTGTCACTCCTCTGCTGTCAAACACAACCCTGGGTAGCCTCATCACAAAACTCCTCCGATTCTAATCTGATGTTGCTGAATTGGAAGAAGTTAAATATTTGTGCAGACCAAGCATTCTACAAATTAATATTTTCTAACTTCAAGTGAACCCTTACCAAGAATAAGGCAATACTATTCCTCACTGATTGCTTCCCTATTTCATTCTACATAGAAGCTATTATAAACATCTTCTCTCCTGAAGTTCACACCTCACCCTCTTTTTAATTAACTGTGAAAATTGAGACTATTCACCATGAATGGGCTCCCTCTTCTCCCTCTCTCATCATCTCAAAACCCCTTCACATCTTTCCCCATCTTCTCCTCATTTCTTCAAGGTTCTAATCTCTTACAGTATATTTACTAACTAGCTGTTTTCCAGGACTGTATCATGAATTCTCCTTTCTTCTTTCTATATTCTCACTTGATGACCTAATTAGTTCTCATCTGTTATTTGATTAACATATCTAAACAGATCACAACCATATGTGTTTATATCTAAAACACACATAGTCTCTGTCTCTGTCTCTCTCTCTCTGTCTCTCTGTCTTTGTCTCTCTTTCTGTCTCTCTCTCTCTATCTCTTTGTCTTTCTCTCTGTCTCTCTCTGTCTCTGTCTCTCTGTCTCTGTCTCTGTCTCTCTGTCTCTCTCTCTCTGTCTCTCTCTCTTTCTATTTAGGCAAGTGGGGTACAATGGATAGAATACTGGATCCAGAGTCAGGAAAACCTGAGTTCAAATTCAGCCTCAGATACTAACTAGCTGTGTAATCCTGGGCAAGTCATTTAATCTTTGTCTTAGTTTCCTCAAATGGCAATAATAAAACCACCTGCCTCCCAGGGATATGGTGAGGACCCAATGAAATAATATTTGTAAAGCACTTAAGCATAGTACTGAAACATAATAGGCACTTAATAAGGGGTTGTTCTTCAAATATAAATACATATGCACCATATATACATATATTAATTTTATCATAAATACATATATAATTTGTATAACATGTAAATATAAATATGTAAATTTATATTCACATATATACATCTATATTACACTATATAAAATCACATGTATAACTATAATACATAAAATATATAACCATATGACTTTTGAGAGAGTATATTTTACAGCATAGAATATAATATAGTATGGTATGATATATTTTGGTATGTATATTTGTCCCAGTCTTTATCCTGAACTTCAGACTTGCATCACCAATTGCCTATTAGACATTTCAAATTGGATGTCAAAAGTGCATACTAAACTCAACATCTATAATACCAAACTCATTTCCAACCCTAGCCCCCTTCTGCAAATTTATCACTTTACTAAACTTTCTTAATTCTGTTAAAGTCAGAACTATTTTTCCAACTGCCAAAATTCATAACCTCAGCCTTGGTATTCAATCTGTTGCCAAATGTTGCTATTTCTTCTACATAATATCTCTCACATCATGCTGCTCTGTACTACCCAATCACAATCTTAGTGCATGCCATTATCCTACAAGAGCTACATATTCTATAGTCACCTACAATATTGCAAGAGGCTCCTTACTGGTCTCCTTAAAATCCATTCTCCGTGTTTGCTGCCAAAGAGATTTTCCTAAGACACAGGTCTGACTATTTCCCTCCTATAACCAACAAACTCAATGTTATCCTATTACGGTACATGAAGGATCAAATATAAATCCCTCTGACTGATATTCATGACTCTTGACAACCTGATCCCAACTTACCTTTCTAGTATTATTTCTTATTATACATTACCTCTTCATACATTCTACTATGCATTCAACTTTTTCTTTTCACATGACACTCTATTTCCTATTTCTATAATTTTGGAATTATTTCCCTCTATTCCTAGAAATCCTTCCCTGTCCACCTCAACATCATAGGATCCATAGTTTCCTTAAAAACATAGTACAAATGTCATTTCCTACATAAGGCTTTTCCTGATTCTCACAGATGCTAGTATATCTCCTCTGGGGGGAAAAAGAAACTAACAGCTACCTTTTACTTATTTCTATATACTTTGTATATAACTATATGTACATATTTGTTTTCTCCAATGGAATCAAAGCAATCAGAAGACCAGGACTATCGCACTTTTGTTGTTGTACCCCCATATCTAGCACAGTGTCTGGTATATAGTAGACACTTAACAAAGAACTGTTGATTAGTTGATTGTCTGGATAATACAATTTGGATTATGGCCATAATATAGTTTTCATGGAGTAGAAAAATGAGGATGATCTGGTTAGTGGGAAGTGCAGTGTTTCTGGCCTTGTGTAGCTGCTTAATCAAATCCCTTTTTATATCCTAGCCTTGTTTGGCCTGTTTATTCCTTCTAACGAAGTGAAGTCTGGTTATCTCTTGCCTAAGCAATTTGCAACGATTACCCAACATTTGTCCTATTCCCTGAGGCCTGAGTGCCACATGAATTATTCTGAGTGGATGATGTTGGATGTGCTATGGATTCATATATTCATTATTTATTAAAGCTAGAAGAGACATTATTGATAATCTACTTAAACCCTCTTGTTTCATAGGTAAGGAAAGAAGTCCCAGAGCTCAAATTTCTTGCCCCAAATCACCTATTTAGTTAGTGGTATAGTTGGGATGTAAAGCTAGAATATCTGAGAGAGAGAGAGAGGGAAGGGCAGAGGGTGACAGGGAGAGGGAAGGAAGGAGACAGACAGAAACAGGGATGTAGAAAGACAGAAAGGCAGAGACAGAGAGAATGAGAGGCAGATGAAGCAATATTTAAAAGCTTAGTGGCAACACTGACTTTGATGGAGAAATTGCAACAAGAAAAACCAAACTTTTTCAAAACTTATAGAACATCTGAATGGATGACATAGGAAATAAAAAAGGACCACATTTTTATTTCAGTTCATAAGAGAATTTATAGGGGGAAATTAAACATTAATGCTCAAGAAAAAATTGACCAAAATCTGATAATTGGAATATGTGTGTATATCACGTATATAAATTTATATGCCTACACATCTTATGCAGATTTAAATCTATATTATATATGTGCATATGTATATATACACATATAATGTTGGGAATTTGCTCAAAATCTCCCATTCCATTATGTTACTTAAAAATTAAGTACAAAAGTACGTACTCCTTTTACTTTTCAAAAATGAGATTCTAAGCACAGTGGAAACTTGTCTGCACGTCCAAGAGCTAATAGCAGCATTTTTCAGAATCATTGCTCTTACTACTAATCTGACAGGTGTCTAAAGTGGCGAGATAGAGAGCTAAATATGAGATTAATGATTAATACGAGACTTCAAAGCATCAATTTGTACTGTGGTGGAAAAATGCTATTCATGCTTGTGAATGAATTCCAGGGCTTAGGGTTTTATCTTTGTCAAATTTTTAACTAGTAATCGGGAGCTTATTTCTTAAGGAGTAAAAATCAACTCTCTTTACTAGTTGCAAAATGATTTCTTGTTCAAAGAGAAGTTACATACTACTATGGGAAGAAAAACAAAGCAAAAACAAAAACAGATAAAACTGTAACTGTGCACATAGCCATAAACTGCCAGCAGGTGAATTGTGTCAAAATATGGAAATGAAAATGTATTCTTTACTCATTTCATTTAAATTCTATTTAATTCATCAAACATTTATTAAACATATGCCATTTGAAAAGTACATAGAGAAGCAGAAAGACATGACATAGTGGTTAGAGTCAGGAAGGGATGAAGTGGGGGTGGGGTAGTTTTGCCATTATCACCATGAACAAGTTATTTAATCTCTCACTGTCATAAGCAATTCTCTCAAAATTTAAGTTGCAGATGAATTGCTGATTTTTATTAGTGAGAGGACTTTTTCTTTTATACATGGAAATTCCCAGCACTGGTGAAATCACAAATCCAGACCTGTCGTACCCCAAAAGCTTTATAAAACTAAGTTTTAGGCCTGATACTAATATTTTTATGTATGCGTTACAATCAACATTCAGGATTAACAAACTGGTACCGTGCCTTTATTGAAAATTCATTAACCCAATGGGGGAAAAAAGATATGTAGGTAAGACTCTACCAAAAACTTTATAATTAAGATAATGCTAATTGAAATATATTCAATCAAAGGCATGGCATTCCAGCAAACCAGTAGAGGCTAGGCTCAAAGTACAGGTAACATGTTTAGCAGACTCATAAGCAATGGTTTGCCAGTGCCTGAGCTATCTGTGGAGCCAGCCAAAAAGCCAGATGTCACTGCTGGAAAATTCTATTACACAGCTTGCCATGTTGCGTATGGCCTTTGATAACAGCATGTCCAGGGTGTGAAATATATTCCTCATAGATGCAGAAATACCAATTGACCCTGAAAGATGAAAAGCAACTTGATTATTTATATTTTGGAGTCCAAGTAGAAGCTGTCCTAGTGAAGACTGAGACCTTCTTCCTACCCTACACACATATATACATACTTATCTCTATATATTTGTAAATATACATACATTGACACCAACTATGCCATATATATGTATGCATATGTGTGTATGTATGTATATATGCATATCTCTACATATTTGTAGATCTAGATATGTGTGTATACTAGGCATATTACATGCGTCACATATGTGATGTGTATATTTATATATGATATGCATACCTGTGTGTTTTTATTAATATACACATATAATTCCCAATTTTCCACTTTGGGGAGATTTTTTTACAATGTGTTATTTTTTTATCTTGGGCTGGGTTACTTTCAACCCCCAAAACTACTGACTTAAAATTTATCTCTCTTTATACTGGGTGTATATATACAAACATATGTTTATATATGTGCACATTTGTGTATATAGGGCAGTCTGTATTGTTCTATGTAAAGAAACATTCTTTGTTTCTGAATATGTTAAAAAATAAACATAAATAATTATCAATTTTCCTGTTATTATTGTTATGTGATATGTAATCAGAGACTGATGTTCTTTGATCATTTAAAAATGTTAATTTTTTATACAGCAGTTTCTACAATAGTTTTTGTTATAAAGTCATGAAGTTCAGCAGAAATGTTGCTTATATTTCTATCTAGATGTGGTTTTTTTTTTAATGACAGACCATTCCATATAAGATAACAAAGCAGTCTAATCAGTGTTATATCCCCATGCTGTCCCCTTTCTGAAATATAAATAAAAACCCAGACTCTCATTATAGCTGCAATCTATTCCAATTCACAAATGCTTTGCAAGAAAAGGGAACTGAGAACTCTGAGAGGTTTTCAGTTTATGTATAAGGGGTTCATTTATTATGGATAATTCAAGATTTCATGTATGCCTCTAGGAGGTTCCGATCTTTTTATTCCAGGATTTTTTTCTCCCTCATTCATTTTTTCTGGAAACATCAATGCTATAATTTGGAAAGAAATGTAATAAATTGGAAAGCTGCTAACACACATGCTCTCTCTCAATTTGTCTCCTAGTACAGCCGATTTTCCCCCCAATGTTTGCATTAAAGACTCTCTTCATCCTTAACTTTGATTTGCATTGTTTTGGCTGAAGAAGAGATGTAACTATCACTGCACAAAAAGACATGATTCAAATGTTAAAGATGGCTTGGCAATATCCTGTGGAGCTCTCTTTAACTTGGCAGCTTGGGGTTCTGGCATTCACAGAGCAGAGAGTCTCAGTTGCCCATACCAATTGAGTCATCTGGGCATGCTCAAAAAGAACAAGAGTGGAATGCTTTCACTGAAAGACTGACGTCTTTGGCATCTGACAGTGCTTGAATACATCTATAGCCTGCTGATAGCCATCTCCAAGACTTAGCTCTATCTGCCTAATAACTCATTAGTTTTATACCTAGGGTAATATAGAAAAGACAATCATCATCCCTCTCTCTCCCTTTTCTGATCACATCTCTGATTTTATTGAAATCAATGGTATTATAGGGAATGAATCTAGCTTTTGTTACTGTTGTTGATGATGATGTTTTGTACTCTATCCTCCATTCTATAAGAAAAAAAAAAGAAATAAATAGTCAAAGTAAAACAAAAGTCATTTATAGACTATATACTAGGTGAAAACCACTGAGCTAAGCACTAGGGTTACAAACATGAAAATCAAACAGTCTTTGTTTGCCCCCAATAATATCACATTCTTTTAAGGGTAAGAGGAGAAAAATACATATGCAAATAAATAAATAAAAATTTTTACCAAGTAGTACAATTCTAAATTTTTTTTTCCTTTTTGTAGGGCAGTTGGGGTTAAGTGACTTGCCCAAGGTCACACGGCTAGTTTTGTGTTAAGTGTCTGAGGCTGGATTTGAACTCAGGTCCTCCTGACTCCAGGACCAGTGCTCTATTCACT
>NW_027186645.1:5950437-5994129 GCF_028583685.1 Petaurus breviceps papuanus | reverse complement strand
GGAGAAAACAGATTGGAGGAGGAGATATCCTGTGGGACTGCTATTTTGGGGCAGTGGGTAGGGGAAAAATGGGGAGAAAATTTGTAACTCAAAATCCAGCAGAAATGAATGATGTAAAGCAGAAGCTAATAAAGCATTTGGGAAAAAAAGAATTAGAGTTAAAAGTATCTCAGAGGTGATAGAGTCCAACCTCCTCAGTGTAGTAAGGCTATAATCCATTAAATTATTTGCCCAGAGTTCCAAAGATAATAAACGTTTGAGGCGGAATTTGAAATTGAGTATTTCTGACTCGAAAACTAGGAGAGACAGTGACAGAAAGATAAAGAGAAACACAGAGAGAGACATAGACATAGAAAGAGACAGAGACAGACAGACAGAGAAAAAAGAAAAAAATGGATAGAGATGGATAGAGGCAGAATGGCAGAGAGATAGAGACAGATATCACTGGCCTCTCCTTCACCCTTCTTCCTTAGTACTTCAAATGACATGGTACATCACTAATGACTTCTACCAAGGGAACCTACATATTTCTCATTACAAATAACTATCAAGGCCTGTCTAAGAAACCAAAGATGGTGGAGTGGGGAATATAGGTATTGTTTTCATGTGTTTTTCTTTTTATTTAAAGCTTGATATTTTGGATAAATACAGGAGGATATTGAAGAGTCCAGACTGAGTAGAAGGAATAGAATAAGAGGGATTAGTTTTAAACCTCATGGCTTATGGTTTATGAATTCTAAGGATATTCCTGGGGAAAGATTCCATTTAATGATAACTGGAAAGAATAAATATGTCCAGATGTAAGTATATATAATCAAGAGTCTTAAAATGAAATTGGAAAAAAAAAACATTCTAATATAATGAATAAACTCAGCATTATGAATTGTATCAGATATGACAGGAAAAAATAAGATTCATTAGGGGTGGTACTCAGTAATTCATTCAAAAAGTACTTACTAAGCATTCACTGTTTACTCAGCATTGTGCCAAATTCTGAGAGAGAAATGAAGTTCAGACCCTTGTTTTTGGTATGGGGACAACTAGTAGTAAGTAAATCATTGTGGTGTCACCTCTCTATAAGTCTACCTATTGAATGTAGCTAACAAAGTTAAGAATTGCAAAACAATGATGTATGGCTTCAAAAATATTCAAAATGAATTGAAACAGATAGAGTGGAAATAGTCCATATCTATGTAGGAATTTGTTAATCTGTGGGGCAAAGTACAGTGGAAAACATTTGGTTATTTAATTGGCGTGGAGAAAATGGACAGATATCTTCATGGGAACATACATGATTCTGCCTGACCTGATAAAGGAACAAGAAAATGTTTTCCTAATAAAAAAACTTCTATGGAGAAAGAATTGTGATGGAGATTTTTTTTAGCTATTTAGCTATTTTTTTTCCTATTAAAACAAAGTTTTAGTAAAACTTGTTAGTAAAATCTTGAATTTTGACAGAAAAAAGTCCATTTCATCTTTTCAAAAGTAAATTAAGAAATGTGGTAGTGGAAATTATAATGGTACTATGGACTAATTCAAATTCTAACCAATGAGAAGGATGAATGTGGTAAAGTGAAAATGATGGATGGAACTGGAGTCAGAAAGACCAGATTTCAAATAGAGTCTCAGACACTAACTGTACAACCCTTGTCAAGTCACTTAAATTTGGTCTGCCTCAGTTCCTTAAACTGTAAAATGGTGATCATAATAGCACCTACTCCTCAGGATTGTGAGGATCAAATAACATAATAATTATAAAGCATTTAGCACAATGCCTGGCATATTGTAAGCATACTATCAATGTTAGCTATTATTATCATTATTGTTATTAATTACATTATCTTAGATTCCGTTTGAGCTGTGGAGAGTAACACCAAGGATAATCATATTTCCGCCATATATTTGAGGTAAATGTCTTTCAAAGGGTTCAGAGAAAAAGATTTCATTATCATTCTTATTGTTGTTATTGAAAGGGAGGCTAGAGATAACTTATTCCACCCTATCATTATATTATATTTGAAGATATATAAAATGAGAAAGAGGAAGAGATTTACCCAAGGTCATTCAAAGGATAAACCACAAATTTGGTTCCATGATTTTCTGATGTTAAAATCAGTGTCTTTCCCTTGCTTCCATCCTGCATGATTTTATGATATAAGGATATAAAAAGAAAAGATTCAAATTAAAATTTTATGCACATACACACATACAAACATACGTGTGTGTGTGTATTTAGCACCTACTTTCCGCAAAACATTGTGCTAAGTGCTGGAGGTACATATACAAAAATAATACCACAGGAGGTTGGGAGGCTCTTTTTGAAGGTATCATTAGAGTTTATTTGGCACAGGATTTTCATTCAGTAACTTTTACACAGAAAGTCAATTATTCTTGCATGTTACTTGAGACATTCTGGCCTATAATTTTTAGTTAACTAAAAATGCTCACAATTAGATTTTGTTGTTCACTCATTTTTGTTGCACCAATTTATGACCCCATTTCGGGATTTTCTTGTCAAAGATACTGGAGTGGCTTTGCATTTCCTTCTCCAGCTCATTTTACAGATGAAGACACAGTTGGTGTCTGAGGCCAGATTTCAACTCATGTCTTCCTGACTCCACGTCTGACTCTATCCATTGTACCACCTAGTTGCTGCTCACAATTAGAATTCTCTAAGGCTATTGTTATGTCTTGAATTCAAATAAAGAAAATAAGACTTCATGAAATAGAATCTTGTTCTTTTAACAGTATGCCTCATTCCAAATGGCTTCTTTTTGTATTCATAGCTATCCACTTATTAATGAGGACAAAATTTAAAAATTCTCCATGAAAACAAGCAAGGTTGTATAACAGTCTTCCTCATAGCATTAGTCTTGCCCTTGGAGTTGATGTTCCTTACCATAGAGAGAAACAATCCAATTCAAATTGGAATGAATCCATTAGGTTCTGTGTTAATTGCTTTATTTCACCCTGAATGTGTTTATCCTTTTCAATAGTATGTTCCTAAGTAAAAGCAGACAGATTTCCAATGATTATGGATGCCAATATTAAGATTTCCTTGCTTTCTGTGTAATGACCAGTGTCTGTTTCATTGAATTTAACCGAAAGTATAATGTATTGAGCCATGGGGATTATAGAAAAATTCTTTTTCTCACAAAATATTCCAAGATACTGAAGTCCTTCCTTGATTCCAGTGGACAAGAAAGAGATGTTATTGAAGATTTTATGTTATTCTTTTTTTCAAATGCTTTATTAACTTCTGAATTACATCATTCATTTCCACCAGATTTTGAGTTACAAATTTTCTCCCCGTTTTTCCCCTACCCACCACCCCAAAATAGCAGTCCCACAGGATATCTCCTCCTCCAATCAGCTCTCTCCCATATTTTCTCCCATAACCCTTTTGACTTTTCCACTGGATCTCTATGCTCCAGTGCCTGTATATCTTATTTCCCAGTTACATGTATAATAGTATCAATAATAGTATATATATATATTAACATTTAATTTTAAAACTTTGAATTCCAGATTCATTCCCTTCCTCCCTTGTCACCCACCCTTATTGGGAAGATAAGCAGTTCAGTATAGGTTGTACATGTGTGGCTAATGCAAAACAATAACATAGTAGATATATTGTAAAAGACTGACTATATTTCCCTCCCTCCTATCCCACCTCCCACTTGTTCTATTCTCTTACTTTGATCCCTTCCCTTTTCAAAAGTGGGTCACCTCAGAGAAGTAAGCAAGTCACCATCACCTGAGGCCTCAGCACATAAAGCCAGGCACTTGGTCACAAGCACAAGAAGCTCAGGACAGTATTCTCTGTGCTCCAGCAGGAGAGCTCAATGTTAAAACCCATGAAATAAACAAAAAATGGACAAGAAACAAAAAAAAAGAGCCTTGAACATAGAAAGCTATTATGACAACTCATAAGAGGACAACAATGTCAACATGCCTATGTGGAAAACAATTAAAAGGGAATATGGATTGGTCTCAAGTCCAAAAAGCCTCCTTGGAAGATTAGATATATGTAGAGGCAAGCACCCCAGCATCCCCAGGGTGGCTGCCAACACAGGTTCTTAGATCTGCTTTTCTAAAGGAAAGCAGCTCAAAATGGGTTAACAAGCTCACTTTAATCAATCAAACATATATTGTTTACCTAGTTCAGGGGGAAAAGGTCAACACCCCAAACTTCAGAGTATACCAAAGTTAAAAGTATAAATTACAAGAACATTTCAGTAGACAGGCTTCCAAACTGTCCAACCATTACATCCATAACAAATCACAGTTACCAGAGAGGGAAGAATCAACATCTGGGTTTTTCAAAGATGGGGGCTCTCAACAATGGCTGCTCATAGTCTCATCTGGTCAAAGCACACAACACTTCTCAAAGTGAGCCCCAAAGCAAAGCCTCCCATCAGGGCTTATATAGGCTTCTCCTGGCTCAGAGAATGTGACAACCTTCTTGACCCACTGCCCAATCACAAAGTGTCTCCTGAAAAACAAGCCTCCCACCAAAGGCTCTAGGTTCACTTAAGCCTAGGGACAGGGAAAATCTTAAAAATTTGCATCCTCATTACAACATAAAGGATGATCCCTAAGCAAAGTATGAGAATAAGAAATAGTTTTACCTGACCGATCTATGGAGAAGGGAAGAATTTATGATCAAACAAGAGATAGAAAACATTAAGAAATGCAAAATGAATAATTTTGATTACACTAAATTTAAAAAAGTTTTTACCAAAAAAAAGCCAATACAAACAAGATAAGAAGGGAAGCAAAAGGATGGGGAAAAAAATTTTACAGTATGTTTCTGTGAAAGGTATCGTTTCTAAAATACATAGACAATGAAATTTATAAGAATATGTCATTCCCTAATGGATATGTAGTCAAAGGATATGAACAGGCAGTTTTCAGATGAAGAAATTAAAGTCATCTATAGTCATGTGAAAAAAAAATCTCTAAAGCACTATTGATTAGAGAAATGCAAATTAAAACAACTCTGAGGAACCATCTTGCACCTATCAGATTGGCAAACATGACAGAAAAGGAAAATGATATATGTTGCAAAAGATCTGAGAAAATTGGAACACTAATGCATTGTTGGAATTGTGAACTGATACAACCATTCTGGAGAGCAATTTGGAACTATGCCCAAAGGGCAATCAAACTGTACAAACCCTTTAATCTAGCCATACCACAACTAGATCTATATCCCAAAGAGATCATAAAAATAGAAAAAAGACCTATATATTAAAAAGTATTTGTAGTAACTCGTTTTGTTGTGCCAAAAAGTTAGAAATTGGGGCTATGAAAATCAATTTAGGAATGGTTGAATAAATTGTCATATATGATTGTAATGAAAAATTAAATTAAAAAATAATTAGAAAGTTTCCTGTATCTGAGAACTGAGACCTTTATAATAGAAACTAGCTGTAAAATGATTTAATATTAATTACTTCATTGTCTATGGTAAATTTGTCAAAATATAGTTTATCTTGTTATCCCTTTCAATTAGATCTATTTTTGCTTTTGCTTTTTCTGAGATCATGAGTGCTGCCCCTGACATCTTCACTTCAGTTGAAGCATAATAAACTCTGATTTGGCTCTTCATTTTAAATCTTTGTGTCTTTCTGCCTCAAGTGTGTCACTTAGACACAACATATTGTTTGACTCTGGTTTCCAGTCCTTTCTGCTGGGTTAGCTTATCCCATTCATGTTCACAGTTATGATCACTAATAGTGCATTTCCCTTATCTCATTTCCCTTTATTTATCCTTCTGTCTTTTTATCCTGACCCTCCTTAAAAATCTGTCTTGCTTCTGACTGTTGCCTCCCCCAACTCATCTTCCCCCTTGTCATCTGTACCCACATCTTTTATCCTGTATTCCTAACTCCCTTTTGAGTAATATAAATTTCTATACTTTTCTCCTGAGTGTGTGTGTGTGCATATACATGTGAGTATATACACACTCACATATATGTGAATCTACATGTATATGTATACTGCATTGTGTGTGCACATACACACACATTTCACTCTGAAACAATTCCTATGAGAATGAGATTCAAACATCGCCTGCCACCCCTATCCCATTTTCCCCTCTGCTGTAAAAGCCCTTCCTTGTGTGCCTCTTTTATGTAGGAAAATTGACCCTAATCTACCTCTTCTTTCTACCTTTTCCCAGTGCATTCCTCTTTTTAAACCCTATGTTATTTTTTTTGGAGATCATTCCAACAAAATTTAATCACACTTATGCCCTATGTCTATGCAGAATCCTTCTAACAACCCTAATAATGATAAAATTCTTAAGAGTTATATGTATAATCTTCCCATGCAAGAATGTAAACAGTTTAAATTGATTGAGTCCCTTATGATTACTCTTTCATGCTTACCAATTTATTCTTCTCTCAAGTCTCTGCTTAAATGCCCCAATTTTTTTCAGCTCTGGTCTTTTCACCTTTTCAAGTCCTCTATGGATCAAAATTCTCCCCCCCCCAAAAAAAAAGTAGAATTATATTTAGTTTTGCTGGGTAGGGTCTTCTTGGATATAATCCTATCTCCTTTGCCCTCCAGAATATCATATTCCAAATCCTCTACTTCTTTAATGTGGAAGTTCATCAATTGTATGTAATCTTAACTGTGGCTCTGTGATATTTGAACTGTTTCTTTCTGCTGCTTGCAATATTACATCCTTGACCAGGCAAGACTATGATTTGTTAATAATGTTATTGGGTATTTTTATTTTGCGATCCTTTTCAGGAGGTGATGGGTAAATTATTTTAATTTCTATTTTATCCTTTGCATTTAACATATCAAGGCAATTTTTCCTGTCAGTTTCTTGAAACATTATGTAAAGGCACTTTTACTTGTCATGACTTTCAGGTAATCTAAAAATTCTTAACTTATCCCTACTTGACCTATTTTACAGAACAATAGTTTGTTTGATGAGATACTTATTCTCTTCTCTTTCTTTTTCATTCTTTTGACTTTGTTTTATTGTTTCTGGATGTCTCGTGGAGTCATTTGCTTCCACTTGTCCAATTCTGTGTTTTAAGAATTTATTTTCTTCAAAGAACTTTTCCTCTCTTTTTCTATTAGTCCAATTGTGGTTTTTAAGTTTTCTTTTTTTCAGTAAATTTTTGTATTGCTTTTTCCCATTTGGCCTGTTTTTCTTTTAAAAGAGTTCTTTCCATCAGTGAATTTTTGTTCCCATTTTAACATTAGGCCAATTCTGCTTTAAAAGTTTCATTTTCTTCTTATTTTTTTATGTCATACCAAGGAGTTAATTCTTTTTTTTCCTTTTTTTGCATAATTCTCATTATTTTCCCCAATTTTTCCGCTACTTGCTGTTTTGTTTTTCTTTAAGGAATTCTTGTTGCCCTTGGGTCCAATTAGCATTTTACTTTGAAGTTTTACTTGTAGCTGTTTTTACATGGTTTACTTCTTCTAAGTTTATGTTTTGGTCTTCTTGCCACCTTAGTAGCCTTTTATCATCTAGTTCTTTTTGTTGTTATTATTGTTTGTTCATTTTCCCAGCCTATTTCTGTAGTTTGATTTTTTTTAAGCAATTGGGGTTAAGTAACTTGCTCAAGGTTACACAGCCAGTTTTTGTGGGGGGGGGGGGGGGGGGGGGGGTGTGGGTGTTAAGTATCTGAGGCTGGAACGGATCCCGGGTCTTCCCGACTCTGGGGCCAGTGCTCTTACTCACTGAGCCACCTAGCTGCTCCTCTAGTTTGAAATTTTAAAGTTATGTTTTGTTCACTTGTGTTTTGGGAAGCACTCACCCAAACTTCAGGCTTTTTTGTGCTGCTTTTTTCAGAGCTAGTTTTGGGGTTTGAAATTTTTTTTGTTTCCACGGTTGTGCTATTCTCAGAGAGGTATAATTACTGTTGTCTTGTTCTGTACTCTATCTAGTCTTTACCTGAAAGGGCCCCAGCTCTCCTGCAGCCACAACTGCTAGTGCTCCTCTTGATCCTGGAATTGTGACCAGGGTCCCTTTTCCTTTATGACTGATCACAAGCACTCCTCTCCATCTTGGAACTGTGACCCAGAACTTCTTATGAACAATAAGTGTTGCCAATCAGCATCGCATGCATACAGTGCCAGTAAAAGACATCCTGTTGGGGCGGCTAGGTGGCACAGTGAATAGAGCACCAGCCGTGGAGTCAGGGGAACCTGAATTCAAATCCAGCCTCAGACACTTAATATAATAACTAGCCATGTGACCCTGGGCAAGTCATTTAACCCCAATTGCCCTCCAAAAAAATCCTGTGATCTCTTTCTGTCCAGGTATCTGACTGCTGCTGTCAGCCCCCTCCAAAAGTCAGTCCTACTGTTAGTACTGTTCATCCTCCTGCTCTCCAGGCCCACAATCATCCTGGTGTTATAGACATCTACATGTCTTAGGCTGGAAAATATCTCCCTCTGATCTTTTGTTCACCTGCCTCTCCATAATTTGATGTGAGATATTATTTTAAAGTTGTTTGGAGTGGAATGTTGGGAGAGTTCATCTATGTAATTGCCTATATTCTGCTAGCCTGGTTTTGAAACTCCTAAGAATTGCATTGTGATAACACAGACATGGATGATTCTAATGTGTATCAGTCTTCTAAATCTAATTCTATAATTCTTGTTACATGGGGGATAAAGAAGTTTCTAACGAATAAATTCAAAATATAAAAGGGATGATAGTTTAAGATGTCAAAGAGTGGTTAGGCATATAAAAATGATCATAAAATCTCTGCACTAATTTTTTAAACATCAATGTTTAAAACACTAATTTTTTAAACCCTTCAATGAATTCACTATGCAATATCTCTTATAATTTTGGTGCTTTACACAAGGCTCACCTTTACTAGTGAGAGAAAGAACTAGGACAAATGGATAAGAAGTACAGGAAGGAAAATTTGTCTTAGTAGGATGAAGCAAATTCTAATAAGATTGACAGAAAATCAAAGAGATACTCCCTCATGAGATAGGAAGTTTCCTCTGACTAGAAGTGTTCAGACTTCTCAACTGCTTTCTTGGGATATTTTAACCTAGAGTACCCACAGGGGTTGAACTATCATAGATAGCCTATAGGGTTCATTTCAGATCAAATATCTTATTATTCTTGGCACATAGAAATTGAGCAATTTCCTGTTAAAATATCAAGAAATTTAAAATAATTGTGATTATTAGGAATAGCAAAGTTCTGTTTATCTTTGAAGATGCCAGAGAGCAGTGGACATGTCAACAGATAGTATGAAGAAAGCTCAAGGGAAGCAATCAAATTAAAGGATTTGAAGGGGAAAATAGAGCAGAAGAAATTAATGGGGTGAATTGATAGGGAAGAGAAGGGTGAAGAAATTGGAGCAGAAATAATGAAAATCAGAGAAAAAGTAAGAGAAGTATATAGAAAAAAATATCAAGAGGCTTAGGGAAGAAAGAGAAAGCTAAGGATGAATAAAGGCAGTTTCTACTGACATCTCAGTGTCTGCATGAAGGAGCAGAAAATAGAAGATGGCTGTAGGCTTAAAAGGTAGAAACCAATTGAGATGTCACTAAAAAAAGAAAGTACAACTAATGGAGGCATTCTTTATGGTCTCTTAGAAGGGCAAAGAAGAAATGGACAGAAGACCAAATGCATGGATAGATGCAGGCAGGGATTCCAATCAAAGGATTAAGAAAAAAAATAAATGATCTCACACTAGAAAACAAATTTCAAGGTTAGCAGTTGTATGACCAAAAAGTTAAGAGGAGCCATGCTCTTAAGGTCTCAACATCAAATTCTAAGAGACTTTGTTAGGGACACTTCAGAAAATATATGTCCACTGTTTTCAGTCTAATAAAATCAATAGTAAAAATGAACAACTAAAAGAAACAATAGACATCAAGGACAATATTTTACAAAATAATTAGAAAGCTACTGGAATTTTTACGCTATTACTATAATTTACCTTTGACAGTTTATATTTTATAGGAGTCCTAATGAAAAGATTGGGAAAAAATAATCAATCAATAATTATTTATTAGGCACCTATATAATAATTGGCACTGTGCTCAATCAGTAAGTCAATATTTATTAAGTTCCTACTTAGGTCGGGCACTACGCTTATTTTTTAGATACAAAGGAAGGTAAAAAACTAACCCTTTTCTCAAAGAGAAAACAGGTTCTAAAACATTCTAAAACAGGTCTGCACAGCATGTGTCCTGCCAAAGGATTTTGGGTGGTCCTCAAAGAATGTGGGGTCACCAGTACACACTCTGTCCTGTTTGTCACATGATCCGTGGCAACTAACCATCATCAGTCTCTCTCTAGTCTAAACTATCTGCTGCCCAAGGAAGTTTAGACTATTTTAATTTTGGACCCTACCTACTGCCAAGTTGTGCAGGTTTGTTCTAATGGTATAAGCAACATGGAAGAAACTATATGTAGGAAATACTGGATACAGGCCATATACGAAGTTGAAATAATCAATAGAGGAACATTAACAAAGGCTTCCTGAGGCGGCTAGGTGGCACCAGTGAGTAAAGCGCTGTTCCCGGAGTCAGGAGTACCCGAGTTCGGTTCCAGACTCAGACACTTAACACCCACACAAAAGAACTAGCCGTGTAACCTTGGGCAAGTTACTTAATGCCAACTGCCCTCCAAAAGGCAAAAAAATAGAGGCTTCCTGTAGCTGAGTCAAATGCAACTGTGAGATGGTCCCCTATTCTAAAGTGTTTACATTCTATAGAGGGAATACAAGTTTAAAGAAAAATTAGCTCAGGACATATCTCTGAACTTTGATGGAAGCTAGGGGTTCCAAGTGGTGAAAGAAAGGAGTGAGAGAATTCCAGACAATGGGGAATGACTGTGCAAATAGATAGAAGTAGGAGACATAAATCTGTATAGCAAACAAAAAATAGACCACTTTTGCTGGAGTGTAGTGTTTGAATGTGAATATGGTACAATAAGCTTGGCAAAATAGATTGGAAATTGACTATGAAGATCTTCAAAAACAATGCAAAGGATTTTATATTTTAAACCAAAGGCAATGTGGAATTCATAAATGGTTTTGAATTGGGAAGCAGAATTGCAAGACCTGTGCGTTAGTAAGATGAAGTTGACAACTATGTGAAGGATAGATTGGAGAGAGAGGAGCCTTGAAACAGGAAGACCAATTCAGAGTCTAATGCAATAGTTCAAGCAAGAGGTGTAACATATTGAATTGCCAAAGTTCGGATGTGAGTTAAGAGTGAGGGATAAATGCTGAAGAAATAGAACTGGCAAGAAATGACAACTGATTGGATTTAGGGTTTTAGTGAACATGAAAAGTCAAGGATGATTCCTAGGTTGAAAACATAGGTGACTAAGAGAATACATGTGCCCTAGACAGAAATGGGAAAGGAGGCAGAGGTAAAATTTTGGGAAAACATAAGGACTTCTATTTTATAGGACGTTTATATGTTTATAGGACATCAGGTAGCAGGAAATATGGGCATAGAATTCCTGAGAGAAATGAGGGCTTGATGTCTAGATTTGGGAGTCATTTTCAGGGAGATGATAGTTGAACCCAGAGAGCTAATGAGATCATTGAGAGAGAAAGAATAAAGAGAGAAAAGGATAAGGCCTCAAACAAAAAACAATACAATGACCCAAAACTTGAAATAGTCTTTGATAAATGGGGTAAAAGAGATAAATTGTTAAGCAACCAATGAATACACAAGTAATTATTAAGTGTTTATTATGTGACAGGTATTGTGCCAAATGCCAAGCAATACAAAGTAAAAGCAAAAACATTCCCTACCTTCAAGAAACTGAATAATGAAGTTAAAAGGCATTAGGAAACATGCAAAAATTGAGGAAGAAATGATATTTAGTTAAGGTAAATTTTAAAAAGTCTTCAAATAAGACAAAACATGATTTTCTATTTAAGAACCAATATAAAAACAAAACAAAACCAAAAGCAACCTACCTACCTACAGCCAATATAGACCCTGGGAAGGTTATAAACCAATTTGCCCACCCATTCCACACTTAACAGATAAATGGGGAAAGACAGTAAAAGAAAGAATGAAGCATAGTTACACATATTGCTTTTTTTTTAACTATTTCCATTTTCATTATAACAGTTTAGGCCCATATTCCCTATTACCTACATATAGATATAGCTCATTCCCTAATTTTCTTGCTACCAGTTCCTTCTCTACATCAGTTTTTCCTACATAAAACTGTTAGGTTGATCTGTTCTATGCATAGCTCTGAGACTGTTGTTCTATTATTCTGAAACTTTCAAAGTCTTCCTATTACTTACACAATTAAGCCCAAAGATGGTTCAGTGGAAAAAATATTGAATTTGTAGTCAAAGCACCTGGGGTCAGATCTGGACTCTGCCACTTTTGTTACTTTGGGCAAATTACGTTATTCTCAGGGACTCAGCTTTCTCATCTTTCAAAGATCTAATATTCTGATAGAAGAAAACAAATCATGAAAGGTTATTAGAAGGACTTCAGGGGGTGGAGCCAAGATGATGGAATAGAGAAAACACTTAACTGAGTTCTCTCAACATTCCTCTCAAAACAACTTTAAAACACTTCCTCAAATGAAATTCTGGAGTGGGGGAGTGAACAAAAGTACATAGTAAGACACTGTTTTAGGATAAGACAACTGAGAAATATGTGACATAAGGGTGAGAGCTGGCCAGAAACCCACATATATGAAACTTCATTGGCAGGAATAGGTAGTAGTAACAGAAGAAGCAGCAGCTTCAAGAGCTCTCAAGCCAGAGACAGTAAGGGGATCTGGCAACTAGTCAGAAAGAGATTATAGGGCACCCCTCTGAGAGCAGTAGATGATTCTGTTTGACAGCTCCATTACCTAAACCCACTTCTGGGTCATAGATCAAAGGTGGAGAGGAGTATTTTCACTTCTGAGGAGCAATATTGCTTTTGTGCATAATAGATAATGTTCTCTGAGGAATAGCATCACTTCTGGTCCAAAGGGACTAGAGACTGAGAAACAACTTCAATTGCAATCCCAAAGGATCAGGGTCCCTTCCTGACTAAAGAACAAAGTACAGAGGAGGAGAGCAGAGACCACACCTCTAACCAGAACACAATACCTTAGAAGCACCAAATACTTCCAAATCCCCAAAACTAACTATGGAAAAAGACTGAAACTCAAGATAGTGACCCTTCTCCACCTCAGGTCAGGAAGAGAGCCCAACTTTAACACAAAGTTCAAAATCAAGAAAGAAGGTAGAAAAAAAAAATGAACTAACAATAACAAAAGAACCTAACCACAAAAATCTACCATGGTAATAGGGAAGATGAAAACACAAGCTCAGAAGAAGACAATTAAGTCAAAAAAGTCACAGGAAAGTCTCAAAGAAAAAACAAAATTTGAGAATTATACACTAGCTCAAAAACAAAATTTCTGCAAGAGCTAAAAAACAAAAAAAGATTTTCAAAATTCAGTAAGACAGGTTGAAGAAAAAATAAGAATGATAATTATGAGAAGGTTGGTTACAAGATTGGTAAAATCATAAATACTGATAATTTATTTTTTGTTTTATTTATTTTTTACAATTTATTTATTTTTAGTTTTCAACATACATTTCTATAAGATTTTGAGTTAAAAATTTTTTCTTCCCCTTTCCCTTACCCCCACCCCAAAATAGAAAGCCTATTGAATACCCCTTCCCCTAATCTATTCTCTCTTATATCCTCCCCTATCACTCCCCTAACTTTAAAGTAGGGCAAGGTGGGTTTCTATACCCCAGTACCTGTATATCTAATTTCCCAGTTGCATGTAAAGAACAAATTTTTAAACATTTTTTTTAAACTTTGAGTTCCAGATTTTTTGCTTCTTCCCTTCTCACACACACACCCACTGGAAAGATGAACAATTCAATATAGGTTGTACATGTGTAGTTACCCAAAGCATTTCCATAGTAGTTATATTGTGAAAGACTAACTATATTTCCCTGCCTCCCATCCTGCCCCCCATTTATTCTATTTCCTCCTTTGACCCTGTCCTTTTTCAAAAATGTTTGTTTTCTAACTACTCTCTTCCCCAATCTGCCCACCCTTCTATCACCCCCCTTTATTCCCTATACCTTTATTTTCCTGTAGGGTAAGATACCGAATAGAGCATGTATGTTATTCCCTACTTAAGTCAAATTCAATGAGAATCATGTTGTCCCATATGCTTTTACCTTCATGCTCTTCCCCTCCATTGTAACAGTTTTCTCTTGCCTCTTTTATATGAGATAATTCCACCTAATCTATCTTTCCCTTTCTCCTCCCAATTAATTTCTCTCTCACCTTTAATTTTATTTTTTAAATATCATCCCTTCATATTCAATTCATCCTGTGCCCTCTGTCTTTGTATACATGAACATACATATGCCCACATTCATGTACATATTTATATACACATACACCCTCCAATACATACATACATACATACATACATATATATGTATACACACACACACATATATATTCCCTTCAACTATCCTCATACTGAGAAAAGTCTTATGAGTTACAATGATCGTTTTTCCATGTAGGAATGTTAATAGTTCAACTTTGATAAGTTCATTATGATTTCTTTTTCCTGTTTACCTTCTCATGCTTCTCTTGCTTCTTGTATTTGAAAGTCAAATTTTCTGTTCAGCTCTGGTTTTTTCATCAAGAATGCTTGAAAATCCTCTATTTTGTTGAATGACCATATTTTTCCCTGTCACATTATAATCAGTTTTGCTGGGTAGGTGATTCTTGATTTTAGTCTTAACTCCTTTCACCTCTGGAATATCATATTCCAAGCCCTTCAACCCCTTAATGTAGAAGCTGCTAGGTCTTGGGATATTCTAATTGTATTTTCCACAATACTCAAATTGTTTCTTCCTGACTGCTTGCAGTATTTTCTCCTTCACCTGGTCATTCTGGAATTTGGCTATAATATTCCTAGGAGTTTTCTTTTTGGATTTTTTTTCAAGAGGTAATCAGTGAATTCTTTCCATTTCTATTTTGCCTTCTGGTTCTTTAATATCAGGGTAATTTCTCTTGATTATTTTTTTAAAGATGGTGTCTAGGCTCTTTTTTGATCATGGCTTTCAGGTAGTCCAAAAATTTTTAAATTATCTCTCCTGAATCTATTTTCCAGGACAGTGTTTTTTCCAATATTTTCCAGGACAGTGTTTTTTCCAATGATATATTTCACATTGCTTCTATTTTCTCATTTGTTTGAATCTGTTTTATAGTATCTTGATTTTTCATAAAGTCATTAGTTTCCATTTGCTCCAATCTAATTTTGAAGGAGTTATTGTCTTCAGTGAGTTTTTGAAATTCTTTTTCCATCTGGCAAATTCAGCTTTTTAAGGCATTCTCCTCATTGGCTTTTTGGGCCTCTTTTGCCACTTGAGTTAGTCTATTTTTTAAGGTATTATTTTCTTCAGTGTATTTTTGGGTCTCCTTTAACAGGCTATTGACTCACTTTTCATGATTTTCTTGCATCATTCTCATTTCTCTTCCCAATTTTTCCTCCACTTCTCTCACTTGACTTTCAAAATCCTTTTTAAGCTCCTGCATGAGCTGTAACAAGTTCATATTTTTCTTGGAGGATTTTGATGCAGGAGTTCTGACTTTACTGTCTTCCTCCTGTTCCATTCCTTGATGCTTTTTGTCCCCCCAAAAAGATTCTATCGTCCATTTGTGCTTCTGTTGCTTGCTCATATCGCCAGTGAATTACTAGACTTTTGAGCACTTTTCCATGGTAGAACTCTGCTTCCAGAATGGAGAGAGCTATGTTCCAGTTCGCTGGGGTTTTCACAGCTGCCAGAGCTATTAGAAGTGCCCCCTCTCTACAGCCCACACAAGCTCTAGCTCACTGGTCACACACCCCAAGACCATGATCCAGATCAATTGACCTCTGAATGGTTTCTTGGTCCCCCTACAATCTTCAGGCCAGGAGCTCTTGAGGCAGCCATGCAGCAGGGCTACACAGCCACTGCACCTCTGCTGCTTCTCACCCTGGGAGTTAGGGCTGTACTGCACTCTTCATTCCCTGCCCTCCCCGCCCCCCTTCCAACAGAATTCCTCAGTTACCTTTTACTTTGTCTTTAGAGTTTATGGGTTCAGAAGTCTGGAAACTGCCACAGCTACTGATGATTCACTCTCTGAAGCCACTGCCTGGAGCTAAAACTGCATGCCTCAGGCAGGCCTGTGCTCGACTCCCAGCTTGGTGTGATAGACCCTTCCTGTCATTCTGTCAGGCTTCCTTCAGCAGGAGATTTGTTTCTCTTTTGCACTTTGTGGTTTTTGTAGCTCTAAAGTTTGTTTAGAGTCATTTTTTACATTTATTGGAAGTGATTGGATTGGAAGCCCATGCCACGTTAGTGCTTCTACTCTGCCATCTTGGTTCTGACCCCTACTGCCCCCCAATAATTTCTTGAAATCTGCTGTGTAGGTTTTTTTTTTTAAGTCATGGCTTTCAGATAGTTCAATAATTCTTAATTATCTCTTCTTGATCTGTTTTTGAGTTTTGTTTTCTGGTATTTTTCCCAATGAGATATTCCACATTTTCTTCTATTTTCATTCTTTTGGTTTTTTTGTTTGTTTGTTTGTTTTGCTTCTGGATATCTCATGAAGTCATTAACTTCCACTTGACTAATTCTAATTATTTTTATTTTATTTTTTTTCCTTTTTGGAGGGGAGAGGCAGGGCAATTGGGGTTAAGTGACTTGCCCAAGGACAAACAGCTAGTTTTGTGTTAAGTGTCTGAGGCTGAATTTGAACTCAGGTCCTCCTGACTCCAGGGATGGTGCTCTATTCACTGCACCACCTAGCTGCCCTGACTAATTCTAATTTTTAAGGAATTATTTTCTCCAGTGAGCTTTTGTACTTCTTTTTCTGTTTCACTAATTCTGCTTTTTAAGGAGTTCTCTTCAGTGTATTTCTGTACTTATTTTACCATTTAATAAATTCTTTTTTTAATGCATTATGTTTTGTGCCTCCTTAATCAAGCAGGCGATTCTTTTTTTTCACAATTTTCTTTCATTGCTTACATTTATTTTACCAATTTTTCCTCTATTTCTCTTTTGATTTTTATAACCCATTTTGAACTCTACCACAAGGAATTCTTTTTAGATCTGTAGCCAATTCACATTTTTCTTTGAAGTTTTGCATGTAGACTTTTGACCTCATTGCTTTCCTCTGAGTTTGAGTTTTCATTTTTTCTGTCACCATAGTAACTTCTATGATCAGGTTTTCTTTTATTGTTGTTGTTATTGCTTACTTATTTTCCAGTCTACTTCTAGACTTTTAATTTTATGTTAAAATTTCTCCCTCCTCTTAGGGTGGTAGGGCCACTGTCCCAAGCTTCAGATTTTTTGTGCTACTATTTTCAAAGCTATTTCAAAGCTAAGCTAGTGCTTAGGAAGCAGGTTTAAAAAATAATTTGCAAAACTCCCCTTCCAAAATACATTATAAAATTATGTACTTCAGCAAGAAATTTAAATGAAAGTTTTTGACCTATATCTTGCTGATTCTAGTTTCTGCCTTAAAAAAAATTAAAACTTTATTTCTTTTTTTTAAGCAAAGAGAGGCCATGTGGTAAAGTACATAGATAACCATGGCTGAAATGAGGAAGAATTGGTTTTACCATCATAGCATGGGCCAAGAGAGCAGGTACAACACCTCTCCTTAGATCACACCACCATGGAAGGACCAAAAAAATTAGACTCTCATGGTTGTAAATTTGTTGTTTTGGGTTTGGTTTGGTTTTGCTAGGGAAGGGTAATGTTTGGGGAAAAAAATTCCATAAGATTGATCTCCTTTGTAATTCAACATATTTATTCATTTAAGAACATTAAAAAAGAGACACAGAAACCTCATAAGACCATCAAAAATGTCATGACACAACAAAAGACTAAGAATCTCTGTCCTGGGTACTATGCCATCATTTTTATCAGTGACTCATCTAGAGAAGCATAGATGGCATGTTTATAAGACTTATAGATCACATAGGTCTACAAAGGATAGTTAACAGGTTTCATAAGAAAATTTGGATGCAAAAGGATTTCAGCAGGTAAGAGCGTGATAAGACAAAATAGCTGAAATTTAGCAGATATAATAACCCCACTCTTGAATCATCTCTTGTAGAAACTAAAATAAATAAGCAAAACTAATAATAGTGACCTCATGACACATTCTTTATTAGTTGTACACTCTGTCTCTTGATTAAAAATTAATTAACAGAAATTGATTTTCTCTCCTTCCTATTTCCTTATATTTTGAAGAAAAACAAACATTTTGTATAGTCTTACAGCAAATTTTGTCAATGACTATGAACAAACAGATAGATATAGTAGATAGATGTTAGATATAGATATATAGATAGAAACATACCTACATATGCACATGCAAATTTGTACAGATATATAAATACATGTTTTTATATACCAATTTAGCTACATATGTATATAGATTTATATTATATATGTATGTATATGTGTGTATAGATAGATACAGATAGGTATAGATATAGATATCCAAATATATAGAAAAAAATTCTCTGTCTCTCTTTTATCTACCCATCCATTCACTTCTCTCTCTCTTACTTATTTACCCATCCATCCATCTCAGTCTGTTATCCTCCCCTTCCCCAGTCTCTCTGTCTTCAATTGACTTTATCCATCCTAAATCAAACAATTTTCTGTTAAATTGATAATACATGTCATTATTCATCCTTTGGAATTAAGAATGGTCATTTCTGTAGAGAATATATTGAATATGGCTCATAGTTTTCAAAACTTTATATTTATAGTGTTTTTATTGTATGTATGATGTCCCTGGTTCTACCAATTTCTATAGGATATTATAAATGTTTTCACAATTTTTTTTATTTTTATAACACTGATATTCTAAATTATTCTATCTCTGCTCACTTCACTCCAAATTAGCTTTTGTGAATTTTTTCCATATTTTTTAAAATCATCTCTTTCCTTATTTATTACAGCACGATAATATACTTCATGGCATTCATATTCCAGTTACTCAGGAATTCTCAGTTGATGGACATCCCTTTCATTTCCACTTGTTTATGACTACAAAATGAGCTGCCATAAATATTTTTTGTAGAGATACATTTTATTCCTTCTTTGACCTCTTTTGTGAATAGTTATAGAAATGCTATCATTGGGAAATAGAGTATGAACCTAAGGAGTGCAATGGCTTCAGTGTTGGACCTGGAGCTCAGAATATCTCAGTTTATAATCCAGCCTCAGACACTTATTAACTGTGTAACTGTAAATGTCACTTAATAGCTGTTTGCCTCAGTTTCCCCAAATGAAAAACAGGGATCACAAGAGCACCAATCTCCCAGAGATGTTGTGACGACCAATTGAAATAATATTTGTAAAGCACATAGCACTGGTGCTTGGTTTAAAGTAGGACTTTAATTGCTTGTTTCTTTAGTTAATTTTGGACAGAATGGTTGTCCAAATGCTGTCCAGAATGGTTGCACACATTCACAGATTTGCCACCAGTGCATCAATGGGCCACTCCAACATTGGTCAGTTTTCTTCTTTGTCATCTTTGCCTCTCTGCCTGGGATGAGATGAAATTTCAAAATTACTTTAATTTGTATATCTCTAGTTGGGACTTAGAAGATTTTTTTTCATTTGGTTATATACAGCATGAATTTCTTTCCTTGAAACTACTTATTCATATCCTTATACCATTTAGATTCTTACAAATATGTATTAATTCCTTATATATCTTATAAATGAAATCTTTATCAGAGAAATTTGTTACAAATATTTTTTCCAGTTAATTGTTTTTCTTTTTCTCTTACCTTTATTGAATCTGGGGGGAAAAAAGTTGTATAATTTTTTTAAATTATTGTAATCAGTTTATGTAAATGTATGATCCATTTTCTCTTCTGTGGTATTCCCTTCATTAAGATTTTTTTTTCCAATTTGGCAATTGTAATTTTAAAAGAATTGGTCAATTTATCTTCTACCTCTCTAATTTGGCTTTTAAAATCCTTCTTGAGCATTTCTAAGAATGCTTTCTGGGATTGAGAATAGTTCATATTTCCTTCTGTGGTCTCAGGTGTGGGTGTCCCCTTCTGAATTTGGTTCTTCTTGCTTGCAATAATAGGATTCAAATGTTTTGGTTTTGTTTTTCCAAATTGCTTCTGTCTCATTGTAATTGCCTATTTTCTGTGTTTCCCTGGGTTACCTTGAGGCTCACAAAGTAAAGTATGGGGGAGGGGTGGTCTGGCCACTTCAAGTTTCCATCTCTGTGCCCCTGGGCTAGAGCTCAGGCAGGCTCAGCAGCTGGTGGCCTGAGCTGCTGTTGTCTGCAGATTCCCCTGATTGTGCCAAGGCACCCCTGGGCTTCTGTTGTTAGTGCTTGCTGGTTCCACCCCACTGGGCTTTGATATTTCCTGCTGGTCAGCTGAGATGGTGCTTGTTGGGACACCTTCCTCCCTTCACTTCAGGCTAGGCACAGCCTCAGTCACACCCTTTCTCTACAACTCCCAGGCCAGCTGCTGGTTTCACTATTTCAGGATTTTACACTGGGTCATTAGTCTCTGGGTTTTGAGGGTCACAGTGGGGGATAAGAGCAGCTAGGATTTATTCCACCATGTTGGGTCCCGGAAGTTCAGGTAAATGTTTTTTAAAACATTCAGGTTGTGGGATGATAGCCCCAGGAAGACTCTGGACTTATCTCTTACCCAGCTTGGACAGATCCTGTGTCCTAACTCTGTGGTACCTTCTATTGCTTGTTTCATTGGTGCAACATGATAGACAGAAAATTAATGTGATCTTAGGTGATATAATATATGAAATGTTATAAATGAGAGTCTCACTGTACTCTGTCCGAATCAAATGACACCTGGAATATTGCATTCAGGTCTGAGCACCACCTATTAGAAAGGGCATTGACAGTTTGGAGAATATCCAGATAAGACAACTATGACTTTTGACTTGTTCCGCTTTGCTCCTGAAGACAGAACCAGCAACAATAGTTAGAAAGTACAAAGGGACAGACATTGGTTTGATGTAAAGAAAAAAAACCTTCTTAACAATACTGTCCACAATTGAAGATGCTCTCTGCAAGTTGGTGAGGGCCTTCCTAACTCCAGGGTTACTTGTAAAGGTTAGATGTCTACTTTGTTAGAGATATTGTAAAGGGAGTTTCTCTATAGGTTGAGTTCTGACAAGGTAGCTTCTGAAATTCCTTCTGATTTTTGACATTTCTTGTTTCTGCAAATGTGCTTACAAGAGGTGATATCTTAGAGGGAATGTTCTAGATTTTGGGGTATGAATACTGAACTAGAGGGGTTAGTAATTCCCCTAAAGGAAAAAGGGAAGTTTCTGATTAAGTGGTTACAGTGCATAATGCCCTTTACAATTTACAAGGCACTACCCTGAACATTATGTCCTTTGATCCTAACAATATTCATTCAAGGTAAGTAGAGTAGGTATTTTTATTTTCATTTTACAGTGAGAATACTGAGGGTCAGAGAAGCTAAGCTATGGTGACACAGCTAGATAATTTAGAGCTGACACTCAACTTCTTTCCTTTCTGACTCAAGCCTAATAACTATATAATGTCTGGAAAGATAGGGTCAAGATAGTTGTGAAGGACTTTAAATGACAAAGACAGGAGTTTATATTTGATCTCAAAGGTAATAGGGCTACAAAGGTTTATACTGAATAGAATGAAGAATCAAGTATCTGCTTTAGGAATATCATTTAGGGAGCTGTGTGGAGGTTATATTAGATAGGAGAGAGATTTTAATTTATGAAGGCTATTGTAATAGACCAGTTAAGAGGGGAAGACCCAAGCTAGGGTGCTATCCTTGCAAATAGGCACCAAATTATAATAACAGAAGAACTAATATGTAAAATTACATAGAGACTGTGATAGGAATGTTGGAGCATGAGGGAGCAAAAGAATTTGCAAAGCTATAAAAGTAAGAGGAAAAACTAATACAACATTGATACTGAAAATAAAAAAAATCTTCATAATTTTAATTAAATTTTCTTTTTATTATGAACACATATCAACTGATATGAGTACCTCAATATAAAAAAGAATAACAGAATTATTATGAAACCATTCATCTCTATTACATACAACTCATCTGTGTTTTTCTAATGAAATTTAATAGGAATTTTGTCAATCATCTGCCCTGCTTTTCTGTTTCCCCAGCTGACATTCCTTCTGTTCTCTTTAATGCATTTTTATAAATTTCATTTATTTCCTTTTAATTCTTTTTCTCCTTTATTTTTGCATCACTATCATTCCACTCCCCCCAGTCTTTTCCCATATCCTCATTCCCAATAAATGATCTCCTCTCTTGTTATCCAGAGTCAAACAAGACAGCTTCACACAATGATCATGTCTTATTCTACCTCTCCAGTCCATCACTGCTTTTCGAAGAGGTGAGATGCATGCTTCATCAGTTTTCTGAAGTCATTATTAGCTATCACGTTGAACAGAATTTTCAAATTTTTCAAAGCATTTTCCCATAGGATAATTAGGTTCATTAGATTTTTTTCTTGTCTTTGGGCTCAATTCACTTTGTATCAGTTCCTATAGGCATTTCCAAATTTCTCTGACTCTATTTTTAATGGTCATTTTTGAGACAAAGAATTAACTTGGTGAAATTGAGAAATGAAAATAAAGAAAGTTAAAAAGAATATCAATGTGGGAGATTTTGAAGTTAAGATTAGAAAAATATAACATTTATGAAGCAGTATTTTGGTGCCAGTTTTGTTACGCAGACTTACCTTGTAGACCTTTATAAAGGACTCACTGGAACATACTTTATGTAGTGACAGTGAAAAAAGGCATGGTTGTTATAGATAATTATTTTATAATCTATATGTATGTATGTGTGTGCATCTGTGCATGTGTGTGCATGTGAGTATTGGGAGGGGGAGGCTCAAGATGACAAAATAATTGGGAGTGTATGTCTGGTGGATGGGAGGAAGCAGAGGAGAAAATTTTTCAAATTTTACCTTTTCCTGTTGTAACATTAGTGAGAAAGGGATTCTCTGAAGAAGAGTTTTGTTGTTGTTTTTAATAGAAAATAGTAACATAAAAAGCATGGCATAAAAAGAAGATAGAATAGAGAATGAAAACTGTGCCTCTATAATTGAAAAATAGGAAGATATTACCCAGAGAAAAATCAAAGTGGGTCTGTCTTCATAGAAATTAATGGGCTTGAGAATGAGTACATTAAGAGGAGGTTTAAAGAGGTTGTAGGAAATATATTTTTAAAAAATCCTAACACTAAGTAAAATTCTTGTTAACACTAATCACATATTCTGGGGCTACAGAAACTATACTACCTGAGAGGAGGGATGGGAAGGAAGAGACACAGGATCACTTACTTTCTATGCCCTAAAATGATTTGTGGAGCCAGAAGGCCTTTCTGATGAGGGGTAGGGAATATAAAATAGTCCAAGGATCTGTGAATTATGCAACTTGATTAAATCATCTATCCCTCTATATTAAAACTCTTCAAGAAGTAAGTAGGTGATATTTAAGTTGTGGTCCCAGATTCATCACCTCTTGATCCAAAGTTCAACTGAGCCAGTCTTCGTACATCAAATGTACAATCCATTGATAGGATAGAACTATTAATGTTTCCAGATTGGTAGCTCCTGCCAAAACTTGTGCTCCACTGGTTTTTATTTAAAATTCCTTGTGTATTTTATAACATATTTAAAAGAAGAAAGAATACACAATCATAACAATGTCTTAGAGAGCAGAGCTATGAAGAAAGGTCAATCCATTATAGAAGGAGGTTGGCAGAAGAGGTGATAGGATAATGATGCAAAGTGAAATGTTTTGATTTTTTTCTCTACAATTACTTCACAATGTTTATGGAAATTATTTTGGTTCTTGGACAACAGGATGTGGGGGCAAATTTTAAGTGTGCGTATAGCTATAATATTTGTTTGTAATCTAAAATTCTCGAGGATCAACAAGAGTTAATGGATGTGAGAGTGCTTTGAAAAACCTATAAAGTACTTTACAAGTACTACATCTTGACCCCATCTTTAGTGAGGCCAGTCAGAAATGTACTCAATAATCTTCATTAGCTTTACCTTTCACTTAAAGGGATTCAGACTTGTTCAAGGCAGAATTTTAGAATGTGTCAATCTCTTTTAAATCCACCATTTTTTTTTTCACTCTTATAAGTTACATGTGAAGTTAGCAATGGACAAAATCTGGGTAAATTCCATCCCATTGAAGTTAATTCAATAGATGTCAACTCTTGAGCAAGGCAGTATACAGAAAATTGGGAATACAAAGATGGTGAATGACACAATTCCTTTTCTTAAGGCAGCTGACTTTGATATATGGGACATGTACAATCTATACGCTAAATACAGGAAAAGGTAGGCTCATAGATTTAGAACGTAAAGGACCTTTCAGGTCATCTAAGTCTAAATCCCTTATATAACAATTGAGACATATCAAACCTAAAAATGCTAAGATACATACCAAATATTGCAGAGATCACAGAGCAAAATATGAACTATTCTGCTCATAATTTTAGCAAAGGAGATAAGAGTTCAAGGAAAAATTGGGGAGGGAGAGTACTTTTATCTGAGGGAGTTTCATGAATATTGGAACAACTGAACTTTAACCAGTAATCCATTGATATGCAATTACTAAGCACTTATTATATGGCAGACATGGCATAAAGACAAAAATGAAACAACTCAAGGAACTTAATGCTATTGAAAATGAAGAGGTTACCCATAAAGAGAATTAGGGTTGCTCTGGAGACCCCAAAATACCAACATGCCGGGTCTTACCAAATGAATTCGACTCAAGTCTACTCAGCCAAAGAAAAGTAAAGCTTATTAAAAGTTTACTTGTATTAGACACAAAGTAAGTCTGTGCTAGGTCACTCTATGGCCATCTCACACCACATGGAGGGAAGATGGGATCTTATATATAGAAGGTTGTAGGAGGAGTCTAGGAGTGGTCTAGAGGAGGAGTTTGGGGTGGGTCTTCAGGAGAAGTCAGATGAGGTCAATGAGTGATTAAGGGTGGAAAGTTGCTGGAGGCTACCTGGAGACTACAGACAATGGTGGGCTAGGACAGTTCAAGGGTGGATTATCAATTTGATTATTTTGATTTATATATATATATTTGATTATCAATATGATTATTTTGATAGCTCAAGGGTGGGAAGTCTAGTAACAGAAGTCTGGGCCCAGCCACAGTGTGAGGCTTATGGCTTCCTGCAAATGCTTCACCAAAGGGATGATTTAATCAGAGTTCAAGGGGGTATTCACAGAGTCTGAACCCCAAGGATTCAAGGAGAGCTCAAGGGAATTCCCAAAACCTGCCCCTCATCAACACCACTGATCTAGACAAAACTCAATTTTATACTACTACCCAGTTAGGTACTGAATATCTGGCTATGGTAAAGATGCATAAAGACAGAAATAATTTAGATCAATCAAAGATTTTATCCAATTTAACTTTTTCCAATTTCACTTTTGTCCTTTGTCCCTAATAACATAATGTAGGCATTTAGTAAGTGGCAGCTAATAAGTGGTATAGTTGGCTAGACTTGAAATCTGAAAAACCTACTTAGTAAAAGTGAAAAACATACTTAGTAGCTGTGTGACTCTGGACAAGTCACTTAACCTTAGCTGCTTCATCTTTAAAATGAAAATAATAATAACACCTATCCTACAAGGTTGTTGTGAGAATAAAAAGTATAAGATGGTATAGTACTTTGCAAACCTTGATGCTCTCTGTAAATATTTTGTTGTTATTCAGTTGTTTCAGTCATGACAGATATTTTGTAAACCCATTTGGGATTTTCTTGGCAAAGAAGCCGGAGTGGTTTGCCATTTCCTTCTCAAGTTCATTTTACAGATGAGGAAACCAAGGCAAACAGGGCTAAGTGATTTGCCCAGGGTCACACAGTTGGCTTTTAACTCAGGTTAAACTCTTTACTCTAGGCCTGGCCCTCTATCCAGTGTGCCACATGACTGCTATAAATCTATTGTTATTGCATATGCTTATTGATTTATTAACTTAATGAGGAGTGGGCAGGGGTCGGCATAGAACAAAAAGTCAGCAACCTTCTCTGAGGACATTTCTAGTTACATTTTCCAGAAAGAAGTGAAGCCATCATGTAGCAGGGGAGGAGCTGGTGAGCATTCTTCCTTTTGTAGTTCACTAGACTTTACTGGTCATACTTAACCACTGCCCTAGAGGCTTTCCCTCCTTAGGCATATGCTCTTCAGAAGGAGCAAATGTCTCTCAGCTGTAACCAGGAGTCATGATGCAGGA
Source organism: Petaurus breviceps papuanus (assembly GCF_028583685.1). Lineage (NCBI taxonomy): Eukaryota > Metazoa > Chordata > Mammalia > Diprotodontia > Petauridae > Petaurus > Petaurus breviceps. The sequence goes on along the minus strand of NW_027186645.1, from coordinate 5,967,813 downwards.
AATGTCTTTAATAGTGCTTCTGAATTTATGGCTTTGGTGGCATTCATCTGTAGAGAGAAGTCTGAAAGGGAAAAGAGGAAGACTTCATTTCACAGCCCAAGAGAGCATGCCTTTAAAGCACTTCTACACAAGGGGAGAGAGGGGAAACTGAGCTGTCTATTTCTGGCACCACTGGTATTTACTGGCTATTTATTTTTTCCTGAAATTTCAATGACTTTTTAAAGTTACATACTTTAGGTCCCTAGATGTAGCTAGACTAACTAGATGTAGCCAGACAGCTACTCAACAGTGAAACAAAAGTCTAATGATAATAAGGGTATATATCATAGAGCAATTGCCCAAGAATTTGATCTCAATTGATTTACTACTCAACTAGAATTATATTTTGTGTTTCCTGAGGAAGCTTATTATTTAGATGAACCTTTAGGTGATGAAATGGAAAGGATATTACATTTAGAATCAGAGGACTTGGATTTCAATTTAGACTGCTACTTGCCAAGTCACTAAACTTTTATGGGACTCATAGATAAACTGAGTGGGAGGGTAGATCCACAGGTGTGCTGATAAATGGTTAACACCTGTTTCTCTTATAAAAAGAAGTGTCATTACATACTTTTATATTTAATATGACTTATTAACATTTCCTCCATCCCTTACATAAAACAATCAGCACAACAAAACCCTGATTTGTTGCATCTGCCAGTTTTCAAGGTGTAAAATGCTCAAAATGAAAATTTAACAATGTACCCTGAATAACCTGTTTGAGTATCTCTAGCATGCCCTTTGTTGGACATCTAACTTCCTTTCCAGTTTTTGGTCAGTGATCCTAGGAATTAATTTCTAAAGTGAAGAATCATTTTGTAATGCAGCTCTAAGCTTTGTAAACTCACATTTCTATGTATTGTACTTGACTTTTTTTTTTAAAGGGGTTAATACTTAGCCAAGCATCTGGCACCAATTTAGGTGTTTAATAAGTACTAGTTGACTAACTAACTGACATATATTAAAATAACATTGTAACTAATGTGGCACAGGCCATGCCCTCAAAGACCTTAAAATGTAATGGGGAAAAGATATATATTTGCATGCTTATTATATGCCTGAATAATAATGAGAGATCCAAAGGACCATGAGAAAATTGTGTAGAAAGAAGAGACTTTCACCAGGCAAGGGAGGGGTGAGGTGAGTGTCAAAGAAATCTTCTGTCAGTGGATCATCATTTGCCAACCCTATTCTAGATCTTTAACAATTTCATGCATACCCCGGGAGTACACCAATCAACCAATAGCCAAAACTTGCTCATGCCATGTAACCTGCTGAACTAATTTTTTAGCCACAGATCTCTCTGATGATATCCACTTAGGCACATCCTTTATATCATTAGAATGGGTAATGTGCCCCAGCCTACTCTTGGCCTCAATATGTCTCTCCATTGTCCTTTGAAAGATCCATAATGTAAACGATATAGAATTCCAGGACTCATAACAGTATGACATTTTTAGAAGGATATCAGCATTGCACAGATGAGACATTTTATCAGAGAGAAACTTCTAAAGTTGATTACCTTGGGATCAATAAAAGCTATGCACACTTTCCTAAAGGCAAGTCAACCTACTCTCTTTCTATTCAATTTTAGATACAGACCATTATGGTGGCTATCAAAGATATGCATTAATGAACCACATCTATGGGCTGTACTTCCAACTTCTGGGCATAATATAGATACAAAGCATTCTTCCTCCACTTTTTTTTTCCCTCTTGTTGTCCCTTATTTGGATAGTAATGTCAAACTTTTTTGAGTTATACTGGATCTCATTTCAGAAATGGCAAGGTTCCAGGTTTTGGAACAATTACCCAACAATTACACAATGACATCTGCACTCTGAAGGATTTCAATATCCCTAAGGAATGTCTCTTCCAATTGGATCCTGGATTTTCTGGAGATCTTTGCAGAGCCCTGTAATGCCATGCCAAGAAAAGGCAACTTCCCAAGGTTCAAATTACCAGCATAGGTGCTCTCCATTTTATTCAGTGACAAACCAAGAACAGAGAAGATCAAAACACGACATCATTCAAAATACAGCATTTACTAAGTGTGATTAAATAATCTCCAAGTACTACCCCACCCTAGGACCTTCCATTCATTCAATCAGTTACAAAGTCCCTGTTCTAAATACTACTCCACCCCTAGGCTGTACCTTCATTTAGTCCATCACAAAACCCCTCTTCTCAAATGGAGCTTAGTTTCCAAACATAAGTAAAGTACATTCATTTGTTCAACCATAGAACACAAAAAGGTCAAAAGTTCCCCACCCTTGGATCACAATTGAATCTACCCCAGAGTTACAAGTTTAAGCACAGCACTTAATACCCAAATGGAGGTCTTTTCTTCACCTTGACAGGAGGCAAGTTCTCAGCAATCTTAGTTCCTGGGGAGACAAGGCTTAGCAAGGCCACAAGATACATTGCCAGTCCCTTCATTAATTCATCCTCTGTCTGTAGAACAGTCCTAGAACCCCTGAAAACATTAGCAAAACCCTCTCCCAGGATTTCTGTAAACATACAACAAGAAAATCCTTCTTCAGGGCTTCTGAACCAACAGAAAGGTTCCCAGACCCCTGCAACAACAGCACTGTCCTTCATCAGTGAACAGTATTCACTCTCTTTCTGCAGGACAGCCTCAGGAGCTCTTAGCCAACAGCCAGGTTCCAGGACTTCTTCAACAGGACTGTCTTTCACCAGTGGACAAATCTGGCAAAACAACATCAAAACAGACAGACAAAGTACCAGCAAAACAGCCATGTCTCCTCAGTCCTTGGCAGCTCAGGGGGCAGGTCTCAAAAGTCCAGGGCAATTCAAAGTGGCCCCCAGCAATTCTCTCAGTCTCTCTCTCTGCCTCCACGAGGGTGCTGCTTCCAAAAAGTTCTTCTGCCTCTCTCTTGTCTCTCCAAGTCTACCTCACCAGCTCCTCCCAGTTCAGGACTCTATTTTCACATCAACAAATCCATCCCACAGGTGGAATTAACAAGCTCTGGGCTTTAACACAATCAATTTGAAAACCAAGCAAATACAGGGGGATCTTTATATTCCATTACTATCACAAGCCCAAGAGATACTTAGGGCATTAAAAATAAAAGTAAACACATGGCTATAATAAACATGTGACCTAAGAGCAGCTATGTTTTAAAATTATATAGTATTGATATTATTGATATTGCCATAGTCCTTTGTTTTTGAAATGGAACTTCAATAGGATATTTGCATCCTATATAATTACTGTTAGATAATGTGTATAATGAATAGATAACCAATCTCTGAAAGAGGAAACCTGGGGTTCAAGATTCACATCTAAAATATTTGGTCTATGTGACTCTGGGCAAGTCACAGGTTTTTAATGGCCTAGGCAACTATCAAAGAATATTATTTTCAGAGAAGTTGCTGATTTTTTTTGGTCAAGGGGATTGACTTCCCCAGAACTTCCCTGTACAAATAAATTCATAAGTCCATTTCTTATGCCTATGATTAGTGAGACCATGAACTTCAGAAGTCACTGTGATTAGCCAGTAACTACATAATTCTAAAGCTGTGACTGTTTGATAATGATTTGAAGTCATTTTTGTTGCAACCATTTTACCAAAGGAGAGAATTCTTGGAGCCATATCTGGTGAGGGCTAAAACTGACTGAGATTAATTTATATTTGTCTGACACTTCAGGGAAGACAACTATAGTGAGCAAAGTGGTAGTCATAATTTATCTGCACTCTGAAAATGTTGTTCTGACCCCATTTGCTTTCCAAGCTATGAATGAGTGATTTCTAAATGGATCCGTATTCTGTGTGTGTATCGCCAAGTGAAATCCCATAACAGAGGAGGAGTGATGTGACAGCAGAACTTGAAAGCCAAAGTCCATAGCACAGTTCTTACCAAGAAATTGTAAATTTCATAGCTGTTATAGTTAAATTATTTTCTCTTTATTTTTGTTCAGGAAACCACCCCAGACTGTTATCTCAGACATTATTTTAGAAAATAGTCAGCAGCAATTATACCATTTTAAAAGAGAAGCACATTTCCATAATGGGCAGAATGCCTGCCTTTACTCTAGACAGCATATTAAATAAAGAGAACTCATTTTGACTACCAAGATAGTTATTTGGTTTTAATACTATTTTCTAGGGGTGTGTATTGTATATCAGACTATCCCTGAGGGGTGGAGGGTGAAACTGTGAAATAGGAGAAGGTTGTTACCAGATTGTTCCCACTTACTATTCAGCATTTTTCCCTTTCTTCATTCTAAGGGTCTGCTTCTTCTGCGAGGCACCAGAATATCTTGAATATGTTTCTTACAAAGCAAAGGCTTTTCTATCAGCATTCAAACCAGGGTTGATTTCCCTTTGTGCTTTGAATAATATATGCACATGTGCCTACATGCATGCAGACACGTATACATGCACACTGGTGTATACATGTGCTCTCCTATACATTGTGCACATTCACAATATATATGTGTTATGTTTGCAAATCTATAAATATATGTGATCTTTAGAGAGTACAGTACAAGTTCATATATGCATATGTGGTTATTGTGGGTATGTTTATATATGTATATATATATATATATATATATATACATTGTGTCTGTGTACACATATACACATAATGCCACTGTAGATACATATTATATTAGAGCTATTATGGAATAGTAGAAAATCTACCTTAGCATCAGGAAAATTAGATTCAAGTCATGTATGTCTTAGGATGTTAGACAAGTTATTTAACTTCTTAACCTCCCAAGTAAATTTTTAATACTATAAATTACAAGGATAGAGTTTTCTTCTTACAGTTTCATATGAAAAAGAAATTAGATAGATACACACACACACATATATATGTATATATATATACATACATACACACATATACATATAGAGAGAGAGAGATGAGAGACGGCTCCAATAGATATTTCTATCTAATGACTCTCTGTCTATAAGTGTGTGCATATTGTTGTTATTATTCAGTCAATTTCAACTCTTTGTTACCACAATCTGGGTTTTTCGTGGCAGGGATACCAGAGACTTTTACCAGTTGCTTCTCAAGTTCATTTTACAGATGAGAAAATTAAGGCAAATAGGGTTAAGTGACTGGCCCAGAGTCACACAGCTAGTACATGTCTGAGACAGGATTTGAATTCATATCTTTCTGACTACAGAGACATCATTCTATGCACTGTGCTGCCTAGCTGCCCTGTGTATAAATATGTGTGTATATAAATATACAATGCATATGTATATGTATTATATATAATATATAAATATGTATAATGTATATGTATGTATATATGTGCATGTTTGTGTGTGTGTATAGACACATATTTGATCTTATGGTAAATCGTGGATCTAGCTAGGAGTGAGCAACCTGCGGCCATGAGACCACATGCCTCTAGGTCCTTGAGTGCATCCCTTCATGTTCTGTGAAGTTTGGATTCAGTCAAAGGGCTGCACTTGAGCTCCTAGAGGGTCACATGTGGTCTTGAGGCTGCAGGTTCCCCACCCTTGAGAGACTATACATTTGTATTAGTCCTATGATTGTTTTGGTTTAGTAAATTGGTGGTTTTAAATTTTATATATACAAAGATATATGCAAGCATATATGTATAATATACATACATACATACACACATGATATGTATGTGAACATATGTTCATTTGTGTATTATGTAAAACAAATATATTAAATATCCAATTTTATTCAAACTGATTTTTATATGTTTATATACAAACAGATGCATGTATATATATATATATATATATATATATATATATTGATTCTTTACTAAAATCCTATTCTGATATCTCATTATGGAATGGAAATGGCCTTGGTTATATAAGCAGAACACAGACTTTCACATCTTATGTCACTTGAAAGTCTTTACTTTCAATATGTAAATAGAAGTCTATTGTCTGAAGACTACTGCTGACATCCTGTCAAATTTTTGTCAGGACAACTGCTGACATTACTAGAAGGACTGATGGCAGGAAGTGATTTGGTTTTGGTTTTGGTTACTGAAGCAGGTTATTCAAGGAAATACAAATCCTGATGAAATAACATTATAGTATTAAAATATGCCTTCTAACACTATTTAGTTTATGTTATTATATACTTCCATCTACATTATTTTTAATTTCAAAACACTGTCCATTGGGCAGGATCGTATTATGAGGTATAGTTTACAAATAAGAAAACTGAGTCTTGAAGAGGTTAAGTGGCTTGTCTGATGTCACACAGCCAGGGGGTGGGAGGGCAGTGATTCTGACCTAGGCCTGCTGATCCTTAATGCAGTGCTCTTTCTAGTACATCATGAATTTCACAACTATGTAATAGATAATTCAAGCCCTCTATGGTGTTTAAATTTGAATTTCATCAGTGAGAGAAATTCTGAATTTTTTAAGGAGCCATCACATTCTGTGTACTGTGAAACTTTTAAGAAGGCATTTAAATGGAGAAATCAATTTATGTTGGTATTGATCCATTTCTCTATAGACATTTACCCAGATAAAAACATTATTAGTATAGAAGTACAGAGTAAGGTTTGTGCATGTATGAAACTAAGCTGTTAACATTATAATCAATAAAAGACTCAGGATGGTTTTAATTTTATTTCTATAGTTTGCCTAAAATCGATACTAAGCCACACATTAACTCTATTGGTGATTTGGATAAGTCTATATAGTTTATATATAGTACTTATGACTCAGTTAATTCTCATGAAGGAGTTTTCTTATCTTAACCAATTCTCTCTAGTTGAGCCATCCTGAACAATTCTCCCACTTGGTCCTCTGAGCACTCAACAACATGTTGTTATTGACAGGGTGGCACCTTTCAAAAAACAACCCTGCCATATTCTTGTCCTGTATAATAAACTTCGAGGCCACAAGTCCTCAAGTACAACCCTTTGACTGAATCCAAACTTCACAGAACATAGGACATCTTGAGGGCCTAGCAGGTCACATGTGGCCTCAAGGCCACAGGTTCCCCACTCCTAGCTAGATCCATGATTTGCCATGATAAATGATAGAAACATCTATATGAATTGATGCAGAATGAAATCAACAGAGCTTATAAAATAATGACCACACCAATGTAAATGAGAAAAAAAACACAAAAATTTCAAAAGGTAACATTCTAAAATTATAAAATGATGGTGGCTACAAAGAAAAGATATGAGAAAACATTCCCATCTAATGAATGTGGTATATCACATATATTTTTAGACTTCTTTGAAATATTGATGAGTTATGCTATATGGGCCTAGAAGGTGAAACAAAGAAGTGCTATAAACATATTTCTATTGATGGGTAAATGGTTGTGACAAGGTCTTCAAAATGAATTTGCTTTGGTGAAAATCAGAAACTTAGTGTTGTTATCTAAAAGTAAAGAGTCATGCTTCTCATAACTCCATCTGACCCCAGTATGGAGCATGTGTAAGTCCCCATATACAAGTGTCCATCCTGCAAGGGCTGAGGGTGGGAGTAGAGGTAGGACTCAGATACTGTATGCCTATACTGGACTTAGGAGGAGTTGGCTGTCATAAAGGGGCAGCTAGATAGCACAGTGGATAGAGCACTAGGACTAGAAACAGGAAGACTCTGCTTCTTTAATACAAATGTAGCCTCAGACACCTCCTGTGACCCTGGGTAAGTCACTTAACTGCATTTACCTCAGTTTCCTCATCTGTCAAATGAGATGGAGAAGAAAATGGCAAACTATTGTTATAGAATGAGAAAAAGGAAATGTACTTACAGGGATTTAGAACTAGGTGAGTGATTACCAGGAGTGGGGAACCAGTAGTCAAGAGTTCTGCTGTGAAGTTTGGATTCAGGCAAAGGAGAGCACTTGAGGACCTGGAGGGCCACATGTGGCCTCAAGACCACAGGTTCCCCACCCCTGGATTAGAACAAAGCATAGGCATTAATGGCTCTCTGTCACTTTAGAAAGCTCTACTGGAAGACTCTAGAAATTTTCCCTTAGTATTATGCTGTTAAACGTTTAGCAATGACTTGGAAAAAGATAAAGATGGAATGTTGATGCCATGGATTTGAGATTCCAATGATGGAGTCAGAACAGAGTGAAGAGCCTATCAGTAACCATATCTCTTCTAGTATCACACCTTTTTGAAAGCACCAAAAACTTACAGACCCCCAGAACTAGCTCTGAAAACAGTAGCACAAAAAGCCTAAAGCTTGGGACTGTGCCTCCCCATACACAGGTGAGTAATTTTAACATAACTTTCAAATAAAGTTCAGAATAAAAAAAATAAGTCTGGAAAAATGAGCAAATAACAACAACAAATGACCATAAAAAGCCACTGTGATGGCAGGGAGATGAAGATATAAACTCAGAAGAAAACAATACTATGAAAACAGCCATAAGTAAAGTCTCAAAGAAAAAAAAAATCTAATAGGACCCAAGCCCAACAAAGATTCCTGGAACAATTAGAGAAATAAAAGTAACAGAAGAAAAATTGGAAAAATAAATAAATAAATTGTGAAGCAAGAAGATTATGCAAAGAGAAGGAAATGACACCTTAAAAATCAGTAATGGGGTACAGACTCTGGGAAATACCTTGAACTGACTGAATCTTACTGCTTGATGAAGCATTTGCCTGAGTCTATAATTCTTCATTATCCCTAGACCCAAATCTCTGTTACTCTTAACCTAGCCTAGCCCTCCATTGTCCAGTTACTTCCCACCCTTGATCCTATCAAAATATCTATGCCCAAATCTGTTACCCTTAAACTATCTAGCCCTCCATTCTCTGTCATATCCAGGTAGCCTTCAGCTATTTCCCACCCTTAATCCCATTTCTGTAGTCTGACCTCACTTCCTCAAGATCCTTCTTAGACTCCTCCTCAAAATCCTCCCCAAACTCCTCCTCTAGACCACCCCTAGATCCCTCCCACAATCTTTCTGTCTATAAGATCCATCTTTCCTCCATGAAGGTGCTGAGATTAATCTAGCTTAGACTCACTCTGTCAGATTATTCTGATCCACTTGTCCAATACAAGCCTCACAAATACTTAGGCTCCTTAAGAATCTACCCATTATAGTGAATCTTTAATAAACTTTGCTTTACTTTGGCTGAGAGAAGAGTTGAGTTGAATTCATTCAGCAGGACCTGACATGTTGGTATTTTGGAGTCTCAAGCACCCCTAAACCACAAACCTCAACAGAAACTATGTTCAAAATCTTGCTGAAGAACATAATTCTACCAAATTTATACTGGGTAAGTGGAAACTAATGACTCCATAAAACATCAAGAAATAAGAAAACAAAGTAAAAAGACTGAAAAATAAAAAAAAATTATGTGAAATATTTCAGTAGAAATCCAACTAACATGGAAAATATGTCAGAGAGATAACAAAAATCATTGTACTACCTCAAAGCCATGATCAAAGAAAGAGCCAAGACATCATATTTTAAGAAATTATCAAGGGTTATTGTAAAGAAGGTCACCATAAAAGATTAAGGTATAGGGTTAGGGGGACCCGAGACCCCAAAATTCCAACACACTGGGTCCTGCCAAATGAATTCAACTCCAGTGTTCTCTCAGCCAAAGAAAAGCAAAGTTTATTAAAGATTCACCTTAATGGGCAGATTTTTAAAGAGCCTTGGTATCTTTGATGCTTGTATTGCACAAGAGGGCCAGAATAATCTGACACAGAGTCCGCACTATATAATTCTCAGGCACTCTCACACCTCATGGATGCAAGATGGGGTCTTATATACAGAAAGGTTGTGGGAGGATTTTAGGGATGGTCTAGAGGAGGAGTTTGGGGAGGGTCTTCAGGAGGAGTCAAATGAGGTCAGACTCCAGCATGAGAGATTACAGTGGGAAGTAGCTGAAGGCTACCTGGAGAAGAGACAATGGAGGGTTTGGGAGAGGGTAGGAAGTTGCTGGACAAAGGTGGGCTAGGCTAGTAACAGAGGTTTGGGCAAAAACAATGAAAGTCTTATAGCCTAAGGCAAATGACTCATCAAATGGGAAGATTCAGAGTTCAAAGGTGTTTCCAGAGACTGACCCTCATCAACTCCCCTTATCACTTAGAAACATAGTATATTGCCATGGCAAAACCATGTTAGAAACATAGTACAAAATAGAAATAGAAAGAATTTACTGATAAATTTCTAAAAGAGGTCCAGAATGAACTCCCAGGAATATTAATAGTCAAATTTTAGAGCTCCCACGTCAAGGATCAAATATTGCAAACAGTCTGAAAGAAATTATTCAAATATCACGAAGCCACAGTCAAGAGTCACACAGGATTTAGCAGTTAGCACATTAAAGTAGTGGAGATCTTGGAATGTAATATTCAGAAAAGCAAAGAAGTTAGGATTAAAACTAAGAAAAACCTACCTCACAAAACTGAGAATAATCCTTTAAGGGAAAAATTGCTGCTACTGTTTCTCATTCATTCTTGAAGAGGACTGGGATATCCATGAGGTGATACCATGACATGCAAGTGAATTGGGTTTAAGTGACAGAGGGCTGTGCAAAGTCATAACCCTCACTTTCTCCTCTGCAGACAGCTGGGCTCAGTGGCAAGATACAGATCAGGACAATTGGAGATGACCCAGGATGCAGTGGGTGTCCTTGGGCCTTTCGAACTAAGATCTTTAACAGATCTCATTTTGACAGAGGCAACACTCATGCAGTTATTAAAGCTTAATAATAAGTGAGGCACAGGATGGCCTCCTTAAAAAAAAATCCCCTCTTACAGACCAACCTTAACTCCAAATTACTCTGGCTCTCACTTATTGGCCAACAATAATATATTATTAATATTATTATTATAGGTCAAGCCCTACTTGGTCATTGTTTGGGCCCTGATTTACTGAGAATGAATGTAAATTATAATTGTTTTTGTTTGGCCAGGAACCCTGAGGGTCTTCTCTTCCCAGATCAATTAAAACAAAAAAGATATTCAATGAAGTAGAAGACTTTCAAGTATTCCTGATGAAAAGGCCTGAGCTGAACAGAAAATTTGGTTTTCAAATACAAGACTACAGAGATCCACAAAATGGTAAACATGAAAAATTAATCATAAAGGTTTCAATAAAATTAAACTGCTTACATTCCTATGTGGGAAGATGACAAAATATAACTACTGAGAACTTTATCACTATTAGGGAAGTTAAAAGGAGTACACATATATAGAGAGCATGGATGTGAGTCAATTGTCTTGGAATAATCTCAAAAAAATGAAAGGGTGAGAAAGAATGATGCACTGGGAGAAGGTGGAAAGGAGAGAGGAAATGGGGGAAGAGTTTTTATAGTGGATGGGAAAATTAAGAGGTGGTCAGCAATGTCTGAACTTCCTTCTTATTGGGATTGGTTCAAAGAGGGAAGAATATATATATATATATATACATTCATCTGTGTACAGAAATGTAACAACCAATGGGGAAATAGAAAAGGAAGGTGATAAAAGAAACAGTGGGGGATATTAAAAGGGAGAACAGATTAAGGGAGGTAGTGGTTAGAAGCAAAATAGACTTTTGATGAAGGACAGGATAAAAAGTGAGAGAAGAAACAACAGAAGAAAATGTAATGGAGAGAAATACACAGTTAGTATTCATAACTGTTGAACAGCTAGTGGATAGAGAGCCTGGCCTAGAGACAGGAAGACTCCAGATCAGATCTGATCTCAGATCTTTACTGGGCAAGTTATTTACTTAACCATGTTTGGCTCACTTGTCTCAAAAATGAGATGCAGTAAAATGAGCTGGGAATGGCAATGGCAAACCATTCTGGTATCCTTGCCAATAGAAAATAAAAACATTACTTCTTTTTATGACACAAATATGGTACTGATACCTAAATCAGGAAGAGATAAAACTGAGAAAGAAAATTATAGACCAATCTCCCTCATGAATATAGATGCAAAAATTCTAAATAAAATACTAGCAAAAAGACTACAGCAACTTATCTCAAGAATAATACACTTTGATCAGGTAGGATTTATTGCAGGAATGCAAGGATGGTTTAATATTAGGAAAACCATCAGTATAATTGATCATATCAACAATAAAACTATCAGAAACCACATGATCATCTCAATAGATGCAGAAAAGGCTTTTGACAAAATACAACATCCATTCCTATTAAAAACATTAGAAAGTATAGGAATAAATGGAGACTTCCTTAAAATAAGAGGTAGCATCTATTTAAAGGCATCAGCAAGCATTATATATAATAGGGAGAAGCTAGAAGCATTTCCAATAAGATCAGGGGTGAAACAAGGGTGTCCACTGTCACCCCTCTTATTCAATCTGGTACTAGAAATGTTAGCAGTAGCAATTAGAGAAGAAAAAGAAATCAAAGGAATCAAGTTAGGCAAAGAAGAGAACAAGCTATCACTCTTTGCAGATGATATCATGATATACTTAGAGAATTCTAGAGAATCAAGTAAAAAACTACTTGAGACAATAAATTTGGCAAAGTTGCAGGATATAAAATAAACCCACATAAATCCTAGGCATTCCTATATATTTCCAATGAAATTCAACAGCAAGAAATAGAAAGAGAAATCCCATTTAAAGTTACTGTAGACATTATAAAATATTTGGGAATCTACCTGCCAAAACAAACCCAGGACCTGTATGATCATAACTACAAAACACTTTTCACACAAATAAAGTCAGATCTAACTAATTGGAAAAATATCAATTGCTCATGGCTGGGTTGAGCTAATATAATAAAAATCACAATTTTACCTAAATTAAATTATATATTTAGTGCCATACCAATTAATTTACAAAAAAAAAAAAACTACTTTATAGAGCTAGAAAAAATAGTAACAAAATTCATTTGGAAGAATAAACGGTCCAGAATATGAAGGGAATTAATGAAAAGAAATGCTAGGGAAGGTGGATTAGCTATACCAGATTTCATTCTGTATTATAAAGCAGCAGTCATCAAAACTACTTGGTACTGGCTGAGGAATAGAGGAGTGGGTCAATGGAATAGATTAGGCACTCGAGATTCAGAAGTCAATGACTATAGTAATGTATTGTTTGATAAACCTCCAGACCCTGGTTTGGGGGATAAGAACTCACTATCTGACAAAAACTGCTGGGAAAACTGGAATATAATACGGCAGAAACTGGGCATGGACCATTATCTAACACCATATACCAAAATCAAGTCTAAATGGGTGCATGATCTAGGTATAAAGGTTGATACTCTAAGCAATCTCCTAAAACAAGGAATAGTTTACCTATCAGACTTGTGGAGAGGGAAAGACTTTATGACTAAACAAGAATTAGAGAACATTATGAAATGTAAAATGGATAATTTTGACTACATGAAATTGAAAAGTTTCTGTACAAACAAAGCCAATGTAACCAAGATCAAGAGGGAGGTGGGAAATTGGGAAAGAATCTTTAAAACCTATGTCTCTGACAAAGGACTCATTTCTAAAATATACAGAGAATTGAGTCAAATTTATAAGAATACAAGTCATTCCCCAATTGATAAATGGTCAAAGGATATGAACAGGCACTTTTCAGAGAAAGAAATTAAAGCTATCTATAAGCACATGAAGAAATGTTCTAATTCACTATTGATTAGAGAAATGCAAATCAAAACAACTCTGAGGTACCACATCTCGCCAGTCAGATTGGCTAAGATGACAAACAGGAAAATGACAAATGCTGGAGAGGATGTGGGCAAATTGGAACACTAATGCATTGTTGGTGGAGTTGTGCACTGATCCAGCCTTTCTGGAGAGCAATCTGGAATTATGCCCAAAGGGCTATAAATACTTTCATACCCTTTGATCCAGCAATACCACTCCTAGGGTTGTATCCCAAAGAGATCATAGAAATGGGAGAAAGACCCATATGTACAAAAATGTTTATAGCAGCTCTTTTTGTGGTAGCAAAGAATTGGAAATTAAGGGGGTGCCCATCAATTGGGGAATGGCTAAAAAAGTTGTGATATATGCATGTTATGGAATACTATTGTGCTATAAGAAACGAGGAGCAGACAGTCTTCATATTTACCTGGAGAGGCTTAAAAGAACTGATGCTGAGTGAGAAGAGTAGAACCAGGAAAAATTTGTACAGAATTACAGACACAAAGTATGTGTGATGACCAACTTTGATAGACTGGACTCTTCTCAGCAATGCATTGATATAAGTCAATCACAAAAGACTCATGATGGAGAGAAATATGTGCATCCAGAGAAAGAACTAGAAAGAACTAAGTTTATATCCAGGTGAAAGCAAAATACCTGATCTTTTTCGTTCTCTTATTTGGTTTTATGTCCTCTTTACCATTTTTCATTCCAGCTGGTACAATCCATCCTTATAACCTGACTAATATATACTATGAAAGTATTTACAGATCCTATACTTGGCTATAAGCTGCCATGGGGGGAGGGGGAGAGGAGGGAAGGGAGACAAAATGTGAAAGGAATTGTGGAATTTAATCCTGTAAACTAAAAGGAAACAAATTAATAAAAAAAAATTTTTAAATATAAAAATAAATAAAAACATTACAAAGAGGATCACAGAGAGGATACACAGCTGGATTGACCTAACAACAATAACAATCATAACTGTAAACATGGATTATATGAGTCCATTCAGAAAAGAGATCATGGTTGGCAAAATTGATTAGAAACCAGAATCCAACAAAAGAATTGTTGTTTAGAAGAGACACACTTTGAAACAGAAAGACATACACACAGAGCTAAAATAAAGGGCTGGAGTAGAATCTAATATGCTTTAGCTGAACTTTTAAAAAAAAAGGCAGGGGTAGCAATCATGATCTCAGACAAAGCAAAAGTAAAAATAGACCTAATTTAAATGGATAATCAGGAAAAATATATTTTGTGAAGTTAGAAATAGACAGTAAAGCAATATAAAAAAAAATTAAAGTAAGTTTCTCCGATAACGGCCTGATTTTTCAAACATATGCTGAATAAAAAAATTGAGTCAGATTTATAAAAATAAGAGCCAGGTGGCTCAATTGATAGATGGTCAAAACATAAATGGGCCATTTTTAGAAGAAAAACATCAAAGCTATCTGTTGTCATGTGAAAAAGTGCTCTAAGTCACTACTGATTAGAGAAAAGTAAATCAAAACAACCCTAAGGTACCACATACCACCCATCAGAAATTACAATGCTGGAGGGGATGAAAGAAAAATAGGTACAGTAATGAAATCAGAGGAATAGTAAACTGGTTCAATATGTCTGAAGAAAAATTTGGAACTAGTCCCAAAAGGCTATAAAATTGTTCATAACATTTGAACCAGCTACACCAGTATTAGATCTGTATCCTAAAGAGATAAACCAAAAAAAAAAAAAAAAAACTATACATACAAAAATATTTATAGAAGTTATTTTTGCAGAGGCAAAGAATTGGAAATCAAGGGGAATGGCTGAACCAATTGAAACATATAATTGTGAAGGTGTAGTCTTGTGCTATGGGAAATGACAAGGGGGATGGTTTCAGGAGAAAACATTGGTAAGACCTATCTAAATTAACCAATGAAGTGAGACTAATGAGATTTGTACAGAGTAAAAACAATGTTGTAATGATGATCAACTATGAAAGTCTAGGCTTCAATGATCTAAGACACATGATAAAAAAAAAATGCTATTTACCTCCAGAGAGAGAACAGATGAACTGAGTGAAAGTTAAAGTATAATTTTCTCACTTTCTTATTTTTAAAAATATGGTGGATGTGTAAATATATTTTGAATTGTTTCACATGTTTAATTGATGTCATATTGCTTGCTTTCTCAGTTTGTAGAGAAGGGTGTGGGAGGGAGGGAGAGACTTTGGAATTGAAAATTTAAAAGGAAACGAATGCTAAAATAAATAACTAATGAATTAGAAAAAAAGTATATAAGATTAAGAAACTTTCTGAACAGAACTGACACATCATAGGCCCTCAAGAAATGCTTGTCACCCTTCATCCCTCCATAGGTATCACCCTTCTCTCTTTCTTTTCTCCATTTTTTTCCATCTCCTTTATGTAATGCCTTTCCATATTAGAATGTAAACTCCATGAGGGAAGAGGTTATTTTATTTTCTTATTTTTGTATGCCCGATACCCAGTACCATGTCTGTCACATAGTAAATAATTAATATATGCTCTAGCTCAGAAAATACGCAGAGTGTGGGTAGTTCGAGACACACATAGCTACTAAATATGTGCATAAACACACATATGTACAATATATTTATAGTGAAGCTTACTGATTAAAAATATTTTATTGATTGATATCACAGCATTGTAACAAAAAGTAAGTTCCTTCAGGGTAGGTTTTTTTCCTCCTATGTATCTCCATTAAATAAAAAAAGTGCCTTGCATGGAGCATCAGCTTAATAAATATTTACTGAAATAAAAATAAATATTACATTAATTTGATGCCCTGAAAAGTCCTTATTAACCAGTTATCATTGATCTTGTCAAAAGGAAAAGTTCCTTTCTAATAGATGAAGAGGATATCTTGGCAGACCTGTATTTTTTGGAAAACAAGATCAGATTAAATCTCCAAGAGTAGAAAATTAAAATAAAGAAGTTATATTTCTGCAAAAATGTATCACTAAACTGGTGATTAATCAGAAGAAAAATTAAATTATTTTGTTCAGGGCAAGACAGAACCCTTTCTAAAGGAAAGAGAACCTAAAAAAGGAAAGAATATAAAAATAGTGGATAAGGTGAATAAAAAGAATAATTAATAATAATAATTCAATTTTTATATATGACTTCAAGAATCACACCCCATCCATATAACAACCCAGAGAGGTCTGACACAATTTTATACCTGTTTAAAAGCATAACCTTCGACTCAAAGGTTCATTTGCATAAGATTCTCCTTGGGGGAATTTGGATTATTCAGTGCAGTCAAGGCTGGGGAACCTGAAAGCCAAAGGCCACATGTGGCCCTCTGACTGAAGCCAAACTTCACAGAACAATTCTCTTAGGACCTACCCCTGCATCTAAGCATTTATGGGTGGTTGTGGGAGTAGTGAGTAAATAGGAGTTAGAATGGAGAGAAATCCTATTCTTTCTGCTTTCCAGCTTTAAAAGAGAATAACTGTAGTTCCAGACTCACTTCAGGTTCCTTAAAGGAGAAAAAAGACCCTGGGGAGCAGTTGATATGTAGAAGAGTAAGCAACATCAATCATGTCCTTATGCCCAGCTTACTAGTCTAATGATTTGGGGGAATTTCCCCTTGAGTGGTAGCTAAGACTCAGTCTTTGTTGAGATGATTTAACTTACTCCCAATGTGACAGCTCATTTACTTTGTATCTAATGTATGCATGTATATATATATATATATATATATATATATATAT
>NW_027186645.1:5929863-5950337 GCF_028583685.1 Petaurus breviceps papuanus | reverse complement strand
CTTTTGCATCAATTTGGAGGAAAATGGATTTATTTGATATTTTTACATGTCTTCTCTGTGGAATTGGTATTTTGGTGGGAATGGAATTAAACCTTGGTTATTTATCTTAGGGTATTCCTTCCCCATTAATGAATAACACTGGATTAAACATAAATATTATTTCCTCTACTCTGAGAGAATAAATATATTTATTTAAGAGAGTAGATACAAGTGTAGCCTGGTACTCTTTTTATCTGAGGAGAGCAGAGTGTTTAGACTCTGTCTTCAGCCTCCTGTTTCCCCTCCTAGTTTTCTTTGGAGAAAGGTTGGAAGAATAAAATGCAGAAATATACATTCTGGCCTCTCTGCAAACCACATCTAGAAAGAGCCAAATGTTTACACATAATCTTCATGGACAACATACTGTGTACAATGTCACATCTCTTACACTTTGATTCTTACACTAGTGAAGAAATTGAGTTTCAGAGATGTTAAATAACTTCCCTAGGTATAACAAGCTTCAAAGTAGCAGAATAATTGAACTTGGATCTTTTAACTCAATAACCATGATTCTTTCCCCTCTTTCATGTTGTTTCTACAAGAAAAAGGAAGAAAATAGGATGTGATGCATCTGGATTTTGACAGAACCACATTGTAGGCAGAGTAGACAGCCAAAATTGATGAAAATTTATATAAATACTGATTAAGAGAACTAAGAAAAAAGAACAGGTGGAATAGTAGAAAGATCATGTTGCTTGAGGAAGTATATAGAAGACCTAGAATATAGAAAATGATGGCTAGTATAAAGAAAATTGCATTGTATGACTTGAATGATTGCAAGTGTTATCATTAACCACATATTTTCAGTTGGGGAAAAATTCACCCTCCTCATCCCCAATTTGCAGAACTGTTGTTTATTTGTAATAAAACTAAACAAACAAGCTAGCAATTACAATGCTATGCTAAGCAAATATGCAAATCATTACCTAAGGTCACCTTTTCCAAGTTTTACTAACAGTGATTACAAGACTAAAGAAAGAAATTAAGCTGAGAATGTGTAAATGAAATTTCCATTAATTATATTACCCTGCCTGAAAAGGATTAATGATATTATTTTAAAATGAGAAACCATTTCTGAACTGGTGCTTCATGGATGGCAATAATTATCATGGTTATAGTGTAATTTTTTAAAATGGGGGGAGAGGGTCCTCAGAAGAGACTGGGAAGTTTGGAGCTTTGATGAAAATAAGTTCCGGTTTGGCCTGCTAGATTTGAGTTGCCAAAGATGTATCAAGGTGGAATTGTCCATAAGGCACTCAGTGATGCAGGGCTGGAACTCAGAAGAGAGACTAGAGCTGGATATATCCATTTGGCAACAATCTGAATAGTTAGTAAATCCTCTTGCAATCCACTTTTGTCTTCTCACTTCAAAAATGTAATATGACACTTATTGCATTACTACATATAGCAAAGAAGATATTATTCCATATTACTTAGAATGGGGATTAGAATTTGAATATCGGCATAATCAGAGTGTATGTAATCTAGCAGAGGCAGCTAGGTGGCTTGATGGATCCAGTGCCAAGCCTGGAGCCAGGAAGACCTATTCTTGTTTTACCTTAATCCATAGGAAAAGGAAATGGCAAACCAGCCCAGTATCTCTGCCAATAAAACCCATGGACAGTGTTGGACAGTGTTGGCTTGCTACAGTACACAGAGCAACAGGCAAACTAGTAAGATATGTGGTATAAATGGAACAAAAATAAGGAAGAAACTCCCTTCATCTTCATCCATGATTACACAACATAGTGTTAGTCACTATTTCCCAATTCCCCATTTACCTACTTTAACTAGCCTTGTGTTCATTATGATCTTTTAAACAATTATTTTCCCTTCCCCAAGCTTCAGGGACCATTCATTTCAATGAAAAGGAAATAATCAGGGAATGATGGAAGAATGAATTTGCCATAGGCAAATTTTGGCACTGAGGAAAATTTACCCCTGTTTGTCCAGTCTTCTGACATCTGCTAAGTAATTCGTTCAGTCAGTTAACAAGCATTTATCAAGTACCTATAAAATTGCCAGGCACTATGCTAAAAACACTAAGGACACAAAGAAAAGAAAATGATGCCCTTTGCTTTCCAAGAAGCTCAGTCTAATGGGGACACAACATGAAAATAACAATGTACAAACAGCATACACACAAGATAAATTGGTTGCAAAGGGAAGGTACTAACATTAAGAAGGACAGGGAAAGATTTTTGATGCAGGATTTTAGCCAAGACTTGAGGAAAGCTAGGGAAGCCAGGAGGCAAGGATGAGGAAGAAAAGATTTTCAGGCTAGGCAGATAGCTAGTAAAAAATGCTCAGAAATGTAGTGTCCTGTAAAGAAAAGTAGGAAGGCCAGTGTCACTGCATCACAGAATATATGGGGAAGGAAGTAAGGTATAAAAAGACTGGAAAGGTAGGAGCAGGTCAGGTTATGAAGGGGTTCGGCTCAATATTCTCAGAGTAAATCATCCTGAATTACATAATCTCATCGACTAGATAAAACTTTCTAAGAATTATTAATAAAATCAAAAGACCAAAAATCTTTGATGATTATATATTAGACCCCTCCACACTAGAATAAAAAAAACCATAGCCATATCAGAACAAGGTTCAAATTTTTGTATTATTTATCTTTGTGAACTACAACCTTTGTACTGCTTATTTGTACTTCTACAAGAAATAAATAACAAAAATTATAGAGTAGGTATGATCACTCACAATTATATATGGAAACAATCAGGAATCCAAAAGATCTTAAAATTGGAAAAATATCAAAAGTCTTTAGGAAGTGAATGGAGGAGAAAGAGTTAAAATTCTCCTGCTTTTTGAAAGACAATAATTTAGTGAGCAATAGTTAGCCTAAGCCACACCCCTTTAGTTATCTTTTGAGGGGCAGTTAACTTTTTCCTGCCTTAGGGAAACATTTTATAATTATCCTGAATCCTTGGGGACAACTGGGTATTTAAAGTCCAATTTGGAGTTATGGCTAGGTTTCTGGTTCAATGTGCCTGGTGATTATGTCTCAGTGGGTTAAATTATACTCATTCCCAGCATGAATTCAATTTTCATCTTGACTTTACAGGGCAGAAAGGTAGAACAAGAGCTTGGCTTTTAAGGGGTATATGATCTAAGATTATTATTTTTTTTTTAATCTCAGACCAGATGGAGATCAAAAGAAGATCTCAAAGTTCTTGGTATGAAAAAGTATAAAGTATATTTTAATTGTTGAGTAATGTATAAGAAACATTT
Source organism: Petaurus breviceps papuanus (assembly GCF_028583685.1). Taxonomy (NCBI): domain Eukaryota; kingdom Metazoa; phylum Chordata; class Mammalia; order Diprotodontia; family Petauridae; genus Petaurus; species Petaurus breviceps. Next base: position 5,947,058 of record NW_027186645.1, on the reverse strand, counting down.
TGACATCAATATAAAAAAATAGGAGGTCTACTTCCTTAGTTTTGCAATAATAATCTAAAAAATGTTAAAGGTACAACTTATTTACCTATTATCCCTAGAGGAACTGCATCACCCTGAGCAAATCATTTAATCTTTTCTTTTTCTGCCATTTTTGGAGGGAGGAAGGCAGGGCAGTTGGGGTTAAGTGACTTGCCCAAGGTCACACAGCTAGTAAGTTTTAAGTGTCTGAAGTCAGATTTGAACTGGGATCCTCCCAACTCCAGAGCCAGTGCTCCATTCACTGTGCCATCTAGATGCCCCTAAGCCATTTAATCTTTCAGTGCTTCTATGACTATATAGAGAAGTTATCCCTTTTGCACTGGTAGAGGGAGTTTCTTCATTCACCCAGGTGTTCTCTATGTGAATGAAATCACACATCTATTAGCTATCCTTTATTAAAGGAATTGACTTATTTGAGTAAAGTACTTGGATTTCTTGAACAAATATGAATGTGGAATAGATTGTAGTGTGAGAAGACTAACACTTATTATCTGTTTGAATGTGTCAAAACCAGGGTCTTAGGTTTATTCTGAGACAGATAAAGGGAATTGGAGACTTTTCAGGAATATAAACTAAGGAGGCTTTCAGCTACAGTTCTAAATTAATGGTGGGTAAAGTTCCATAAGTATCCTGGACTGGCCCTAGAGCACTCCTTGGTCTTTGTTGTTGTTTTGAATCTACATTCCTGATCCAAACTCTACCTACTCCCCAACTTTCTCCCTTTGAGTGATATGTACCAGTACAAGAAGACTTCATAAGAAATTACACCTAATTCTTGCAAAGATCATAACTTTAAAGTTGGATTGGGTCATGTATTCTAAGTTGTCTTTTTATAGAAGAAGAAACTGGGGGGTAGTGACCTGCAGTGGATAGAGCACCAGCCCTAAATACAGAGCACCTGAATTCAAATCTGACCTCAGATGCTTACCAGCTGTATGACCCTTGGCAAGTCACTTAACCCCATTGACTCCAAAAGAAGGAAAAACAGAAAGAAAGAAAGAAAAGAAAGGGAAAAAAAATCAAAGAGGAAACTAAAGCCAAAGGACATAAGGGAATTTATTCAGGGTTATATGTAACATGGTAGATCCATGAGTTCAATGTATAACAACAAAATTGAGGACTTTTTCAACTATGACATGCTACATCCCTAGGTTATGATGAATCATGTCCCAGAATACCTGGGCTTCTAATGATACCAGTTGCTGGAGGGCTAAAAGCAAGACTTTTGTACAATACTGGGAGGAAAGGAGGATAATAATATAAGGGAAGAAGCTGTTGTTTTTTTTTAGAAGCCTTTTTTTCCCCAAGCCTATCCACCAGGATCACTAGCCAAGGGAGATTACATCTAGGAGATAGATTTTTAAATGAGCTAGAGAGTCTCTCTGCCCACTCTCCTATATAATGAAACACAAAGAAGTGTTTCCCAGGAAGTAGTCTCAGGATGCAAAGTTCTGGAAATGACAGGGTGACAACATACACTGGTGACTTCTCAGATGGCAATTTAGTGTCTCCCTGGCTATATTGTGAGATATTATATAGAAGTTCTGGAAAACAGAGACTAGTTCCTATTTGGAGCACAGGCCACCCCAAAAGGGATGATGCCTAGACCAGTTAATAAAATGTCAAATCTTCCCTACTTCTACAGTCACTGGCCTTTAGGAATTTGATATGTCAATTATCTGAAAGAACTAACTGCAAAGGATCCTTAGCAGTAATAACACTTCTTTGGAGTGCAGAACACAGAAAAGAAAAATAACATGGAGTTCCTGTTCTATAGGAACGTATAGCTATTGGTAAGTCAACCCAGTGTTTTGTTATTGTGAAGACTACTTTTTATGAAATTCTTGACATGATAAATGACATCATGCTCAAAACCTGCACTTAACTCTGCAACTTACTCTGTGGGTCATATAGAACTTGCATTTTGCCCTCTAGGGCTTATAATAAATAGCCTTTGCCCCAGTAATAAAATCTAAATAATGATATAAGAATATTCTAATAGTTTAAGTAAAAAATAAAAGTGATTTTAGAATAGTTAAAGACAAAAAAAGTGATGTCACAGTACAATCGGTGATTAACTGCCAATTGAATTGAAGGAACATTAATTTCTATAGCCATTGTCAAGAGAGTGATACCATTTCTGGCTGCACTGCTCAGGAAGAAACAATGAACAGGGAATTAGGAATCGTGGGTTCTGATCTAGGATCTGCTGCTCACTAACCTATGCTATTGGGTAAGTGAATTCAGTTCAACTCAATAAGTGTCTATAATATGTTAAGCATGTTTTACATGGTGTTCTTTGTTTTTCAACAAGACTTGTGATTTTACTGGGATAGGAACCTGTCTAGTGAAGAAATTTCTTCTACCAAAGCAGGCCAGAACTTCTTTGGCAATTAATAATCTTAAGCCTATCCTGGAGCACTGAGATGTTAATTGATTTGGCTATGGAATATCACAACTAGTATGCATGTGTGAAAGGCCTGATATTAGACCAGGTTTTCTTGATTCCTACCCATTAAATTATGTTGTCTCCCATGCTATTAGGTGTTAGAGGCACAAAAATAAAGCAAACGCATCTCTGATCTGGAAGCACCCATAATCTAATAGAAGGGAAGAGGATGAATAAAAGAAATATAGAAATATATTTCTAGGGTGGGTTCAGCAAAACTTTGCTCCAAAGTTAAAAGAGCTCTGGCTGCTCTTGTGGATCTCTAAAACTGAGGAAAAACAATCCAGTGAATTGGATGGATAGTTGAGATCTTGAAGAGAAAGAATTGTTAGTGTCTCACCAGTCCTACATCATGGCTCAACTCATTCTATGGTATGACCATCCTCAATCTTTCAAATGCCTCCAGGCTACCATTTTCAGGGCTCCTATCTTTTCCATTTTATGGGACTCTCCACTTCCCATAGTTATACTATCCATCTGCCACCTCCCTTCTTTATTTCTAGGTGTAGGGGAGGTATAGTGGAGAATACTACACCAAAGTGATTTTGCTCCTTCTTTTTCTGACAAGACTGTATACAGCCTGAGTAACACTATCCTGTCAATGAAATTTCTCCTAGGTCACAGTTATAGCTTTGGAAATAAAAAAAATTATAAAGAGGTAAGTGCACAAAAGAGGAATACTATAATAGAGATTTGAGAAGAGGACATCACACATGACTTGAAATGGAATAAGGGAAGGCTTAAGGAATAGTTGTGACCTGGTTTGGGCCTTGAGGGAAGGGAAAGCTGACAATCATCAATAATGTCAGAAAATAGCCTTCCCAGGGAGGTGTGTTGCTAGTCTGCAGAGGCTAGGATGATATCAGGAATAGTGAATAAGTAGCAGTTTGGCTGGAATATAGGGAGTATGAAGAATATGCTAATTAATCTCCCTAGACCTCAGTTTCTTCATGAATAAAATAAAGGTAAAGGCAGCTAGGCGGTAGTGCAGGAGATAGAAAACTTGGCCTGGAATCAAGACCTGAGTTCAAATCCAGCCTCAGACATTCACTAGTTGTATGGCCCTGGGCAAGTCACTTAATGCTGTTTTCCTTAGTTTCCTCATACGTAAAATGATTTGGAAAAGGAAATTAGCAATCTACTCCAGTATTTTTGCCAAAAACAAACAAACAAAAAACCAAATGAGATCAGATACAACTGAAATCAGTGAATGACAATAACAAAAAATGAGGGTGCTTCTGGCTCCAGTGTCGGGATGACCTGGATCAAATCCAGGCTCAGATACTCAGCACCACACCCAGAAAAAACTGGCCATCTAACCTTGAGCAAGCTACTTAACCCTGATTGCTTAAAAATAAATGAGGGTGCTACATTTGATTATCTTTAAATACTAACGTGATATGATTCTATGGGATTAACTATGATACAATTGAAAGAACATTGGATTTTGAGTCAGAGAACTAGGGTAAAATCTGACACATTCCTTGTATGATCTTTGAAAAAATCACTTAGCCTATTTTTTTTCTATTAAATGAGGGAGTTATACTAGGTACAGGTAAGGTAACTTCTAACTTGAAAAAAAATGTCCTATTATTATGGGGGAGAAAATTTGTTTTAGGTATTCTGAGTAGTAGGAAAAGTAGGCCATATTAGCCTTGAATGCTTTCAGTAGTATGAGATGCTTATTCCCTGGGTACTGGTTCTGACAGGATTATATGGCATGATCCCCTTGCATAATGATAACTAAAATAAAACCTTTCCACTCCATGTGGGGTATATACACAATTTGGAACATCAGGCATTAGTGGAAACTGAGTCTCCTGTGATTCCTACGCATGGTACCCTTCTCTGTAGAAACTAATAAATTGATTAACAATCTGTCAGGCAACAGCCAGCATAGGGTGATTTCAATGGGACGGAACAGACCTGCTTCCCACCTTTGGAGTCCCTAATGATAGCCTGTGAGGATTCTGTTGCTAGGAAACTGACAGCAGTGCTTACCACACAGGTGAAGCTTTAACATCAGGGTATAACCCTCTAGGTCCCACTGTGAGTCTTCGTGGGATTGGCAGGATGATTATTTTTTTCTTAAAATGTTCACTAACATTTGAGTTCTCTGATACGAATTTTAAAAAGCACAGGATTCTCACAAACTAAGAGCCAGTGCCCTCCAGGTGCTGAACAGTCACCCACCTCTACCCACCACCTTTGCTCCTTTGTAGAAGCAGACAATAAGGGACATGTGGCACAATTCTCAAGATGACTCACCCTGGGTAAGGAACTGCTGTATGATATGCCCCACAGTGTCCTCCCTTAGCAAGCAGTTATGTGACTGAACTGGGACAACTATAAGCAATTTACACCATGCCAGCCATGCAATGTTGGAATATTTGAAGGCCGAAGTTTGCTTCTTTGTATAATAGATGTCCAAAAAGCACCTTGATCAAAGCTTCCCATTTTTAGCTTGACACAATACACGCAGGGGTTGGACCCCATAAATGGATAATGATTGGGCAAGACATTTTAATGTTCATTCTTTCCACATTGCACTCTAAATATAATATTATGAGCCAGTCCCTGGATGAGAATGCATGGTAACCGAACACTTAATTTGAAAGTATGACATTTTTCTTGTGTTCTTGACAAAACACTTCATAAAATACCCTGGGAATCCCACAACAGAAATATGAAATAAATGATAGTAATTCAAGCCAAGGAGTGAATATTTTAAATGTAAGCTAGGAAACAAGGTAAAACTGGAAGAAAAAAGTGAATATTTTCCAAAAATAATTCTTAAGGCAAGATCATTTCCAAACAAAATTAGAGGGATTTTTGTGGTATTTTCCTCAGAGATTCTGGCAATCAATGAGTTTCTATATTCTGTCTTCATCACTCAAAGGACTAATTTTTCCAAAAAGTTGTAGCCATGTATGCGGTTCTTATCATTTTGACTGATTTCTTGGCAATTAAATGTTGAGAGAAACTGAATTGTGAATGCATATTGCAGTAAGTTTTGCAAAGCGCAGAAACCTCCAATTTATTATGTTAAAGAAATCCGTATTTAAAAAGATATTTTGTATAAGAATAGCAGAAACAAAAGTAGCAGCGATAACAATTGAAGATGATACTCTTCAGTACCTTAAGGAGTAATTAAGATTGTTAACATCCAGGTATAATAGCACTAAACTTTTCATTTGCCAAATGGTTTCCAAATGGCCTGAAAACATTACAATCACACCAAATATAAAAATAGACTGTACCTAGCCCTTCTCAGCAATGCAAGGACCTAAAACATTTCCAAAGGACACATGATAGAAAATGCCAGTCACATTCATAGAACTATGGAGTCAAAATGCAAAATGAAGTAGACTATTTTCTTTTTTGGTTTGTTTTATTTTGTTTTTTTTTTCTTTTCCCATGTTTTTCCCCCATTTGTTATAATTCTATGCAAGATGAATGATGTAAAAATGTGTTTAACAGGAATGTATGTGTAGAGCCCATACCAAATTGCAAGCCATATTGGGGAAGGAGCAGAAGAGTGAGGGGGAGAAAATTTAAAACTTATGGAAGTGAATGTTAAAAACTAAAAATAAATAATTTAATAAATTGGGAAAAACAAAAAGAAAAAATTGACAACATATTTGGAGGAAAATTACTTTTGTCTCATACCATCTAACCACATGGACAGGTATTTTCATGTCTTAATAGAAAAAAAACACATCAGTCTAATGTAACAATTCTGCCACAATGTTCACTTCAAAAGGTGAGTTCTACCATTTTGAGTTGATTTTCAAAAGAACATGAGAGACCCAAAAGTCTATTGTCTTAGACTACTATACATATATACATGTACAATACCACCTCACCACAACACCATTTTCTTCTTATTGACTGGTTTCAAGATAGTAAAAACTGAGAGAAGGAATAGTCTTATGAAGCAACAAGTGATGTAATATTAATGGAAGTATAGGCTAGACTTTGGTGGAATATTAAAAATATTTTTTAATTTCAAAAAATATCAAATGTTGAATTCTGGAACAAAAGTTGAAAAACGGGAAAAATATATTTCTCAGCTACTGTTGCTTTCATCTAAAATGCACCAATGGGAAAATAATTTTGAGCATTTTCACTCAACTTGGAGGGCTGAGATTGTCTTAAACTAGAGTTCACAATCAGTTTGCTTTTGAAGGTGATATTTCCATCATCATTTCCTCTACCCTTAAGTACCATTCAACCTTACCACCGCACACATTGCTATGGATGTCTTGAACTGACAAGTATGCATTGTGATGACAGAAAAAAAAATCAAAATACTGATTGATCAATGGACAAGGCTAATTGGTACCAATTCTGGTTTGTCCTTCATGTGACCAAAGATGATAGTAGATTTGGTGGTTGTCAATAGCATATTACCCTGAAGTCATAATGAAATCTGACCTTCGGGGAAATTTCCAGAGAGTTCTAATTTCACTTTAGCCTTAGATGGCTCCTAAGTTTTCTAGCAGATTTGCTCCTGCAAACTCATTCTTATTTGCTACTATGGAAATTACTTTTATTCATTAATATTTTATTTCTTGAAGTATGTGCATAAGATATTGCTATAACTTTTTCTCTTTTAGTTAGCATGTGATGAATAAAATATTTGCCCCATCTTTAGTTTCATCTTTGACTGAATCTCTTATAGTAGAACTACTTTGCATTTCTTCTTAACTCAAAACTTCCTTTTTATAAGTATGAATTAAATTCTCTAACAAGTTGCTTTATACTTTTCAATCTTTTTTTTTTAATGTTCAAGTGTGCTTTATCCCGGTATTCCTTATGCTTACTCTTTAGAATTATAGACGAATGAAGAACATGAATATGACCCTACATTTTAATAAAATCTTCTCAATAGTGTAATTTCATATGTTATAGTGACTTGAACTCACTGACTTCCAAGGAAGGTTTGTGCATAGAAAAAAAAAATAGAAATTTATAGAGGGAAATTAGTATCTTGTTCAATGTAAGCAGGGAGAGATATAACTTTGAAACAGCCAACATGCTTTAAAGAAGCAAAGAAAATGCAAAAAAAAAAAAAAGATCACCTTTTAAATCAGTTTTTATAACTAAGAAGTATATATTGGTACTTTGGGACATGACATTTTATTAAATCAATTTCCTTCTGAAAGGATATAAATAAAATAGTTATTTGTGTTTTTTTTAACTTTGCAGAATGTGTTACTTTCTGATGTTCTCATAAGATAATTAAACTCATTTTTTGACAAGTTTTATTCTGATGACATTGAGGAAAAACACACTTTAAGGTACATAAAAAGCATGCAATTCAGCTTCTTTTTTTTATTTGCCTTAAAATTTATTTCAATCAATCAACAAGCATTCAGAAATTACCTACTATGTGCTAGGTAGTGCTTTAAGTACTACAGAAACAAATGAAAAGAATGAAGCAAGCTCTACTTTTAAAGAATTTATATTCTAACTAGAGAGACTACAGATGACAAATTTAAAAACATTTAAGATAACTACATACAAGGTACTTGGAGAGGGAAAGCACTAGCACATGAGATCAGGTAGAGGATTGAAATCACTTGAAGTGTTTCTTGAGACAAGAGAGGGATTCTGAGGCAGAGAAAGGGGAGAAGGGTATGCCTTTTAGTCAAGGGGGCCGTCACTTCAAGGGCCCTCAGATGAAGGATGTATATAGACTTGTATGAGGAACACAGAGAAGATCATTTTGGCTAGATTGAAGAAAGGATAAAGGGAAGTAATGTACAATGAGACAGCAAACATGAGTTAAAGTTGTGAAGGACTTAAAAATCCAAACAGTGAAGTATATATTTTATCCTAGGGGGAGCCAGAGGAGTTTATAAAATAGGGGAGTGACCAGCTCATATATATGCTTTAGAAAAATCACTTTGACATCATTGGAAGATGGACTGGAAAGGGGAAATAATTCATTATTTATTAAGTACTGGTCAGATGTTCAACTTCGTACTGAAAGCCTAAAGTCATTATGCTAAGTGCAATGTTTTGATACAAATAATAAAAAAAAAATGCTACTTGAGAAATCTTCAAATTTCTCCCTGTCAGTTCTTCTTATCCTTCTCATCTTCCCCCAAATAATCTATGACTGTCTTTTCTATCATATAGATTCTAGTGACCTACAAAAAGTATGCCTCAGATCAGGTGATAGTAGTGATGGTGATAGGTTTTTATTCTCTCACATTACCTTTTATCTTCTCCCATATGGTTTTCTCCCATAATAATATAAGTGAATCAATATAGAAAGTCTATTTCAATAACACACACACACAGAGTACAGAAAAAACTTCCCAAATGAAAAAACATCACAAATTCTTAGAAATAATAAGACAAATTTTGTATTAAGAAAATTATCCTAATAAAAGCATTTAAGGGCGGCTTGGTGGCAAAGTGAATAGAGCACCGGCCCTGGAGTCAGGAGGACCTGAGTTCAAATCCAACCTCAGACACTTGACACAATTACTAGCCATGTGACTTTGGGCAAGTTACTTAACCCCAATTGCCCTTCAAAAAGGAAAAAAAAAAGAAGCATTTAAAAATGAAAATATTCAAATGATTACTGAAGTAATTGAACTTGACTGTATCAGATAGGAGTTTTCACATGTTCCTCTCTATTGTTTATGAAATTTTCTTGAATGTCATTAATCTAAACTCTGTTATATTTTACACTTCTCCAAATCTATTTGTTTAATTTATCTTTCCAAATCCTCTCCATGGAATGATTTGCCAAATGAATAAATTCTTGTCAAGGGTAAAACTGTTTAGTAATCAAAGAAAAATACTTTATTCGTGTCTTCATTTATTCTTGCTAAACATTAGGAAATAGTTTCCTGAACTTCGAGGGTATGATTTGATACTATATGGTAGCTGTATTCTCCATGTGCTTTGTAAATAGCAACTCCAGAAGCTAGTCCTATAAAAATCACATCTGTTAAGTAGTTTAGAAAAGTAATGTATAGATTTCTTTCTTTTCTTCCTTTCTTTCTTTTTTAAAGCAGTTTACTTCAGTTAGCTCCATAACATTTCTACTTTCTGGATTTCAGGGGAGAGAATTTTTTGTGATTTCTACTGGGGAAGTATTGAAATTATAAGACATAGTAATTAGTGCCCATAATGTTTTTATTCACAAATACCACAGGAATAAGTATTATATAATTTTACCTTTTTAAAAAATAGACTATTTTATACTTTCAATTTTATTGGGGTGTAATGGCAAGCAAAGAAGTACTTACTTAGCTCTTTGTTTCAGCTATTTAATTATTTAGCACCTTGTTTCAGTCCAAGTTTCTTTTGAGCCTTGCCCGTGATTATATCAAGTCTTTGTTAAGAAACAGAACTTGTGAAACCCACAGTGGGAGGGACTTGCCAAAGACAGGAACAAGAAGGACATAAGGAGTGGGTGGAACAGGGAGGAGCTAATGACCAGATAAAAAGCTGAACACAAGCTGGGAGAGAGCAGAACAGAGAAGGAAACAGTTGTGGTGGCAGAATTGAGGAGGAGAAAACTTGTGGTATCCCAGCACTCTGTTTGTCTGTTCTGTTTGTGTTGATTTATTTTTGTAATACTTTGTACAGGTGCCCTGGGACCTTACTGGAAGGTTCTTTCATTTCCTTCCATGTTGGTTCTTACCATCAGCATAATTCAAAATAAACTTTCCCCCAGAATGCAAGAAAGCCCCACTTAACTAATTATCATTGTTCAAAAGGCACGTATAAGGCAAAGGCAAGACATAAAACACATGACAGTGATAACAGCCCACAACTTAATAGTTTTCTTTTTGGATCTAGACAACAAGGTAGGGTCTGCTTTGCTACTTTGGCTTATTTGTTTGTTTTAGTTTTACATCCTGTAGCTTCGAAGATACATGCTCTTGACCACATCCTCATGTTCTCAGAGGTCAGATTTGCATTATGTTCTGGCTACTACCCATACACACACTGTCTGATCACTAGAAGAGCTGGCCATTAAAGTATCATCCTGATTTGGCTGAACCATGCACACACTTTCTCTGTGCCCTGTGAGAATCTTCACATGATAGCTGGTTTGCACATCCCACATTTTTTATAGTTTTGTCCCTAGAGGCAAATACAATATGATTTCCTTTAGGCATGATGGCTCCTGAAGAAACATTGGGATCATGGCCATGCAGGGTTGGGATTCACTCAAAATCTGGGAAATCTCATAGTTTAATGATCATAGCAGAACAATAAGTCAAAACCCTGCCACTGTGGTTCAAGTAAATATCCTGTACAGAGCCTGTGTGTCCCTTTAAGCATTTATTCAAAATCTGTAATTTCATAATCCTTCACCTTTATTGTAGCATCTTCAGAAGCAGACATTATGACCCTGAACATTTGGTGGGAAATGATACAAATGACCAATCTTTTATGTCCACTCAATGTGTACTTTTCTGGAGTTAAGGAATCCATTATTTTGAATCTCATTTCTGATCAAGAGCTCCACCTGATGTAAATTCTTCCTTTGTTTCATTTAGCTTTTATTCTAATTCCTTACTCTTCTTTTGTAATCTAACTGATGTCCATCCCTATTCTCCCCTCCCCCCCCAAAAAAGAGGCCAGCATATTTCTTACCTAACTCTTCATTCATATCTTATTCAGCTTCTTTATAAAAATTTAAAAAAAAATAGCCATTTGAATTTTCATTTCATTTCATAGCCATTTGAATGAAGATATTCTGCTATATCTCAATTTCTAGCCACTACCTGGAATAGTGTAATGGAAATGCAAATTTAAAGATCTTCCCTGCCCTTAGGGCTTTTGATAGGCTTAGGAGACTCTGAGAACCTTCCTTGATTTGAAAATATACTCTGCCTCCTAATAGGCTGAATGTGGTCACATGGAGCCTGTGGCAGGAGGTTTGGTTTTCAGGAATGCCCACACCTTGAAGCTGTGAGATTGGGCAGTGGGTCAAGAGGGTGGTTACATTCTCTAACCCAGGAGAAGGCTATATAATCCCTGATGTGAGGTTTGCTTTGGGGCTCACTTTGAGAAGTGTTCTGTGATTTGATCATATGAGACTCTGGGAAGCCGTTGTTGAGAGCCCCCTGGCTTTCAAAAACCCAGATGTTGATTTCATATGGATGTAATGGTTGGACAGTTTGGAAACCTGTCTACTTGATCTGTTTCTCTGTCTTGATAATTCTGTCTGTATACTCGGGGTGCTGACCTTTTCCCCCTGAACTAGGTAAACGATACATATTTGACTGATAAAAGTAAGCTTGTTAACCAATTTTGAGTTGCTTTCCTTTAACAAAGCAGATCTAAGAACCTGTGTTGGCAGCCACCCTGGGCACGCTGGGGTGCTTGCTGCTACAAATGGGATGACTTGAGAGGTAATGAGTTCTTCCTCATGGGAAGTCATTAAACAAAGGCTGGATACTGCTTGTCTGGAATGACATAGAGGGGATTCTTTTTCAGTATGGATTGGACTAGAAGGACACTGAGGTCTCCTCCAACTCTGAAATTCTGTGATTACCTCATCTCTTCATTTCTGTGACTGCAACATTATAACTGTGATGTGAAGTTTTCTGATACAGCAACAATTGCCTCCCTTCTTAAGAAAATCAGAAAGCTTCATAATCTCTCAATCAGGATTCAAATATGACACAAAATGACCTTCACTATTGGGATAGCTCTTCACAGATGAGATTCAGTTGTAAATAGGAGATATTCAACAAGGAAGTTTCATTCCACCATGTGTCAGGCACTGTGTTTATCTCCAGTGATGCCAAAGATGTTCAATAAAAGAATATGAAAGAAAAAAATGTCACCCCATGAAGGGAGAAGGTACTGGTAAAAGTCTAACTTTAAATCATCTCATTTATAAACTTGTACCTTAAGCCAGGAGCCAGGAGCTCAGGTGACTGAAACATGACTAGGATGCTGAGACTCTGTTTGTGGCTCAGTTGAACCTTGAATTCCTTGGAGCAGAAATGGTAAAGGAGCTGACATGTACCAGACTCTGTGAATACCAGTATGGAGCAGGACCTGCCCAGAGAGCTGATCAAGGAACTGGGAGCTGTCTGCTATTGAACTGTAATGGGAATGCAAATTTGGAAGATCTTCCCTGCCCCTAGGCTAAAGTGCTCCTGAAGCCTGTGGTGGGAGGCTTGTTTTTCAGTAGATACTTTTTTGATTGGCCAGTGGGTCCAAAAGGTTGTTACATTCTCTGAGCCAGGAGAAGGCTATATAAGCCCTGATATGTAGCTTTGTTTTGGGGCTCACTTTGAGAACTGTTCTGTGATTTGATATGGATTCTGGGAAGCCGTTGTCCAGAGTCCCCCGGCTTTGAAAAAACCCAGATGTTGATTTGGTATGAATGTAATGGCTGGTTAGTTTGGAAAGCTGTCTACTTGATCTGTTTCTGTCTTGATAATTCTGCCTGTATACTTTGAAGTTCGGGGTGCTGACCTTTTTCCCCTGAACTAGGTAAACGATACATGTTTGACTGATTAAAGTAAGCTTGTTAACCCATTTTGAATTGCTCTCCTTTACAAAGCAGATCCAAAAACCTGTATTGGCAGCAAACCCTGAGGACGCTTGGGGTGCTTGCTGCTACATGAACCCAGGTGACAATCTGTTGAATCTAGGTAGAATCTGGGACCATGGAAGGGGATCCAGGAAATCTGAGAATAGGCCCCAAGTCAAGATGAAAAGAACTCTCCCTGGGTACTGAGTAATTATGGAATTATAGTTTACTAGTGACCTAAGGGTGAAGGGTTTTGTGTATGATACCTAGTAAGACTTTGATGAATAAGTGACTGATTGTACTTTGAGTACTTTGACTATGGTTACTGATTAGTGACTGACTGGGTTAATCAAGACTTTGCCCCAAGAGTAGAAGACTTTGAGACTACTGATTAGTGACTAATTGAGTTAATCAAGACTTTGCCCCAAGAGTGGAAGCCTGACTGTGTACTTTGATACTATTGATAAGTGACTGATTGAATTAACTTGAGTGACTATTTTGTGACTAATTGAATTAACTTGAGTGACTATTTTACTTTGAGACTATGTTGTGAATATTATATTGTGATTCTCTGTGATAAGTTGAAATATGGTGAATGCTATATTTTGAATTATACTGTGTACCTTGATTTTCCATGGATGTTTGGCTTTTGTTATGGAATAAATAGAGTAATCACTATACTGAGTAATCAGAACCTTAAAGAAAAGCTGTTCACGATAGCAGTTCTTCTGGAAAGCTTCTGTGCATGGCATTATAGTACTGTTGCTTACCAGTTAGAGAAATTTGAACTATGGAGACCTATGACAAATTTATGTCATACTTGACATATTTATTAGTGGAGAGTTTTAAAAAACCCAATTAGCACACGTTAATTAACCATGGAAATAGTTATTATTGTTGAAATGTATCTGTGTTCTAGCCAACCTGCAATACTAATTTTTTTTTATTCAAGCACTGTTCATGCTTTCCATGCCCATATTCATGCTATTACATCTGGGCTGTCCTCCTTGAAGTCTGTTTCCACATGTTGAAATCCTACATATTCTTCTAAGCCCAGATCAAATGTAATATTCTGCATTGTACTCTTTACCCAGTCAGAATAAAGAAATTTCTCCCTGAACCCCTTTCTGATCAACTGACAATATAATAAGCACCTATTATGTGAGACTCTGTCCATTTGTTGTGGTTAGATGACAAAAATATAACAATTTTTACCCTCAAGCTGCTTACATTCCATGAGAGGATACGTGATGGATATATACCAATATATGTAGGTCTAGTTTTAGAAATGGAGCAACAATTACTACATGTACACTGAGTTCTCTCCATTCTAAGGGTAGTGCTCATTACTCTACATGACATTTTCTCCTAATGATGAATAGATGACTAAGTAGAAATACATAAAGGAGAAAAAAGAAATAATGTCATACTTTTATTTACCTTTATGTGTGGCTCTTTTCTCACTGGTCAGACTGTAAACTCTCCATTAGACTGTAAGCTTCTTGAGGAAAGGGTCCCTTTTTTTTGGCCTTTCTTTGTATCTTTGTGCTTATTGTAGTAGGTATTTAAGGAATTCTTTTTTTTTTTTTTTTGCTTTTTTTTGGAGGGCAATTGGGGTTAAGTGACTTGCCCAAGGTCACATGGCTAGATTTTGTCTGTGTGTGTGTATGTGTGTGTGTTAAGTGTCTGAGGCTGGATATGAACCCAGATCCTCCTGACTCCAAGGCCCGTGCCCCATTCACTGCGCCACCTAACCACCCCTATTTAATGAATTCTTGATGACTTGATCTACTTCTTTAGGGGCAAGTACTTTTTAATCTTTTTCATGTCTCATTGACAATCCTATCATTCATTCCTTGTTCAATTCTTAAGATTCACATGAATCCAGATATGCCATTAAGTGTGTAGTATTTCCTACTACTTGCTGTTATCTATCTAAATAGTTAGACCACTGCCTTGTCGTGGGTACCTCAATGAAACTGAGCTATGCTGGGCAGTGTTACCCAAGATGGACAAATTATAGTAGAGAGTTGTGACAAAAAATGATCCACTGGAGAAGGAAATGCCAATCCACTCCAGTATGTTTGCCAAGAAATTCCCATGGACAGTATGGAGGACAGAAGGGCATGGAGTGCTATTATCCATTGGGTCACAAAGAGTCAGACATGACCAAATGATGGAACAACAACAAAATCTACCTAGTTAATGCTATTTTCTGTCCTCTTCCTCCTCCTTTTTCCATTGTTAAACAACAACAACAACAACAAAACCACTTTAAAATATGGTTTGGATATACTCAGAAAGTGATAGCTTTTTTTTTTAAATTGATTTCCTCCAAGCATTCTTTTGATATACCAAAACCTGAGACATTTCCCCAGCATTATCTAGCCCCATTATCACTTTCCCAGAGGGACCAATCAGAATCGCCAATCTCCTTCATTGCTGTATTCCTCTTGCTATAGGGTAAGACCCAGAAAAAAAGAACTGGACATTTTCCTGAGTGATGGAGACATCTTGGAGGCAAGGACATTGTTTATTTCCCAAGAGGGTAGTTTTCATCTCTGTCCTTCTTCACTTTTGCCCTACAACTTTTCCAGTACAGTAGAGCAAAAGTTGCCCCTGGCAACAGCCTGAAGTCTATTCTGTACTGATTATAGTAGTATTTTGAGAGGCAACAAGGCAAAGTGGAATAGGGGTGGGAAGATCTGAGTTCAAATCTTAACTTTGAAACTGACCATGTGACTCTGAGCAAGTCTCTTAAATTGTTGGTACCCTAGGAAACTCCCTCAGACTCTAAATTGGAGAGTAGGTGCTGATTCTGAATGATGGAGGCAGTTTCTCACTGTGATCTCTTTACATCAATGAAAATATAGATACAATCCCAAAAAAAAGTGTAGTTTATTTTGAAAAACTCCAATAAAGTGCTGCCCAATTGTTTATTTTATTTGTGATATGGAGAAGACTCTAAGCTCTTCAAGGCCATTCCAGCCTAGAATAAACTCTAGCATTAATAGCAAACTGAAAAGGATTTGAGTTCAGGCATAATGATGTCTATTATCTGCAGCACTTAGCGACGACTGGGTCATACAAGAGACCTAAATTGTAAGTAAATGCAGAATCTGTCAGAAGGTTGACCACAAAGTGATGAATTTCTTCAGTCACTACATCTCACAAAACTCATCCATGAAAACAGTGGAGGGAGTGAGTATCCAAGCCAATGAAATCACAGACCTTTGAAATATCGATGTATAATCACATCACCAAGAATATAATCCCTTCACACGTACATGGTGTATATGGATGAGGGGGAGTAATAATTAAGGTGAATGTTCATTTTTCACAGGCATAATTTTCCCCTAATATATGCATTAGTACATTCCCTTATTACCATGCCTGAATATGTATCCTTATTGCTTTAGCAATATGTAGAGGGAAGCAATTTTTTTCATGTTTTGGAAATAAAATATTTTGATGGTATCCTCAAGTTCACCTAGGTTTTTGATTACCTCTTTTAAAATTTATTATTATTTTAATCACCAAAGCATATATCTTTGTGGTACCTGTCTTCATGTCAAAAAAGCAACAAAACATAAAAGGTTTTTAGAAGAGTAAACCTTTCTAAACACTGAAAAATTTGATTTAGTGGTTCTGTATTCCTATATTCCAAGAAATTTATAGATCCTAGGGATACTTAAATTTAGACAGTCCTTTCTAAAATTTATAATTATGTTACTAATGATGATGATATTTTCAATATTGAATTCTTACCGGTTTAACACCTAGTGTGTAAAATGCAACACCCCCACAACTTATAGAACTGTATTGGAAAATTTCCTAAGGCCACTGAGAAGTTATTTGATTTGCCCATATATCACAACTTGTATGTGCCAAGGAGTAAGATTTGAACTCATGTTTTCCTGTTTCCTGACTCCAAAGTCAGTCCTGTATCCATTACTATATTATCCACTGTAATTTCCTTGCTTATAATAGGTAATAAATAAAAATTTCTTGAACTGAATGGACTGCATGAATTAGTAGTAGTTGTAGCAGAAGTAGTTGTAGTAGTCCACTTGTTGTTCATCTTGAGTCTCAGTAATGGTGGTGCTCTCAGTAGTTTTAGTAGTAGACACTAATAACTTTTTGAGCATAAACATCCATCCTAAACCTTTTTTTTTTTTT
>NW_027186645.1:5875720-5929853 GCF_028583685.1 Petaurus breviceps papuanus | reverse complement strand
TCATCCTGACACTTGAGCCAGTGCTCTTACTCGCTGTGCTACCTGGCCACCCCTATCCATGCTAAATCTTAAGCCTTCCTAAGTTTTCCAAACTTTTTGGGGGTGCAGGGAAGTAGAGTTCTAAATTAAAATATTTTCAGTGTACAGAATGTCCCACCCTGAAAAAAGTTCCATATTTCCATGGTAAATGTGAAGTTTGGGGCTAAAATGTTTGAATCAGGAAGTCCAAGTAGAGACAGCCTTATAAACAGTACCAAAAAGTCTGAAAGAGTTGATAGCATCTAATTCACAAATGATGGTAGCTTAGAAAGTTAAAGAATACCTCAGTAACCTAAAGGAAAAAAAAATGGAAACAAAAAAGGTTTATGTCCAAAATAAGTGAAACAAGAACATTTTAATTTCCTTTGACCCATTGTCTCTGAAATGGAGATTACTTACCATGAAGATAACGAATTATTTCAATTAGTTATTTGTAAATAAAATAAACTTGCTTTAAGATGTCAGGGTATAGTGGATAGAGGGCTGGACTAAGAGTTAGAAAAACCCAAATTCAAATATTTACTTCGGTATTTAACAATTTTGTTTTCTTATGTTAGTCTCTAGTTTTTATGAATGTTGGTTTCCTGATCTGCAAATCTAGATAAAATAGCTTTACTGAGATGCAGAGGGGCATACTTGAAGAGAGAGATGGCCTCAGATTTGGAAAGAACTGCTTTCAAGTTCTTCTTTGATACATTTTCATTGGGCAGTCCTGAGGAAATATTTTAATCTCTGAATGCCCAGAGGAAAACTATTCATCTATAAATGGAGGAACCATACTGAACTGGTAGAGGGAATTTTCTCAAGGGAAATACCTTTCAAATAATTTCTTTGCAGGAGAGGAGGGAAGGTGACAAAGGTGTGGAGTAGCCAATATCATAAGGTTGTTGTAATAATCTATTCAAAATACTTTCCACTATGCCAATATCATTTTCCCCCAAGTAATTTAGGTAAGATAAACAACTCCCCAGAGATTCATTATTAGTGATTAACATTTTTTAAAAAAATGTGTTTGGGTAGAATGCAAAATAAAAATGAACAAAATGCTTTATTTCTTTCATCCCATTATATTCATTTTTCCAGCTTGTAATTCAAATAGACAAAGTAGATATTTTATTAAAATTCTTGACTATCTTATGAGATATTTTTAATAAAAAAGCTATCAGAAAACGGAGACAATTTTTTTTTTCTCAGCTTAATAATATATCGAGGCACACTGTCAACCAAGTAACCCCTTGATAAGGAAATCCGGCTGCAGTGATTTCTGTGATAGGAGACGGGTGTTTATAATTTACCAATTCTGTCTGAACAAATTAATGGATTTTAATTGAAAAAATTGTTTGATGTCTCTTTTCCTACAGACAATGCAATCTGAAAGCCTGTAACCTATAAATGTGAAGCAATTTCCTAATGAAGTTAACTTACTAATGAAGCTGCTTAGAAAAGGGGCATAAATCAAGTCCCCTAGCCAAAAAAGGCAGCATAGTCCTGGCTATCCATTGGCTCCCCAGTAGTTCTGACATTGTTCTCTTGTGTTTGATTAAGGAGAGTCTCTATGTGTCCATCAACCTAAGCGCACTTTCCATTTCTGTCTCTTTTCCTAGTAATAAGCCTGAAGAGGCCTAAAAAGAATCAAGTCAAAGAAACAATGAGAGCAGAAAATAATAGAGAGAATAAAAGGTCAAGGGAAAAGAGGGGAAATGAGACAGAAGCACAGAGATAGGACCAATGAGAAAGGCTGCCTTTACTTTAACTGAGGTCTATATTTTCAAATGTGTCCAAGAGACAGGAATAATAATGGCTACATGCAAGTTGCTGCCTCTGTGTTATGCAGGCCATGTACTGCATGTACCTGCCCCTATTACCACACAGTCTCAAGGGCGTATTTTTCTTCCCATAAATAACTAAACATCCTGAGAAAATCTCATTGCCTTGTCTTGTTTGTTACCAAACATTAATTTTTCATTCAAGTAAACTGCACTCTATTCCTTATCTTATTTAGAGTACATGACCCAAATTCCTGCTTGTTTGCACTGCTGAAATAAATGATTCACAGAATGCATACATATGTATTTTAGAATAATAGTAACCATATGTTGAGTCAAGTTCAATTTCTCTCATTTACTTTTTTTTCCAGATTGTCAGCATATAGTAAGAATTGCCCTGTGTAAGACATGCCCAAATGCTTCAAGATAAATGGTATTAATGTTAGATCATATATCCCTACAGCAAGCAGCAGTATGGTACAATAGAAAAAGTACAAGATTTTGAGACAGATATTATGTCTCCAAATTCTGACTTTGCTACTGAATGCCTGTGTGAACTTCGTCTTATCTCTCCTCTCTGGACCTCAATTTCCTTATCTGTCAGGTGGGGGCATTGGCCCAGATATCTTCCAAGGGCCCTTTTAGCTTGAGATTAATTGCTAATTAGGGAGCAGAGTCACACCTAAGAATTCCTGCACTTGGGTCAAATGGATTTGGAGGCAGAGTTTGTGGGGTTTCAGAGGATATTCTGATCATGTAATTGCTGTGAGTGAGGAGGTAGCTCCCAGACAGTCTGACTTGTAACAACTCACTGATTAGAAAGGAAGGAGGAGGGGCTGCTAGGTGGCACAGTGAGTAAAGTGCCCACCCTGGAGTCGGGAGGAACCTAGAGTCAGGACAAACCGAGTTGAGTTCCAGCCTGAGACACTTAACACCCACACAAAAATACTAGCCTTGTAACCTTGGGCAAATTACTTAACCCCAATTGACCTCCAAAAGGCAGAAAAAAAAAAAGGCAGGAGGATTCTAGAGAGATTCCATAGAAGTGGGATCCTGGAGATGGTGAACTTCGTGTGATCTTTGTGATCACATGTGTACACATGTGATCCATGTGTACACACGTGATCTATGTGTGGTGGGCTCAGGGAGGAGCACTAAGTGTATTACTACTATGGAAGGAACAAAAGGAGGAAGGATGCTCTGCAGATGTTGATAACCAGGGCAAAGTCCTACTTGTCCTCTCTTCTATCTACAACCTTTCAGGATTATAAGAACT
This sequence comes from Petaurus breviceps papuanus, assembly GCF_028583685.1. Lineage (NCBI taxonomy): Eukaryota > Metazoa > Chordata > Mammalia > Diprotodontia > Petauridae > Petaurus > Petaurus breviceps. The sequence goes on along the minus strand of NW_027186645.1, from coordinate 5,926,772 downwards.
AGAGATAAAAAGTGTGATCTAATGATGTCAAACATCAAACTCTGCTCTATACCTGATTCTTAAGGACATTTTATAGACACTTTCTTTGGTTCTCCCTTGTTTAATTCCTTTTTTCTATTTTCTCCAATAGAATATAAGCTCCTTGAAGCTATGAATTATTTTCTTTTTGTCTTTTTATCTCCAGTGAATAGGATAGTGCTCAGGGGTACTGAGAGGGCCCTTAATAAGTATTTGTTGATTGCTTGATACTTCAAAGATCTATTATTTTGTCACTAATATATTTAGTCTATGGTTTTCTGAGTAGCTGTGGGCAGAAAGAAAAAAAAAATCTATAGAAAACTGTATGATAATGATTCTCTCCAAGTTCAATTAGACTAGACTTCAGATGAGAGATAATAATAAAAGAATCCAAAATTTGGAGCTAGAAAAGACCTTACAGGCAATCAATTCCACAACCCTCCTTCCACAGCCAAAGAAACTGAGGTCATACAATGTTGAATTGAGATCATGGTCATATCCCTAATAAGTACATAAAGGGGTATTTGAACTCAGGTCAAATTGATTTCATGCCCAGCCCTCCACCCCCTTTATCATACTGGAAACCCTTCTAGCTCCATGATTTAATCAAACAGACAAGTGATGAGGGGATGATAAAGGATGCTTGTGAAGGACCCCCTTCTCCTTCCCTTTTCCTGATTCAACAAAAGAATGTCTCAGGCTACAATTTGAAAATGCTAAATATCCAGTGCTATTTTCAAAATTTGTACAACAGAAACTCCTGAATTGTCAGGTGCTGTGGGCCGCTCAGTGTCCAGCACTATGCATGATCAGAGACATGAATAAGAAATGACCAGGCCATGTGGGTAGTTCAAGGAAGGATGATGAACTGCATTTATTGATTCTCAGGACAAAGTTTTTATAGAGCAAAAGAGACAAAAGAAGGGGACTCAAGTTTTCTAATCATTACCTTAGCCTGTTGTATCCTGGAGGTAACACAGATTAGATAATTTGATAAGGATTTGTTATCTAGGTGAATAAAGTTTTAAGGTAAAACCTTTGACCCAGGCCTCAGGTATCTGCTAATTCAGCCCCAGTCATAAACAGATACAATTGAGAGCAAACTTCAAAGCCAAAGCTGCAATCCTCAAAGGATGTCACATTTAGAGCTGACCACCCAAAAAGTGCTGAATCAAACGTCCAACTCTTCATGATTCCATTTGGGGTTTTCTTGATAAAGATACTGAAATGGTTTGTCATTTTCTTCTCTGGCTCATTTTGCAGATGAGGAAATGAGGGTTTAGTGACTTGCCCAGAGTCACACAGCTTTGAATACAGGAAGAGGAATCTTCCTGACTTTAGGCCCATTGCTCTATCTCCTGAACCACATAGATAGGGAGAAATTCCAAGCTGGTACCTAGCATTACGAAATTGAATAGATCCCCTTTATGCTTCCATGGCCTATCTGACATTCTTAGGTTGAGGCCTGAAACATTCTTGTGTTGAATCAGGAAAGGAGAGGGACAAGGAAGCCCTTTACAAGTATCCTTCAGCATCCCCTCATCACTTGTCTCAGTTTGATTAAATCATTAATTAAAATACACTTCTGGCTGGCTTAATTCTGATTGACAGTACTTACAGTTAGTGATTTTGCTAGAAGGAGGTTGCAAACATGGGTTTCTCCCCTTGCCATAGATTCTTCATTTTGATGTTTTTTCACTATGTCTGGATGTTCCATAGGTACAACTTTCTACTTATCACCCTGAATAGTACCTACTAATTCCTCTGCAAAGTTAGAACGTTCTGAAATCATATCTCTTGTTCCATCCTCTTTGACAACTTAGGAAACAGTGTTCTTGCTGTGGTACAATCAAAGCTCTCAAGGTGTCTCTTCAATTATTTCTGCAAAAAGTAAGGTTCTGTCTCTTATGGGGAACAATTTTAAAATGTATCAAAAGGGCACGTGGTATCTGATAAATCACCACAGATTAAAAAACTGGAAGGAAATGTTTAGGAATCAAAAAGAAGGTTGAAAAATAGGCAAACACCAGTCCCTGAAAGGAATTATAAGCCTATACAATGCTTGAACTAAGTCAACCATACTGATATTTTACTGGGAAAAGGGAACATTTCTCTGGTCTGAACTTTAATCTTTCAGATTCTCCAATTGTTGTTGCTGAGATTGTAATGGCCTTCTACTGTCCTTCCTCTGACTAACCTTGGGAATTAAAAAACTTCAGCCAGAAACCAAATTTCTTATCTCACACATGTGAAATTGTATAATTTACTGACTAGTTGCTACAAGCTTGATATCTTGATGGCAGACCCACTCATGACTATGAGCTTAACTGTGTCACAGGCACCCTTTGCCAGGAGCTACGTCCTAGCAAACACAAAAATAGGAAATGCTAAATGGCCAAAGAAGATGTAGGTGGCAATTCTGGGAGCAAAATCCCAAATTCTGGGAAGGAGGTCTTTTGGCAAAGGAGTCAAAGGATGGCCCCTTTAATAAATTTAAAAAAACAAACAAACTAGGAGGGGAAGATCCTCAGTTTCTAGTAGAAAGGGAAACAGTTACTATTTACATTCCACTCTGAGTCATCAGGACCCAAAGAATAACCATTAAGTGATGCTTGGGCAGGGACTTATGGTTAACTAATCCATGACAGCCTCTCCTCCCGTCTCCTCTCCTCTTTTCTCTGCCTCCCTCCTCATTTCTCCTTCTCCTCCACTTCCCTCTTAAATATAGGTATATTAATTAGCAAGCACCTTAGCACACCCAGAATGGCCTTTTGCTAGCACAGGTTCTTTGATCTGCTTTGCTAAAGGAAAGACAACTTTTAAAGGGGTCAACAATCTTACAGATAAGAAGAAAATACAAGCAGAGAAATTAGTACAGAGATTCAATAGACCGACTCCTATAGTCTGAACAAAGTAATACAAAGACCTATACCACCATATCAGGAGAGCACAAACCTCTGAGTAATGGGGGGGGGGGGGGGGGGGGGGGGGGAGGGCAGTGGTCTTAACAAATGGCTTCTCAAGAGTCCCCTCCAGGAATCAAAAGGTTCTTCTCATAAGCAAACCCCCCAAATAAAATGCCAGCTTCCCAGAATGTATAACAAAAACTTGGCCCCTGATTTGCTCAGAGCTAGAAGGCAGGAAACCTATTTGACTCACCACAGCTGTGAATTATTTAGGGTGAAAGCATATTAATCCTTTAGAGGTTTACAATTTGGCGAAGCCTTGGAAACTGAACTACAGAAAACAACAATCACCCAAATCCCTCTTTGCTTACCCTTACAACAGGGTATCCCGCAGATACAAGGATGTTCTGCCCCAAGGAAGGTAAATTCTGATGGCTGAAACCCTCCTCTTTATCTTGGTGTTTTCCGGTTAGATTTCTTCTTTAAAGACCAAGCTTTAAACAAAATTCCCTTTGGCTCTCATTGATAGGCTAACAATAGGTCCCTGCCCAAGCACCTCTTAATGGTTATTTTTTGGGCTCTGAAGTCTGAGTGAACTACTTAGTAATTGTTTCTCTTCCAGTTTGCAATCCTGAGGGTCTTACTCTCCCAGATTGATTTTTTTCTTTTTTAATTAAAGGGGCCATCCCTTGACAAACTTCTTAAACAGGCCTTATCACTGAATAAGCATTGTCTCTGTCAAAGTGAGACCTCAGAAAGACCTTAGCCAAGGCCAAGATCTCCCATTGGATCTGGAACCATCTCCATTCCTCCTGATCTGGCTACTGGATCTAGGTGACAGTGGAGGAGAAAGTGAAGCTGGTGACTTTGAGCAGCCCTCCTTCACTCAAATCCAATTCAAGTGCAAGTCATGGCATCATCTTCCTGATGTCATGATACTCTTCCAGAATGAAAGACAAACCATACTACCTTTGGCAAAAGTTGGCTTATGGTCCAGATGTTAAACTTATAGTGCTATTTTTCAGTGTACTGACAATGGTAAATTTTGCACTCCAAAATAAGTAGCTAATTTTGTCTTTTGTTATGATAGCTCCAGAATGATGCAAAAATGAAAGCAAGACAGATACCAGATTGGAAGATATTCATATACCTCCTCTCTGCAGAGCAGCACATGTCTTGTGTATCAAGTTCCCTGAGGCAAGATACAAATGACTTTGGAATTTCATGGATCTTGGAACAGAAGATGCAATTGACATGTTTTAAGATGTTTTGATGACTTTCAAATATATTATGCTGTCTCAAATTCATTTTATTTAGCAATCTTAATTTAACGGAGTTAATTTCCTTATGCTTACGTTTTCCTTCTATCAGTATCTATAGTTGCTGCCTTGCCTTTTTCATAAGTTTCTTGTTTTCTTACATCAAATGTGAAATTCAAAGTAAATTCTTTGAAATTAATTCATAAGTAAAGTTACAGCAAAATCATACATTTAAGTTGATACATATTTGCATATGTATATATATGCATGAATATAATTAAAAATAAATTTTCTAGTGAAATATTTCCGTGATCCTATTCTCTTATTTTTCTTTTTGAGTAGCTCTGTTTTGTAAATAGAAGGAAAAGGCTTAGTAAATGAAATAATTCTCTTGCAGAAGATTTGTGAGGTGATGAAAATAAAGGTCTTATTTGCTCCAATGTAAATGGGTGAAAAGATTTCTTTTAGACTAAGACTTAGTTCTATGCCTTAGTATTCATTTTTATTAAGCATTTACATTTCACTATCAGATGTTTGGTTTTTCTTTATTTAGATAGTTTAAGTAGTCATTAGGATTTTAGCTTTTTCATATAAGAGGCAAATGTAAAAGTCTAGGTTTGAATGAAAAATCAGTTTCATAGATTGGGGAATGGAAAATGATTGAAAAGAGACTGATTTATCAAATAAAGGAAATTCAGGGCTAATTTTAATAAACAGGAATCTCTCTTTTTTTCAGATCCACTCAGAATTAAGAAACATTCCGACTGACCTAGACAGGGAAAAGTATTCTTGATTCACCTCTATTGTTATGCTGAGGTAAGAATTCCGAGAGCTGGTTCAGGTTTTTGAAAGAATTCAATTAGACCCCTTTAGCCAAAGGGAGCTTTATAAACCCAAAAGCATTTGGACCCGAGACTTAGCAAGAAGCTAAACAAAGGCATTGACTTAGGAAAGGACCAGACACATAGCCAGAAAGCTACCCGGCCTATAGGATGGTGAATTAATAGGGTTTCTAATGGGGGTTGGAGATTTAGGGGTAGGATGAGGAAGATAGATGACTAATGGTAATAGAAATTTGAAGATCTTCCCTGCCCGTTAGTAAGCCTAAATTGAACCTGAGGACCTTTCTTGATACTCTGCTCCCTAATAGGCTACAGATGGTCACATGGAGCCTGCAGTAGGAGGCTTGTTTTTCAGGAAGGCATAACGTTTGTTACTTTGTAGTCAAGTGGGTCATGAGGGTTGTGATATTCTCTGACCCGGAAGAAGGGGATATGTACCTCTGAGGTGAGGTTTTGCTTTGGGGCACACTTTGGGAAGAGTTGTGTGATTAGGACAGATGAGACTCGCAGCTTTGAAAACCAAGATGTTGGTGCTTCTCTCTCTGGTGACTAACTAGGTATGTATATAATGGCCGGACAGCTGGAAGCCCCTGTCTTATTTTCTGTGTTATTTTCTTTTGTAATTTATTTGTATTCTCTGAAGTTCAGGGTGCTGACTTTTTCACCTGAACTAGGTAAATGATAAAGTAAGATTGTTAACCGTTTTTGAGTTGCTTTCTTTTAGAAAAGCAGATCAAAGAACCTGTGCTAGCAGCCATACTGGGGTATGCTAGGAGGCTTGCTGCTACAATGACACAGGATAAGGGAGACAGGAAATTAGGGAATATAATTCAATAAATATTGATTAAACACCTACTATGTGCAGGCTCTGTACTAACTACTGCGGACAAAAATAATAAAAACAGAAAGCCCTTACCCTCAAGGAACTTAAATCTAATATGGGGGAAACAATACAGAAAAAGAAATTGAAAAGAGGCGAGGGGAATAAGAATACTTGTCTCAGGAAGCGTGTTATTCTGGGGAGTCTAAACCATGCAGAGTTGCTGAGGGAGGATGAGTTTATGAAGAAGTCATGTATAAAGCAAAGCTTTAGGAGAAAGTGTTTCACTCTCCAGCCCTCAAATCAGAGAAGAGAGGCAATTGTACAAATTACTGAAAAAAAAATGCAATATTTTGTTAATGACCTAGATATAGTACAATTACCTTATAGTTTTGAGGTTTAAGGTTTAGATTAGGGGTGCTTAAGATCCCAAAATATTAGCACACTGGGTCCTGCAGTTTGGGGAGGGTGTTGAGGAGGAATTTAGTTAGACTTCAGTAATGAGATTAAGGGTATGAAATAGCAAAAAACTACCTGGAGATGACAGACAATGGAGGGCTAGACTACTTTAAGGGTAACAGATTTAGGTAGAGATATTTTGATAGGACCAAGGGTGGGAAGTAGCTGGACAATGGAGGGTTAGGCTAAATTAAAAATAAGAGATTTGGGCCTAGCTATGATGAAAGGCTTATGGCCTCAGGGGAATGCCTCATCAAATGGGAAGATTCAGAGTTCAAGGGGTTTCCCAGAGCCTGTACCCCATCATTAGTATAAAATATTGACAAGATCTTTTATTGTTTTTTCCTTATTTTATATGTATGTATACATCATATATATACGCACATATGTATACATGTATAAATACCCATTCACACATATAAACCCACACACAAATATGTTGTAAAAGCTCCTTCAAGAAATTGAATTATGTAAATAATAGAATGGGAAGATAAAATCAATTCTATAATTCTTTCATAGCTATATGTGGTCATTTTTCTTCTCAACTAGAAAATATCACTTGAAGTTATAGATCTTATTATTTCTTCTCTGTTGTCATAGTGTGGAGCTCAATGCTTTGTGTAATAATTATTTACTAAGTCTTGAAGTACATTAGGAAACAACACTATTTTTGTTTGATATAGTCCCATAGCACAGAAGTAAGAGCAATGGGTTAAAGACCAAGTTCATGTAAGGAAAACATGAAAATCTGCTTATAATTTGATCTTTTCAAAAGTGGGATGGACTGCCTGCAAAAGTATTGGACTTTTTTTCACAGAAGGTTTTTAGGCAGAGAACAAATGGTAACTTCTTGGATATGTAATAGAAGGGATTCTTGATTTTTATTAGATTTCCTCTAAAGTACCCCTACCACTAAGATTATAATTGATTGAAAAGGGCATTAGGATAGTAGTAAGCCCCATGACCTTGTGACCTTCTGGGTCTGAATTTTCCCATCTGTAAAATGAGAGAATTGGACTAGATGACCTCTAAATTTCCCGCCAACTCTAAATCCATGAACATGAGAATAGAGGAAAATGCAAAGATTTTTTTTTTCTCCTGCAAGAATAACAGTGAGCAAAGTACTCAAATTGGACTCAGAAAGACTTTGTTTCAGACTCCCCCTCAAATAAATCACTTAATCTCTCTGGGGCTTAGTTTCCTCATCTGTAGAATGGCAGGGTTGGACTCAATGACTTCAAAGGTTCATTGCAATACTAAAGCAGTTATCATGCTGTCTCTTCTTTACCACCCTTGTCATACACACAGGTGAAATTCAATATTCCCCTTCCGGTTTTACAAAAAAGATTTAAAATACCAAATACAAATATTTTCTCCAAAAGATTCCTGTTACAAGATCATAATTAAAACAGTATTTATGATAAGGTGAAAGTTACTTTTGGGTGTATCCCCAGAAGATAAAAATAATTTTGGGCTAGTTTCCCAGCTTCAGATCTCTTACTTTATATTCTAAAAAGGAATCAATAATGAGAGAAGGAAATTGTCATTCCACATTCCTCTTTTTCTCGGTATATTTAAATTTTATTAATATACACACCATTGAACATTTGGTAAGTACAGTAAATGGATGATTTAGTTTCTAGACCTGTCAAAATTTGTGTGAAGCCATGAAGTAAAACAACTATTTATTATGGGATTTTTAACAGCAGCCTTAGGCCTATTTTTGGTGACTATTTTGATCTTAACTTCTCAAATGCTACTATGTTTGAGCTCTCTTTGGAAATATGTTTTTGCAACTAGTTAAATATAAATTCCAGTTTTTTCAGGCCTGTGAAAGAACACATTTGATCACCCTGGCAAGTATCAAGGTCTTCTGCAAAAAAGTTGAAAGTACTGAACATATACAGAGTATTTTTTTTTTCCCAACAGAAGACTAAAATAGCAGACACCAGTAATGCAGATCAACAGTATGGTAAATCAGATAGGGTACGGGGCAGCATGGAGTAAAGAAAGCCTAGATTCAAAATCCTATTGGAGACAATTGCTAGCTCTTTGCCTCTGGGCCAGGTCTTTTGCCTTGATGTGCGACCTTGAGGTTGCAGATTTCCCACTCCTACTGGACTAGGAACAGAACACATCTGTTCCTCATCTGTAAAACAAACAAAAAAAAGGTGAGAATTTTTAGGGTATTTTTCAGTTACAAATCTATGATTCTAAAGGAAAGATAAAGAAGAGATGGGATGAGATTCCAGCAAAGATATGTTAAGTATATTTATCCGTGTGATGATATTTCTTTAAAGCTTTTTCATTTGGTATCTTTTTGTTTGTCATTTCTGATTTTCTTTGGGGGCTGGGGTAGAGCTTACAGAAGTATTTGCTTTTCATTTTGCTGGGAGAGGAAAGCAAAAGCCCTTGGATTTACATTCAAGGCCAAGTGTATTCTGTAGAGTACAGGATTAATTGTGAGAAGGATAGAAGCTGGTATCAGTCTGGGTATTTTTATAAGTAGACCTTTTAGAATTTTTATGCACTAACATGTGTTGAGGTTTGGGATTTAGGGGTACTTGAGACCCCAAAATGCCAACGCACTGAGATCTCCTGCATGAATTCGACTTAAGCATTCTTTCAGCGAAAATAAAACAAAGTTTATTAAAGATTCGCCATAATAAGCAGACTCTTAAGGAGCCTATGTATTTGTTATGCTTGTATTGACAAGTGTGCCAAAACAATCTGACACAGATTGAGTCTGCCCTAGATTGAATCTCAGCGCCTTCACGGAGGCAAGATGGATCTTAAGAAAGACTGTAGGAGGGATCTAGAAAGGGATCTAGAAGCGGTCTAGAGGATGAGTTTGGGGAGGGTCTTGAGGAGGAGTCTAAGGATGATCTTGAGTAACTGAAGTCTGACTGCAGGAATGGCATTAAGGGTGGGAAATAGCTGAAGGCTACCTAGAGATGACCGACAATGGAGGGCTAGGCTAGTTTAAGGGTAACAGATTTGGGTATAGATATTTTAATAGGATCAAGGGTGGGAAGTAACTGGATAATGGAGGGCTAGGCTAGGTTAACCATAACTGAGATTTGTGCCTAAGGAAAATGAAAGGCTTATGGCCTCAAGCAAATCCCTCATCAAGTGGGAAGATTTTGGGGGGTTCCCAGAGCCTAAACCCCATCACACAGGAAAATAAAATCTTCCATTGAAAAGGCTCTATGAATTCAATTAAATCCATTCATTTGACCATTTTTTGTTTTTGCTTTTTTAAAAAAAATTTCCTATGTATAAGACATTGTATTATGGATGTATTATGGATAATATTATAAGATATTGTATTATGTATGGTGCTTGTTTCAGGTGGATGTTCATTTATCTGTCAAAACACATCATCTTGAAAAAAAATTCTTAATCACTTAAAAAGTGCAAAATACTGGGTTAAGCAGTAAAATTAAAAAAAAAAAAGTCCCTTCAATCAAGGATTTCACTTTCTAATAGGACATACAACCCATATAGGAAGTTTTGAGTTGGAAATCAAGTGGAAAGGCTCCAGTCTTTAAAGCAAAATATCAAAGTTGATATTAATTAAAGCTTCTTTAATGACCTTTCCAATGATTGAAAAACCAAAACACAAAACATGAATTTCTCATATCAAACCAGTTGATGATGCTAAGGGTATTGGTGGTGAGAACTTTCTTTTCAGGTCTTCAGTAGATGTTCTGATTTTTAAGTCAACAGGTAAACAAGACAATAAGCATACATTAAGCACTTAAAAAAGCAAGACATGCTAAAAGCAGGAGATACAAAAAAAGGCAAAAACAGTCCCTCTTGTCAAGGAGCTCGCCATCTAATGGAGAAGACAACATGAATCAACAATGTACATAAAAGATACATACAAGTTAAGTAACAAAGAGAATATTATTCCATACATGGGCGGCAGCCCTCAGAAAGTCAATGTCAAGAGATGCAATGTTTTGCATGAAGATGATGATAATGATGGTGACAGCAGCTATCACTTATAGAGTGACTTCTTTGTGCTAGGAACTATGCTGAGTGCTTAATATTATGCCATTTGATCCTCACAATATGGAAGATAGGTGCTATTATTATTTACATTTTACAACTGAGAGAACTGAGATGGACACAGGTTAAATAACTTGCCCTAGTGATGTCATATAACTAGTATCAGAGGCTGGATTTGAACATAGGTCTTCCTGACTCCGGTCCCAGAACTATTTCCACTACACCACCTAGGAGCAAAAAAAGCCAGTATCAATGGATTGTAAAATATATAGAGGGAATTAAGTGTAATGACACTGAAAAGTTAGGAAGGGGCCAGCATTTGAAGGCAATTAAAAGCCAGAGCCAGAATTTTTAATTTGATCTAAGAGACAGTTGGATGCCACTGGTGTTAATTGAATAAAGAACTGATATAGTGGTCTTTAGCAGATTAGTCTTACTCTCTCCTCAGGAGTCAACTGGGTCCAGTGATAAGAATAAGAGAGTAATCAAAAAGTGTGTAAGATGTAACAAAAATAGAAATGAAAGCAATTGTCAACAGATTGGATATATGAAGTGAATGAAAGTAAGGAATTTATTAAGACATCTAGACTGTGGGCAGAGGTGGCTGGGAGAATGCTGGAACCCTTGAAAGTAACAGAAAAATTCAAGAGGCAGAGGTTTGGAGAGGATAAATATTTTAGTTTTGAATGTGTTGTTTGTGATATGCACAGCACATTTACTTTGAGATGTCCAGTAGGCAATTGAAAACTTAAGATCAAGGAGAGAAATTATGGCTGGATAAAGACATGAGAAGTGATATTTAATTGCAAAGGGACAATTATTTTTCCAAGGGATTTTTCAAATCTACCTAGTGAGATGGTATAGAAGAAGAAGGGAAGAGGGCCTAGGAGAGGCCCTTAGAAGATACCCATGATTAGTGGGCATTACTTGAATTATCATGGCATGAAATCTCCAGCAAAGGAGACCTCTAGGAAAGGAGACTTCAAATGGTCAGATAGGAGGACAGAGAATCAGAAGAGAGCAGTGTCACAAAAAGCCGGAGAGGAGATATTGTCAAGGAGAAGAGAGTGACTAACAGTGTCAAATATTGAAGAGAGGGTAAGAAGAATGATGACTAAGAAAACACCATTAGATTAGGAGTTAGATCATTGATGACATTGGAAACAGCAGTTTAGTTTGAATGATGTGAAAAGCCAGACTTTTCAGTGTTTAGAAGAGAGTGAAAAGAAAGGAAATGGAGGGGCCTATTGTAGACAGCATTTTAAAGAGATTATTAATGAAAGGGAGAAGAGATACAGGATGATAGTAGGAGATGGATAGATAAAGTGGATTGTGTAAGAGTGTGGGAGATGTGAACATGCTTGTAGATAGGGAGGGACTAAAGATTAATGAAAGAGTGGAGATGACAGAGGGAAATCTGCTGAAGAAAGTCTGAGGGAATGGGAACATGAGGGAAAGTATAGTACTGTATGTTTTTAAAAAATTTAAATATATTATTTATTTAACCACATAAGTTTGCATAGTTCCTAGTTACATGTAAATAATTGAACATTAATTAAAAAAAATTTTTGATTTCCAAATTTTGTCAATTCCTTTTGACCCCCACCTCCCCTTGAGAAGGCAGGTAATACACTGATTATACATGTGAAATCATATAAAATATATTTTTATATAAGCTATGTTGCAAAATAAAACACAAAAAAGAAAAAATAAAATTTTAGAAAGTATGCTTTAGTTTGTACTGAGAGTTCATCTGTTCACTCTCTGGAGGTGGATAACATTTTTTCATCATTTTCCTTCAGAATTGTCTCAGATCACTGTCTTGATCAGAGTAGCTAAGTCTTTCACGGCAAGAAAGGAAAAGGGATATTTATTTTGTTTGTTGTGGTGGGACATGAGTGAAAGGGATGGGGTATAAGTCAAGGAAGACATCTGAGTGATATTGTTGAGGTTTAGGGGTGCTGGGACCCCAAAATAGCAACATGTGGTTCCTGTCTGAATGAATTCACCCCAAGCCTTCTTTCAATCAAAGAAAAACAAGATTCATTAAAGAGCCATCATACTGGCCAAACACTTAAGAAATCTCAGCTTTGGCTATGATGGGGTCTTCTACCTAAGAAGGTAAACAGAGTGGAAAAAAAAAAGATTTGTAATGATCACTGTGGTTAGTAGAATAATGAATTGATTAGGAAGGAAGTATAAAAGGATTTCCTTATCTAGTTGAGACTGTTACATAAATTTTTAATGGACCTAGTAAAAACTGTTTTGTGATTTTCTCCAGCTTTGTTTAGCAAATGAAATAGAAGAAACTCACCACTGATTTATATAAAAGAAAGACTAAAATAATTTGGTTTTGGCTAGTGTTTCAAGAAAAAGGGAATGAGTCTTTCTATTTCCCTCTATCAAGCATGAAAAAATACAGCAGATATCAGTGATTTGGAAACATTCTCCAATGGTGCAGGAAATAACCATTGACAATTTTTTTCCTTGTGAATTTTGTCTATAACCTCATGCAAATCCTTTTAGGTCATTTTACTCTATGTGCATGTAATCTCTTAGCTCCTTTTCCACTTGTATATCTTTCTCAAGATGTCCTTTATTCATGGTAATATATAGTCATATACAGTCATTTCTCAATATTCACAGGTTTCACATTCATGGTTTTGGTTATTTGCTGTTTGATGATAGATAAATAGGAATTTGGGGAGATTTACAGAATACTGCAGAAAATTTTGGACTACCTACATATATAAAGAAGACTAAAAAATAGTAAGACAAATGCATAAATACTGTATATTATTAACCTATTTTATCATTTTCTACCATCTAGTATGCATATATAAATTTGTTAGAAATAGTTAAACTTTGTTAAAAGTTTTACTAAGCTAAAGAACTAATGGCTACTCTTTCTCTTTGGGAATGCCTCCTCTTTGTCTACCTTCCAGATTAAATCATGTGATTTTCTCCCACTGTGATTCTTGTATCTTGCACTTTTTGTAGGAGAAAGAAATCCATGAAACAGTTGCTGCAGCTGCACCAGGAGCTGTGAAAATTCTGCATATAAGTTGAGATACTAATCTATCTTTTGTAGAAACTACAACTTTTTAGGGATGCAGTGTGTTATTTTATGTTTTTTTGTGTTAAATAATTATCAGCATTATTAAAAATAAAGTTTTGGGGTGGGGCTTAAAGATGTTAATGGTTTTTCATATTCATGGATGTCCTGTATCTATAATCCCCTCAAATGTTGAGGCATGACTGTACTCATACCGAATAGATACATCTTCATTGTCTACCTAGCTGGCCCATCTCTTAATTTATAGAAGTGGAATTCCTTGCATGGCCTCAAATTAGAATTATTGAAAATATATTGATATTGAAAACGTAGGCTTTTGTTTTACAACTTTTGTAGTCATTAAAAGTAGTGCATCAATTAATAAAATGTAGAAAATATATTTATTTTTAAATCTTTCCATTAACTATATTGTAAAGTTGCAGTTGTCTATGTTGCAGTGTAAGAAAAAGGGCATACATGAATATATTTGATTTTTTGGAAAATGAGATAATGTATTCAAAGGGCTTTGGAGTAATAGAAATAAACTCTCTAAATATGAGCTTTAATTGTTATTACTAGTCTCTATAGAGGTATTACATTAGCTAAAAGTCCATTTGAATGAATATTTTACACATTAAAACTTCTTGAGAATGATAGTGATATGTTATATTGGTTTAGGAATATGAATCCCATAACTATTTTGAGAATGGATTGGCTAGAGGAAAGACTGGATACATTTAACATGATTGCACATGTATAATCTACAACAAATTGCTTACCTTCTTGGGGAAGGGGAGAAGAAGGAGAGAGGGAGAAAATTTTTGGAACTCAAAAATCTTATAAAAATGAATGTAGAAAACTATCCTTGCCTTAAAAAAAAAACTTTTTAACATAAAACTATCCCTGTATAGGAAGATGATATTTGTAACTCCAAAGAACTTTATCATTATTAGGGAAGTTAGAAGGAGTATAAATAAACGGAGGGCATAGGTGTTAATGGACTATAATGAGATAATATTTTTTAAAAAAAGATTAAATTAAGAGGTGAGAGAGTTACACTGGGAGAAGAGGGAAGGGAAAAGAATGGGGGAAGTTATCTCACATAAAAGAGAAATTTGGATAAAGATAAAAATTGGAAAAACAAAATACTTTTTACATTAGAGGAGAGACTAGATGGGGGAGACTAATTGGGAGGGTATTGCAATGGTCCAAGTAAGAACTGATGAGGGTTTGATATTGGGTCATGGTCATGTTAACAGAGAGGAAAAGATGAGTGCAAGTTCTAGATCATAGAACTACTTCTTAGTTGTAATGAAATCTAGGGCATGACTGTCCCTGTATTTGATTGAGGTGGTGTGAAGCTGAAGATTACATAAGTTAGAGGCAGAGACAAATAGTCGAGTAGAGAATCGCTCACCTCAGTTCTCCCAAATTATCCTCAAGTCTAAATAAAATTCTGGAGCAGTATAAACAACATGTCAGGATGGAATATTTTGCCAGCCCAAGATACTATAGGAGGTCTTTAAAAAAGGTCTCTCTCACCAAGATGAACAAGCAACAATGCATTCGGTGTGCTGTGTGCCAGCAGTGGACCTTGGAGGCAGCAGCAGCTTCCAGATGTCTGAGCCCACATAATGTAGGGGGGTTGGAAACTGGTCAGAAAGAGACTGCAAAGGACCACTGGCAGTTCTGGGTTCAGGACGCAGTTGTATTGCCCATATGCAGCTTCAATCACAGAAGCAGGGCCAAAAGGAGTGTTAGTATTTGTCCATAGGGAAGCTGAGGTTCCAGGGCAAAGAAGTATGCCTGTGGTCACCAACAAAGGAATAGGGAACATGACCTTAATTCTAAGATAGAGGGGAGCACTAGCAATTATGGCTGCAGTAGAACTGAGGGCATACTGATAGTGCCAGGATGAGGATGAGTGTTAGTGCTGATGGTTACAAGAGAACAAGGACCTTTCCTGGGTAAACACAGATCAGAAAACATAGAACACAGGTCAGAAAAGCATTCAAAACATCAAAAAAAAAAAAAAAAGTGAATTGGTCACAGGCTTGAAAAGAATTCCTGAAGGAGCTCAACAAATATACACAAAATCAAATGAAAAAAGGAAAGAAATAAAAGTGATGCAAGAAAATTATGAAGAGAGTCAACAGACTGGTAAAAAGAGGCATAAAAACTACTGAAGAAGGGGTGGCTGAGTAGCACAGTGAGTAAGAGCACCAGCTCCAGTGTTGGGATGACCTGGAGATCGAATCTGAGCTCAGACACTTAGCACCCACCCAGAAACACCTGGCCATGTACTTGAGCAAGTTACTTAACCCCGATTGCTTGGGAAAAAAAAAATAACACCTTAAAAAACAGAATTGGCCAAATAATAAAAGAAACATAAAAATCTACTAAAAAGAAGAATGCCTTAAATAGCAGAACTGGTCAAATAGGGGGAAAGGAGCAAACATTCATCAAAAAAAAGAACTTTTTAAAAATACATAATTTACCAAGTTGGGGGAGAGAGAATATAAGCACAATCTGGAGAAAATCCTTAAAAGTTAGAAATGTGCACATTGAGATTAATATTCTAAGACAACAAAAAACAATAAAACAAAATCAAAAGAATGAAAATATAAAAGATAATGTGAAATATATTAATAGAAAAACAACTGGGGTGGCTAGGTGGCTCAGTGAGTAAGAGCACTGGCCCCAGAGTCAGGAGGACTGGGATCAGTTCTGGGCTCAGATACCTAGCACCCACACAAAAAAACTAGCCCTGTAACCTTGAGCAACTTAACCGCAATTGCTTTAAAAAAAATAGAAAAACAACTGACTTGGAAAATAGATTGGGGAGAGATAATTTAAGAATTATTGAAATCTATTACAAAAAGAGATCCTAGACATCATATTTGAAGAAATTATCAAAGAAAACTTCCCTAATGTCCTAGCAATGGAGGGTAAAATGGAAATTGAAATAATCTGTCAGTCACTTCATGAAAGAGATACAAAAATAAAAACTCCCAGGAACATATAATTAAATTCCACATCTCCCAGGTCAAAGAAAAATGTTTTAAACATCCAGAAAAAAATTCAAATATCATAGAGCTACAGTCAGCATTGTACAAGATTTAGCAGCTTCCTCATAAATGAATGTTGGGCTTGGAATGTGTTAATCAGGAAGGCAAAGAAACTGGAATTACAACCAAGAATAACCTACCCAACAGAAATTAGTTTAATTCTTCATGAGGACAAATGGAACTCAAAAATCTTATAAAAATGAATGTAGAAAACTATTCTTGCCCTAAAAAACTATATAACATAAAATTATCTTTATGATAAGGGACTGAATAAAGTTAAAATATTAACATTCCTGCATTGTAAATATAATATGTAATGAAATAAAAAGCTTTCAAGAATTCCTACTGAAAAGTTCAGAACTGAATAGAAAATTGGATTTTCAAATACAAAACTCAAGAGAAGGATAAAAAGGTAAACATGAATGTGAAATCATAAAACACTCAATAAAATTAAAATATTAACCTTCCTGTGTGGGAAGATGATACTTGTAACTCCAAAGAAGTTTATCATTATTAGGGAAGTTTGAAGTATATCTAGACAGGGGGCATGAATGTGCATGGACTATGATGAGATGATATTAAAAAAAATTATTAAATTGAGAAGTAAGAAAGGGGGATGTACTGAGAGGAGAAGGAAAAGAAAAGAATGGGGAAATTTAGCTGACATAAAAGGAATGAAAGGAAGAGCTTTTACAATAGAGGGAAAGAAGAGGGGGTGGTGGACCATGATTGAACCTTACTTTCATCAGAATTAGCTCAAAAATAGAATAGCATACACATTCAGTTTGGTATATATATATTACTCTACAGGGAAGTAAAAGGGAAAGGAGATCAGAGAAAAGTAGAGGGGCTGATAGAAGGGAAGGCAACATAAGGGAGGAAGTTGTCAGAAGCAAAACAGACTTTTGAGGAGGGACAGGATAAAAAGAGAAAAGGAAAAGTAAACTAGGGAAAAGAGGAAGGATGGAAATACACAGTTCATCATAAAACTGTGAATGTAAATGGGATGTACTAAATGATAAAACAAAAGTTAATAGTAGAATGCATTAAAAACAAGGATCTAAAATATAATGTTTACAAGAAACATACTTGAAACAGAGAAACAAAAAAAAATGGAGTGGTTGGTTCTCTGAGGCAAAAAAAAAAAAAGCAGAAGTAGGCATCATAATCTCAGTAAAAGCAAAAGAAAGCAAAAATAGACTTAAATAGAGGTAAGCAAGCAAACTACATTTTGCTAAAAGATACCACAAAAATGAAGTAATATCAGTACTGAACATATATGTATCAAATGATACAACATCCAAATTCTTAAAGGAAAATTAAATGAGTTCAATAGGAAATAAAACTATACTCAACTTTTCCCTCTTTGAACTAAATAAATGTAACCATGATATAAATAATAAAGAAATTAAGGAGAGGGGGGTGGCTAGGTGGCACTGTGAACAGAGCACTGGCCCCCAAGTCAGGAGAACCTGAGTTCAAATCCTGCCTCAGACACTTAACATTTATTAGCCGTGTGACCTTGGGCAAGTCACTTAACCACAATTGCCCTCCGAAAAGCAAAAAACAAAACAAACAAAAGAAATTAAGGAGATGGATACAATTTTATAAAACTTAGATATGATAGACCTCTGGAAAAAAATGAACAGAGCATACCACTTTTTTTTTTTTCAGCAGTACTTGTCATCTTTACAAAAATTGATCTTGTATTAGGGCATAAAAACTCACAACCAAATTCAGGAAAGCAGAAATATTAAATTAATTCTTTTCAGAATATAAGAAAAATTATGCATACATATATACATACATATGCATGTGTTTAAAGGGCTCTGGAAATAGATTTGAATTAATTAGAAACTAAATAATCTGAAAGAATGAATGTAGCAAGAAAATATAGAAACAACAAATAATTTCAATAAAGAGAATGATAATAAGACAACATACTAAAATTTATGGGATATAGCTAAAACAGTACTTATGGGAAAATTTAGATATCTAAATGGTTATATCATTAAATCAGAGAAAGTGTGGATAATTGAAATGGCATGCAACTAAAAACACTAGAAAAAGCAAAATGAAAGTATCCTAAACAACAAATTGAAATCTTGTAAATTAAAGGAATGGTTAATAAAATTGAAAGTAAGAAAACTGGACTAATGAATAAAATGAGGATCTTGTTTTATGGGAAAAAAAAAAAAGATAAGCCATTGTTTAATTTGATTTTTAAAAAGTAAAGAAGAAATCCAATTTAAAAAAATCAAAAATGAAAAGGGTGAATTCACCACCAATGAAGATGAAATTAAAGCAGTAATTAGGAGCTCTTTTTCCAATTATATGCCAATAAATCTGAAAATCTTAGTGAAATGGATGAATATTTGTGAAAATATAAATTTTCCAAATTAACAGTATAGGAAAAAAGCATAATCAAATAACCTGATCTTAAAGAAAAATAAATTGAACAAGTCATACATGAGCTCCTCATGGGAAAAAAAAATCCCTGGACCAGATGGATTCATAAATAAATTCTACTAAACATTTAAAGGACAATTACTTCCATTATTATATAAAATCATTTAGAAAAATAGGCAAAGGAGTTTTACCACATTCCTTTTACAACACAAATATTTTGTCATTTCCAAAACTATGAAGAACAAAAACAGAAAAAAAAATGTTGATCAATTTCCATAATAAAATTTGAAACAAAAAATTAAAATACTAGCACGGAGATTACAGCAATATATCACAAAGATCACACACATTACGACTAGGTGGGATTTATGCCAGGAATGTAGGACTGGTTCAACATTAGGAAAATTATCAGCATAATTGATTTATCAATAACAAAACTGACAGAAATAGTATTATTATTCTCAATAGATGAGGAAAAAAACATTGTGACAACATATAATGTTTATTCCTGTTAAAAATACTAGAAATCATAGGAATAAATGGAGCTTTTCTTAAAATGATCAGTATCCATCCAAAGTTGTTGGCAAGCATTATTTATAAT
This sequence comes from Petaurus breviceps papuanus, assembly GCF_028583685.1. Lineage (NCBI taxonomy): Eukaryota > Metazoa > Chordata > Mammalia > Diprotodontia > Petauridae > Petaurus > Petaurus breviceps. Next base: position 5,907,321 of record NW_027186645.1, on the reverse strand, counting down.
GGGTATTAGCTAGAAGCATTCCCAATAAAATCAGAGGTGAAGTAAGGATGTCCATTATCATTATTAGTATTCAATATTGTAGTAGAAATGCTAGCTATAGCAATAAGAGGAGAAAAAGAAATTGAAGAAATTAGAACAAGCAATGAGGAAACACAGTTATCACTCTTTGCAGATGATGTGATGGTATACTTAGAGAATCCTAGAAAATCAACTAAAATCCAATTGAGATAATTAACAACTTAGGCAAAATAGCAGAATACAAAATAAATGCACATAAATCATCAGCATTACTATATATTTCCAACAAAGTTCAGCAGCAAGAGACAGTGCCACATCTCAGATTGTATTACAAAGAAGTAATCATCCAAACAATCTGGCATTGGTCAAGAAAAAGAGTGATGTGTCAGTGGAATAGATTAGGTACACAATACATGGTAGTAAATGACCATAGTAATCCAATGTCTGACAAACTCAAAGATCCAATATTTGAGGACAAGAAATCACTATTTGACCAAAAATGCTGGGAAAACTGGAAAGTAGTTTGGAAAAACTAGATATAAACTAATGTCTCATATTGTAGACCAAGATAAAGTTAAAATAGATACATGATTTAGACATAAAGGATTATATTATAAGCAAATTAGGGAAGCTTGAAATATTTTACCTTTCTGATTTATCAATAAGGGAAGAATTTGTGACCAAACAAGAGATAGAAAGAATTATGTGATTTAATATAGATACGTTTACTCACAGGAAATTTGTGGAGAAATTATAGTGTTTTTCTGATAAAGGCCCCATTTCTCAAACATATAGAAAATGTAGTAAAATTTCTAAGAATATAAGTCATTCCCCAGTTGATAAATGGTCAAAGGATGTGAACAGGCAATTTCTGGAAGAAGAAATCAAAGCTATCTATTGACATCTAAAATTATTCTAAATCAGTACTGATTAGGGAAATGCAAATTAAAACAACTCTAAGGTACCTCCTCATTCCTATCTGATTGGCTAAATGTAAAAAAATGAAAAATATTGGAGAGGTTGTAGAAACATTGGTACACTGATGTTACATTGTTGGTAGAGCTTGCTGTAAACTGATCCAACCATTTTGGAGAACAATTTGGAACTCTGGTCAATAGGGTATGAAACTGAGTATATCCTTTGATCACACAATAGCACCAATAGGTCTGTGTCCCAAAGTGATAAAGGGGGAAAAAAGAACCTATCTGCATGAAAATAGTATGGCAGCTCTATTTGTTGTGGCAAAGAATTGGAAACTGAGGGGATTTCTATGAAGTGGTGAATGGCTGAAGAAGTTGTGGTATAGGATTGTGATGGAATATTACTGTGTTATAAGGAATAATGAATAGGGTACATTTAAAAAATTTGGGAAGACTTACATGAACTGATACAAAGTGAAGTGAGTAGAATTAGGAGAACATTCTGCACAATAACAGCAGTGCACTACAATGATCAATGTGAATAATTTAACTATTCTCAGCAACATAATGATCCAAGTCAATCCTGAAATGCTTTTGATTAAAAAAAAAGTTATCTACCTGCAAAGAAAGAACTCATGGAGTCTGAATGTAGACTAAAGTATAGTTACATTAACTTTATTATTCTTTTGTGCATGTGTGTCTATCTGCATTTTCTTTTGCAACTTGGCTAATATAGAAAGGTTTTGCATGACTGCACATGAATAATCTATATAAAATTGCTTGCCTTCTCAAGGAGGGAAGTAAGAGGTAAGCAAAGAAAGAATATAAAACTAAAAAAAAATAACCATGTTCTTAAGAGAAGAGAATGATCTGAGATAACTGCGACTATTATATGAATTGGTTTATCTATCTGAATGGAGTAAACCTTAAAAGGAGAAAGAGTTGAGTGATGGAAGCAGGTGGAGGACATAAAAGTAGCAATTAGTAGTGAGGAGTGTGCCTACTTTTCATAGACAAATGAACCGAGGCAAAAAAAGAGATGCATCTAAAGACTCAAAGAATGACCAATATCTTTTTTTTTTTGGGGGGGGAGGTAAAATGGGAGATTGGAGAACAGTTCTCTTGTGATTTCAGGAAGATGGGATGCACTGTTTATATCTCATGGAAGAAATACATTCGCTTTTCCTACTATTTATCTATTTCTGTTCTTGTAAACAAAGTGTTAATGAAATAAACAAATAACCAGTGATGATGGCATAACTCCTAACACATTGGAAAGGCCAATAAAATGATCTGACTGATTGATGGAGACACCAACCCAGATTAAAGGCAGCATAAACACCACCAAAAGGATTGGAACCAAGGGTTGAATGATGACTGGCTACTCCTAAAAATAGAGGAAGATTGTAAAATTTCCAGATAAACTGACATGCAGTTTGATTTTGGGTGGTATATGACAGGTGGGCCTGAGCTCTTGACTGGCAGTCTATATCCTAGTCTTGCCTACTAAACAGGAACAGGAACGAGTTCACTACCTCCCATATTGTCACATATCATAATTCTATCATTCTGGTTTCTTTACTAGAAGTTTTTGACACATGCTGCTTTTAAACACATATAACTTTCATAAAACCTGATGATATCTGATAATTACAAGATGATTTGTAGTTGCAGGGAGGTGCTTAAATTGGTAGATTCTTGCTAATCCATCCTGTCCATCTACACCAAATCTATTAACCACAGTTTTAAGCTATAAACTAATTCTATAATTTTTAAAAATTAGAATATGACCCCACATTCTTGAGTAATCTTTTACCACAATTCTTTAGGCATGTCACTTGGAGAACCATCATGGAATGTGAAGGGCATATAGTCTGGCATCTGGTAATCACTAATATGTTGTATTCCTCCTCACCCTTCCATATATTCTCTATATTGATTTGGTATAAAACCATGGATTTCCCAGTAAGCCAACTGCTCCCACTCCTGAGATAAAAAAACAAATTTTCCATGGCAAGATGTGCTAATATTACTTGGCATCCTCTTGAATCATACACACACACACACACACACACACACACACACACACAAACATATATATGCATACATATACATATATAGATACATTTATATATACATAAGGCATGTGTGTATATGTATGTGTATATATAATTACATATATATCTCCACATCCGTGTGTGTGAGCACACACACATATCCCTTATTTTATTCAAGCTTATTCATTTTTAAAAGCATCTGCAGGCAACAGTGATGTCTCTAATGTATTCTATGGAACAGTGCAATTTATCTTGCTTGAATTTTCCAGAGAGTTAACCTTAGTCTTCTCATGTATTGTTTCGAGATTCTATCAGCATCTGTGCCAATTTTGAGCTTGACTTGATAATTTTCCTGGGATGAGAGGAAGCAGGCAGTTAATTTGTATAGTTCCTAGAAAGTCCCTCCCATAAGAACAAAGAATGCGTTAAGTCTCTATGAGTGTATGTTTTTGTATAAAATATGTTAAAGTCTAGTTCATTTGAAACAGTCATAATTATTAATTTTTGTGCTTGGGAGAAGTAGGGAAGTAGCAGAAAGTCTCACCAGAAGTGTGATGATTGGTGGGGAAAGTGGGAAACCCTGTTGTAAGATATGACAGTAGAATGGTAACTATATACTGAAGACTTGCCCTTTATTATGGGAATGAGGAGGGCAGTTGCCAGGGGTGAAAAAAAAAAATGTGCCTTGATTCATGGCTTCTGCCAGGAGTGAGACAAAGAGGACTTAGGGGTTAGAAAAGTCCCATATAGATAGTACTGTCCTTCCATTGGGTAAATCCATATAACTGTGCTATAATTCCAGTTCTGATATTCAAACTCTAACAAATGAGTTCCTCAATTTTAATTTCCTTGTCAAAAGTTTAACTTAGTTGTCACTGAATTGGGGTTGGGCAAGTTCATTATTTTGAATTTTCAAGCTTAGAAAATCTATGATGATTCAGTTTCTTGGATACATATTGCTTTACACCCCTCACCCTGATCATTTCCTTCCTTGTTATCTATCAAATTATGCGCATGCATTTCTTAGCTTTTATTTCAACTAATTCTTAATTTTACCCTAGGGAGAAAGGATGATACCAGTTGGCTTCTACTCCACAAAATGAATACAATCCATATCTTCTATTCTTCCTCTAAAAGTTGTTGCCAAGATCTGCACACAGGTTAATGGTATTAATAGACTATTCTGTTCTCTCACATACTTCCCCCCCCCCAATGTGCACTTAGTTAGATTAATATCTTTCCAACCATACTTAAATCTTATATATTTGTAACTCAATAGCCTCCATTTTCCATAGGTCTTTTTGCATTATTATTGCTTGTCTAGTTTCTTACACACATTGAACAATGAACATCTTTTTTTTTTTCCCTTCAGTACCAATTGAAGATATTTGTTCCTCTTAATAGATTAGCCTTATAGACTTGAACACATAATTCAACTCTATTTTTTTTCCTTTATATGATCATATAATAAATGTCCAATTTAATTCAAGAAGTATTTTTACATGTGTCTACTCTTCAAGATGCTGGAGATACAGAAATGAAAATGAAACACTGCCTTTCCTCAAGGAGTTTACATTTTGGGGGAAAAAATTATTCAAGTGTACAGAGAGCTAAATAAAATGATTAGACAAAACAATTTCATGTAAGAGAAAGGACTAGCAGGAAGTATATTTATTACAGATCTCTTATATATAAGATATTTTTATTTCATAGGTGCTATCATTTTTCTTATAATTCTTTAGTTCTCAAAATTATTTGTCATATAGACCCATGATAAAAAAAAAAGTCTTTTCTATTAACATAATATATTTTTTACATTCAGATCATTAATGAAGTTGTAAGGAAAATTATTTCTATGAAGCCGTGACAAAATAAACAAATGAATGGATCTCCCTATTAAATATTTTGTCATAAGTAAAAACTTTGATTGTAGTTGTACAAATAACTTTGGCGATTTGTTTTGTACTTCCTAATGTATTCTTCATGTAAAATGGTATAGTTGTAGAGAATCTGGAGCAAGCCCAGGGCCTACATAATTTACTCTTTTAGTATCTGATCCTATTAATAGCCCATGTGTTCTAGGAAGACAGGGACTGCATCTTATTTAACTTTGGATTTCTGCTGTTGACTTTTCACATATCCTCATTTCTCTCCAAGCTGCGCACTGGATTTCCTCCACCATGACCCCAGCTTTTCATCCTAAAGCCTGGCTTTAGCCTTGGAATTCATACATTGAAAGTACATTCTGCTCAATTCCTGGGGCCTTTTCTATGGTATCAGAAACCTCTATTTAAGAAGGGCACCCAGGCCAGCCATGTCTAATTCCTTTCCAGGCTGCATTCCAGACTTCCTCTACCACAGTGCCTATTAACTTTGCCTAATCCCCAGACTTCCTCCCTTCTTCAGCTTCCTTTTGTGTGTTTTAAGTCATTAAAATGTAAATTCCCTGAGGGCAGATACTGTCTTATTTGTACTTGTATTCTTATTCTCAGGGTTTATTATGGTACCTGGAAGATAATATGTATTTAATAAATGCTTGTTACTTGGTTGACAAAAAATGGTCTAATAGATGTTGGGGGAATGTATGAATTGATGAATGAATGATTAAAAAAAATCATCTTTGTAGGAAGTTCCCACTGAAACATCTTTATGAATGCAGATCTGCACCTTCTCTCCAATTCACAATCTAAGAGATTCACCTGAATCACTGAGTTCAAATGACTTTCCTAGTCAAAGAAGTAGTATGTGTCAAGGAGTTCAACTTGAACCCATGGCTTCCTGATTCAGTATTCTTCTACTGCTTTATATTCTTTCTTAAATGAGTGAATAAATAAATAGACGAATAAGACAAATACTTAAATGACTTGTGGACTTCATTATCATGAGATTTTATCTGTTTGTTTTAAACCAAATAGCCCTCTATTTTGGAATGCTGACTTTTTTGACACATAAAGATAGACTAACAAAAGTTCATAGATTTCTTACTGTGTTGCCTTTCACTCAAAAGAAAGAAAACAGAATTTGATGAATTTAGCAAGTTCTATAGCTTCATATAGTCTATAATGTTTTTATATGTTATATACCTTTATACACATTTATAAGGATATATGCATGTGTGTATACATATATGTGTATGTATATATAAATACATGCAAGTGTGTGTATTATATGTGTGTGTATTTCAATTTGAAAGCTTTTTGGCTGCTTTTTTTTTTTAAGAAAGTCAATTTAGTGTAATATTTTATATACAAAGTAAATTATTTTCGTAAGAACTTTAGTATGCTTTATATTTTATCCATGCATTATTCAAGACACCTAATACATAAAATCCTACTCAGGTGAGGACAAGTGATAGTCATGCACACTTACCTTCCGTCTCTCCTTGTGCCAGCTTTAAGATGCTTTCCTCTGTGCTGTACTTAAATCAAACTACAGGTGCTTTCACTTCATGCTGGGTTCCAAGGAGAAATTGCACTATACACATTTCATTGAAAACTACAAAACTTGGAATAAATCTATAAAAGTGAGATTAAGATAATTACTAGCAAATATCCTGCATTTTAAATCTGAGGGATTTGCGACTTCATGCAGCTCTTTAAATGAATGTATAGACTGATGGTACAATTCCCCTGTATATCTTGATGGTGTTAGGCTTTCAGGGGCGTCATCTCGGCTATTATCCTGCAGCGTAAGTACTCATCAGTTTTGTGAATTGTTTTGTGCTGTGATGGGCCACTTGTTAAAATATGTCTGATACTATGAAGAACCACTGTACATATGGCAAGATGAATAGTAAACAGTAGCTCAGAGTGATGTTGAAACTCTTCTATGCTAAGCTGAGAAAGCAAGTTGGTAATTTCCATTGCCTCCAGATTTTCTGGCTGCATTTCATATATGGATATCATGGATATATATGATAGACATATATATGAATAATATCAATAACATGTATAAGTATGTGTGTATAAATCTATCTATGTAGTTCATGCACAGTTTTGGATCAACTGGAGTAAGGAAGGAAAAGAGGGGTGACTTTTGAGGAAACCATCATCAGATTTCAGCATTCTGATTTTAAACATTTTATGACATCTCTACTTTTCCTGATTCTATCCATGTGACTTCTAACCATGACTCCCTCTGCTTTTCCTAGTTGTTTTGTGATCACTGGGCTATTTCCATTTCCCATAGCATTTCCTCAGACTGTCTGCCATCCTTGACTCCAAATATAATCAAATCCTAATTTATGCTCTCTTTTAATGTTCCTCTAAATACCCTTAAAATTCGCTTTTTTTCTTTAAAAAGCTATTTTATACACTTTATTCCTTAGAATATCTCTTTCCATCTTTTAATAGCCTCTATTATCCTAAGTTGCCTCTTTTAACTTGGTTTCTTCAATTTTTATTCAGTTCAATAAATATTCATTGACCATCTATTATTTGTTCCTTGAAACAAATAATAAATTACATTGACACGCCTTCTTATGGATTTTTCTCAGTTAAAAAAAAGAACCAAACCAAACAAAAACAAAAACAAAACTGTTATTGAATGAATTTCTTCACATATTTCAGGCATGGTGGCACATGGTCTGTCAAGGGCATGTTTCCTTATTTGTTAACTTGGTGTCTCTTTTGCTTCTGGGACAATTTTTATGTCCAGTTATATCTGGCGAGTCATAGAGCTCACATAAAGTTACTGCACAGTTTATTTCATGAATTGGAACTATATTAGAAGTGGAGAATAAAAGCATAATCCTTCCTGTCTGTAATTTACAAGGGGTTGTCCCCTTTCTCTGGAATGTTCTCTGTTTTCCTCTCAGGCTTTGGAGATTTCTGGCTTCATTCAAAGTTGAACCCAAGTTCCTTTATTTCCACTATCACCTGAGCCCCAACTCCCTTTTGCTTCGCTTTCCCTTACCCAACTTACATAATTACTTTATATGAACTTAGAATATATATATTATTCTATCTTATCTGGGTATGTGCTGTTTCCAATAAAATATAAGCTCTTTAACTTCAGAGACTGTTTTGGTTTTTATCTTTGTATACCCAGCGTCTAGTGCATACAGTCTTTAATACATCAAAGGCACTTAATAAATCCTGTTTGAATTTAATCTAATGAAATTGCCAAGAATGTTGTTAGGCTGATGAGGCAGAAATGGCATTTAGTTTCAGATGACATTCACACACCCCATTCATTCAATGATAGACATACAACTACTGATTTTTAGAAAGTTTCTTTAAACCATGTAAACCAATCAGAATTTTATAGAATTTAGAGCTGGAATGGCCTTTAGAAATAACAGAATTATTGAAATGGAAATATGGAAAGGAATTCAGTAACCATTTAGTCTAATGCATAGAAATCCCAAATATAACACATATCATAAGTGGCCATTCAGACTCTTTTGAAGAATTGCAAGGGATGAGAAGCTACAACCTTTTCTTGACGCAACCTATTCAACATTGTCCTAACTTTTCATGATAGAAATTTCCCCCCCTTTTCCCCACTTCTCTGACATCAAGATTAAATTTGCTTCTCTGCCCATTCCAAGTATTATTCCTGATTCTGCTCTCTGGAACAAAATAGAAGTCTAGCCTTTTCTCTACATGATAGTTATCCAAATGCTTGAAGACAGCTATCAGGTCATCATGATTCTTCTTTTGCTTAGACTAAGACAACCTAATTCCTTTCATTGATCCTCATATGGTATAGGTTCAAGGCCCTTCACCATCCTTACTTCTTAGGATGCTATCAGTGTTCTTTTCAAAACATGGTACCAATAACAAAATACAATAATGCAGAGGTAGTATGATGAGGATAGAGTACAGTGAGATGATCACCTCCCTATTCCTGAAATACAGTTCAAGATTGCATGCTATTTTTGGTTACTATGGCACATTACTGATTAATATTGAGCTTGTAGTCCACTAAAATCCCAAGATATTTTTTTTCTTTTTAAGAACAGATGCTGCCCATTCATGAAACTATCTTATACTTGTGAAGTTTTCATTTTTTCCCCAAGTGCAAGACTCCATTTGTCTCTCTTGAATTCATTTTCAGGTCAGTGGTCTAGTTTGTCAATATCCTTTTGGATCCCAATTCTGTAACAAAATGTTTTAGCTATCTCAGCTTTATGTCATCAGCAAATGTGAGACTAACATTTATGTCTTTATTCTTTTTTTTTTTTTTAAAGCAATTGGGGTTAAGTAACTTGCCCAAGGTTACAGGACTAGTTATTTTATGTGGTTGTTAAGTATCTGAGGCTGGAACCGCTCCCGGGTCCTCCCAATGCCAGGGCTGGTGCTCTTATTCACTGTGCCACCTAGCCTCCCCTATGTCTTTATTCTTATCATTGATGCAAATGATAAAAAAAAAACAAAACAGAGTGTCAAGCACAGATCCCAGGGAAACTCCACTGGAAACTTCTTACCACATTGCTATTGAACCATTAACAACTATAAATATTTCATTTTATAAATGAGGAAATAAATATCAGCATAATTAAAAAAAAAAAGAATCCAAAAGAAACTTTTAGGGAATAAAAATCTGGAAATTAATGGTTGTTAGATAATTCCAGAGAAGGACTAATGGAGATTTTGGTGACAGGTGGGCTTTTAGTAGTAGTATACCTTTAAATTTTTTCTCTCTATTCTTTTCCATTTGTTCCTTATTTGGGGATTTAGTCATCTAATAAACCAACTCACTTTCTATATTGTCACTTGCCCATTCTTTTAGGCTAACAATGTAATCTGAAAGCAGAATGAGTAAGTATCCTTTCATTTAACTTTACCACTGGGTTGCCTTCTTGGAAAAAGACAAATTGGTATTTTTTTTTGTCATTTACTTGTAAAGTTATGTGAAATTTTTATTTAACTTTGAAAACATCAATATTAATAAAATTGATTCTTCCAAATCTACTCCATCTACCCTACTTCCCTCCTTACTTTTGTGGATTTCTGCTTATATGTGCCTTTTCCTTACAGGGCTATAACTAAGTAAGACAATACCTGGAGTGAATTCAGTTGGACCAAGCAGTGCATCTCATTATGTATACAATCATGTTTGGGAGGATGATCTGTTAGTCTATCTCCATGGAAGTGTGAGCATCCAACCATATCATTGCTTTAGGGCAAAGTGTAATTTGGCCCTAGGCTAATTGTGGCTTTAGTTCTTCACATGCCATACTACTTGAACAGCTATTCCATAGGTTTCTTTTCTTTAGAACAAGTTATACCATTCTGGTCCCACATCCCAGTGTGATTCCCATTCCACCAAATATTTCTCATGCCAATGATGTTATATTTTACTCCTAGAGCTTATATCTTAAAATCTCCTTACTATTCCTACTGTACACATTGGTAAATAAAAATCTGAGAATATAAGCATTGCTCTTAGACTTCTTTCTATTTATTTTCTCCTGTGAATAAATGTACCTCTCTCCCACTGCTATTTTTCTCTTGAAGTCATTCCTGATATCCTCCAAATTGTCAGGACTTACAGTCTCAGGGCAGCAAGGTGGTGGCAGTGAATAGAGTACCGGCCCTGGATTCAGGAGAACCTGATTTCAAATTTGGCCTCAGACACTTAACACAAAAACTAGCCATGTGACCTTGGGCAAGTCACAACCTCAATTGCCCTAATTCCCCCCCCCCCCAAAAAAGAAAAAAAAAAAAAAAGAATCTGCACATTTATCCTGCATACAGGATAAAATTGGTACTTTTACACAGAAAGACTGTGGGAAGATGTGGATGGCATCAAAGAGACACAAGTAGCCTGGGGTGGATCAGCTGCAGACAATGAGGGCAGCAATGAAAGGGCAATTAAAAGGATTATTGACTGGGATTGGCTGCATGCCTTAGAAGATTTCCAGGGATCTGGGTTCAGGGGCTTGGTTCCTGAAATCTGTGTGGAAAGTTTAGGGGTTGTTCCTTTTAGTGGTCCAGAACAAATCCTAACCCCCATCATGTCCATGTTTCCATTTAATGAAAACCTATGTAATAAATCCTACACATTGTTTTCAAGGCATACCAGCTTCTCTGTGTTCTTTCCTGTTTTCTTTTGTTCTCTGTTATGTACTTTTTATCTATTTTTTTCTTCCTCCCCCACAACCCTAGAGAAAGCTACAATAAAGGTTGTCCTTTTGTGTATGTATATGTATACACACTTATACACATATATATCCATATATACACACTTACATATATATATATAAACACAGATACATACATATAAATATGTAAGATCATACTATGAATATTTCTATTTGTCATTCTTTTTTTGTCATATTTCATTTGTCATACTATCTACTGGAGGTAGATAGTATCTTCCTTCATAGATCCAAGTCTTTCCATGATTTTTTTCCCAAATCAGCCAGCTCATCATTTCTTATATCCCAACAGTATTTCATCACAATCTTATCTGAGATTGTCTATGAAAGTCTCCCCCACCCCTCCAATTTTCTGCTTTCCTTCTAATCTTGGTTATATTGGTTATGTCATCAGGTGTGTATATGCATGTGTATGTATGTATATATACATACATATATATAAATTTTAATTTAAAATAATCAATATTATACATTTTAAATGTCAACACTATTCTCATCTTAAAATACAGATAAAGGATTGGTACAGCTTAATCTCTTCCATTTTTTTCTTTAGTTTCTTTGAAATTATTAACCTTTTGTTCTTCCAAATAAATTTTGTTATGATTTTTTTTCAAACTCAGCACATTTAGAAAAAAAAAGCAATTTAATAGGAATGGTATTAATTAATAGATTAGTTAGGTAAAATTGTCATTTTTTTACATTGACTTTACCTAACCATGAACAATGAATATTTCTCCAATTATTTAAATCTGAATTTATTTGTATAAATAGTGTTTTATCTTTAAATTCATATAGCGTCTGTTTCTGTTTTGGCAGGTATCCTCTCATATTGTTCAGTTATTTCAAATGGTCTAAAACAATATTGAATATTTTTGGTTTCACATGACATAATTTCCCTATTTTTCTCATTTAATTAAATCTATGTTAGTTTTAACTTTGCCTAAGATCATGATTACTACCCCTGCTTTTTTTACATAATAAATTCTACTCCAATCTTTTATTTTATTGACCATTTTTTATTGTGTTTCTTTAAAGCAACATATTGTTGAATTCAGATTTTAAATCCATTCTGCTATCCATGTGCATTTTATCAATAAATTCATCACATTCACATTCTAAGATATAATTATTTGTGTATTTTCCTCCATCCTATTTTTCTCTCCCTATTTACCTTATCACTCCTCACTAGCTTAATTTACTTCTACCTGGTTTTTCTTTTGGCCTTCTCTCCCTTAATCTGCCTATCCCTCTAGGAATCCCTCCCTTATCCATCCCCTACCCTCCACCTTTTTCTATCTTTATAAGAGTTTCTCCCTTTGCCCTTCTCTTTCTTATAATGCTTAATCTGTACACCCTTCTAAAAGCCCTTCTCTTATTCTATCCCCTTGATCCCTCGTTTCTTTCAATTTAAATTTAGATGATTTTTGTACACTTTTAGATCTATATGTTATTCCCTCTTTGTACCTGAAAATCTTTCAATTCATTAAACGCCCATTTTTTTTAAATTCAGGATTGTACTTGTTTTGGTGGATGTTACCCTTACTTGTAATCCTTGCTCTTTTGTTCTACTATGTGTGTGTATATATATATATGTGTGTGTGTGTATGTATGTATATGTATGTATGTATATAACATATATGTATTGTTCCAAGACCTATGGTCTTTGAATTTAGAAGCTGCTAGGTCTTGTGTAATTCTGATTGCAGGTCTACAATATTTAAATTGGTTTTTGTTTCTTGTTTCTTGTAATATATTCTCCTTAACCTTGGAGCTTTGAAACTTGGCCATGACTTCCTGCAAGTTTTCCTCTTGGTATTTTTTTTTTTTCTATTCCTGCTTTATCTTCTTGTTCTAGAACTTACGAGCAATTTTCCTTGATAATTTCTTGTAATATTATATCAAGATTCTTTTTTTTCATTGTAATTTTCAGGAGTCCAATTATTCTCATATTGTCTCTCCTGAATCTGGTTTTTTTTTTTCACATGAAGTATTTCACATTCTCTTCTATTTTTTTCATTTCTTGACTTTTTAAAATTTCTTGGTGTCTTATAACTTCATTCACTTTCCCTTGCCCAATTTTAGTTTCTGGGGAATTATTTCCTTCCTTAAGTTTTTGATTCTCTATTTCCAGTTGATTGACTTTCTTAGTTTTCTTGATTTTCTTAGATTACTATTATTTTTTTCCCCTAACTTTTCCCTGATCTCTTTTATTTGATTTTTAAAGTCCTTTTAAAATTCTTCTAAGAACTCTTTTTGGGCTTGTGACCATTTGATATTCCTCATTGAAAAGGGAGTGGCTTTTCCAGCTTCATTATTTTCCTCTAAATATCAACCCAGATCATCTCTATCTCCACATTTGCTCTCTATAATTGAGTTTCTCCTTTGCTTACTTATTTTTAGGCTGTTTTTAGCAGCTTATTATTATGATCAGTTTCTAGTCTCTAAATGTGGGGAATGATGCCCCAAACTTCAGTCCTACATACTGTTATTTTATGAGCTCTGTCCTAGGGTCCATCCTTGGGCACTCCTTTCTACCCCTGAGCCACAGTTAGGGACCCCAGTCATGCTGTCCCACAAATACTCTTGCTCCCTATTGTCCCACTGGTGGCTACAAACTTCAATTGTCTTCTCTGCCGTGGGATTGAAACCAGGTACTCTGTTCTCCTGCAAGTGCACACAGTCAACAGGGTCCCCACCCTTCTGCCACCATACTCACCACCAGCATGTGCTAGCTCATTGTCACCCATAGTCACATACCAGGACAATGTCGGGTCAGCACAGCTGTGCTTGGCATGCTTCAACAATGAAAACTCCTTCAATTGTCTCCTATTCAGACATTTCATCTCCATACTGTCAGAGAGGTTAAAATTCCTGAGCCTGAGGATACCTCCCAACCCAGCTGGCTTCAGGGCTTGTCATTGGTTGATTCCTTGGCCTCTGGAGTTGTTTGTACTTCACTTAGATCAAGCTTCCACCCTAAGAGTTCCTGTCTTTCCTGGAATCTTTTTTTTTTCTTTTTCCTGGAGGGGGAAAGGCAAGGCAATTGGGGTTAAATGACTTGTCCAAGGTCACACAACTAGTAGAGTATATCAAGTGTCTGACGTTGGATTTGAACTCAGGTCTTCCTGGCTCCAGGGTTGGTGCTCTATTCACTACACCGCCTAGCTGCCCCTCTTGAAGTTGTCTTAGGATAAAAACTGCTTTACCCTGACTTTTGTTTATTTCTGCCCTATGTTCACTTTGAGGCAATGTTGGGTCTTCTTTTTCTGGAGGGAATTTATAAAGCCTAAAGTTTTCTGACCGACTCCACCATCTTCTCAGAATCCTCTCCACCATTTGTTATTCTTAAGCACATAGTTAAACAGAACCTAATTCTCAAATTCAATCAGTTCACCAGGATAAACATTCATTAAATACCTACCACGTGCAAGGCACCATAATAGCCTTTGGGTACACAAATGTAACCCATGACTCAACTCATATACTGGGCAAATACAGATAATTTTTAGTATTAAATATTTCTCACTGACATATTTGTAAGCTCAAACCTTAGCATCATAGCAACATCAAAATTTGATTCATTTTGTCCCCATGTGGTATATCTCTGGGGAATCTACTATTTGGTTTGTGTCAACATCTCCACAAAATAGTAGGAAGAGTACTCAGCAACCATGCAAGCACTCAAGCTGACAAAATATCAAATACAGGGCAGGCTTTATTCGACTCAATAACAATAATAACACCAATAAAAGACTAGAACTTGAGTCATTTAAGAGTCAAAACAGCTAGCTCCCTTTCTTTATGCGATTTCATCTTCTCCAAGAATCTAGCTCATGGAGTTTCTCACATACAAGAAAATAAGTTACAGTAGGTAGAAAATTAAATAATCTTCCCTTCATATGTCATTCACCATTCTGATGGATTTTTCAAGTTGATGACATTATTCTGGAATTGAAGTTACCCAATGCAGGGAAATAACTGGAGTTCTGAGAGAGTAAAATTCTCTCCCTCAGACCCTCCTAGTACACATAATTCAAAATGCCACTGAAAGGTAAGATCCAGCTTCTATCAATTGTTTTTGGCTCTATACCTTATCGTACCTGGGGGACCACCTCTATCATCCTGATCTGTATCTTGCCACTGGACCCAGCTGGCTCCCCAGGAGAGAACGAGACTGATGACTTCGCACAGCCCTCCTTCATTTGAATCCAATTCACTTTTAAATCTTGACATCTCCTTCCTGATGTCATAGTACTCTTCAAGAACAAAGGAAAAGACAACAGGGCCCTCACAACCAAAACGTTCCATTTATAAAAATTTAATTTTTTTTATTTCCTTGTAGCAGCAAACATACTAGAAGACCCAGGATGGCTGCTAGCACTGGTTCTTTGATCTGCTTTTCTAAAGGAAAGCAACTCAAAAATGTTAACAATCTTAATTTAATCAAAGATATGTCATTTACCTAGTTCAGGGGAAAAGGCCAGCACCCTGAACTTCGAAGAATACAAACAAATTACAAACAAGCAAAAAAAAAAAACCCACAGACAGAGAAAATAACACAATTCAGCAAACAGACAAGGCTTCTAGTTTTCTGACCATTACATCCATATCTAGTTAGATACCAGAGAGAGAAGCACCAACATCTGGGTTTTTAAAGCTGGGGGCTCAATGACTGCTCAGTGTCATCTGGCAAAATCACACAACTCTTTCCAAAGGGAGCCCCTAAGCAAAACCTCACATCAGGGTATATATAGCCTTCTCCAGGGTCAGAGAACATCACAAAAGTCTTGACTCACTTGACTACAAAGCAACAAAAGTTATACCTTCCTGAAAACAATCCTCCTACCACAGGCTCCATGTAAACACACGCAGTCTATTAAGGGGCATACTTTATTTTCAAATCAGGAAAGGTACTTAAATTCGACTTCGGTTTATTAAGGGGCAGGGAAGATCTTCAAATTCACATTCCCATTACATTCTCCAAATTACATGTAAAAATAATTTTCAACATTCTTTTTTTTTTAAACAATTGGGGTTAAGTAACTTGCTCAAGGTTACACAGCCAGTTATTTCTGGGTGTGGTGCTAAGTATCTGAGCCCAGATTTGATCCCCAGGTCATCTCAACACTGGGGCCAGTGCTCTTACTCCCTGAGCCACCTGGCCGCCCTTAAGCAATTGGGGTTAAGTAACTTGCTCAAGATTACATGGCCAGGTGTTTCTGGGTGGGTGCTAAGTGTTTGAGCCCAGATTCGATCCCCCAGGTCATCCCGACACTGGAGCCGGTGCTCTTGCTGTGCCACCTGGCCGCCCCTCAACATTCTTTTAAACATTTTTTTTAAATTTCAAATTCTCTCCCATCCTCCTTCCCCCCCCCCCCAATTGAGAAGGTAAGCAATTTGATACAGGTTATACAAGTGCAGTCATGCAAAGCATATTTCCATGTTAGTAATGTTGTGAAAGAAAACAGACAAAAAAGTCCAAGAAAAGTAAAGTAAATATGCTTCAATCTGCATTCAGACTTTATCATTTGTCTGGGGATGAATAGCATTTTTCATCATAAGTCTTTCAGAATTGTCCTGGATCATTCACAGTTGATCATCATACAATATTGCAGTTACTGTGTACAACATCAGTTTCTGTAAATCTTTTGGGGGTTTTCTGAGAACATCCTGCTCATCATTTCTTACATCACAATAGTATTCCATCATAATGATATACAACAACTTGTTCAGCCATTTCCCAATTGAAGGATATCCCCTCAATTTTCAATTCTTTGCTACCACTACAATAGCTACTATGAATATTTTTGTAAATATAATTCCTTTTCCTTTTTTTTTCCTTTGTGAGATACAAAATGAGTACTGGTATTACTTGGTCAAAGGATATGAATGGTTTTATAGCTCTTTGGGCATATTTCCAAATTGCTCTCCAGAATGGCTATACATAATTTCACTAACAGTGCATAAGTGATCAATTTTCCCATATTCCCTCCAACATTTATCATTTTCCTTTTCTGTCATATTAGCCAATCTGACAAAAGTGGGGTGGTAGCTCAGAGTTGTTTTAATCTGCATTTCTTTACTCAATAGTGATTTCAAGCATTTTTATATGACTATAGATAGCTTTGATTACTTTATCTGAAAACTATTCATATTCTTTAACAATCAAATTAAAAAAAAAACTGAGGAATTGCCTTTCTATCTATAAATTTGACTCAGTTTTCCATATATTTGAGGAATGAGGTCTTTATCAGAGAAATTTGCTGTAATCTTTTCTTTTTTTAGTTATGATTACTCTGTATTTCTCCTATCCTATTTCCCCTGTCTCTCTCTTCTTTCACCCTGTCCATTCTCAAAAGTGTTTTGCTTCTGATTTTTATCTTCCCTAGTCTACCCATCCTTATATCAGATATCAAACACTTAAATTTATCTTCTTCCCTTCCTATTTTCCTATATGGTGAGACATTTCTCTACCCAAATGAGTATGTATATTTTTCCCTGTTTGATCCAATTCCAGTGATAGTAATGTTCATCTGCTCCCCCCTACCTCCTCCATCTTCCCCTCCACTGCAAAAGCTCTTTTGTATGTCTTTTATGTCATATAACTTACCCCATTCTACCTCTCCTTTTCCCCTTCTCCCTGTCAATTTTCTTTCTCACTCTTTAATTTTATTTTTTTATAATAATCCCAACATATTCAACTGACACCTGTGCCCTTTGTCTATGTATATTTCTTCTAAATAACCCCAAAATGATAAAGTTCATATGAGTTGCAGCTATCATTTTCCATGTAGGAATGTAAATGGTTCAACTTTATTCAGTTCCTTATGATTTCTCTTTCCTGTGTATCTTGTTATGTTTTTCTGGCATTTGAAATCTGATTTTTCTAATCAGTTCTGTTTTCTTCATCAGGAATGATTTAAAGTTTTCTATTTCATTGAATCTCCACTTTTTACTCTAACGGATAATACTCAGTTTTGCTGGGCATGTTTGGAGATTCTTGGTTGTAATCCTAGATCATTTACCCTTTGGAATATCATATTCCTAGCCAAGCCTTCTGATCCTTTACAATGGAAATTGCTAAATCTTGTGTTAGCCTGACTGTGGCTTTATCATATTTGAATTGTTTCTTGTTGGCTGTTTGTAATATTTTCTCCCAGACTTGGGAGCTCTGGAATTTGGTTATAATATTCTTGAGAGTTTTCATTTTGGGATCTCTTTTAGGAGGTGATCTTGAATTCTTTTAATTTTTATTTTACCATCTGGTTCTAGAAAATATGCCAGTTTTCCTTGATAAGTACTTGAAAGATGATGTTTAGGTTATTTTTTCCACAAATCTATTTATTTATTTTTACTTTTCAACAATCATTTCCACAAGATTTTGAGTTACAAATTTTTTTCTCCCCAGCTTTCCCCTACACCCAACCCAAAATACCAAAACTATTGAATATCCTTTTCCCCAATCTGATCTCTCTTATATCCTCCCTCATTCCCCACTCCCTCCCCTCCCCGCCCCTGCCAACTTTCTAGTAGGACAAGATGGATTTCTATACCCAGTGCCTGTATATCTTATTTCCCAGTTGCATGTAAAAAGCATTTAAAAAAAATATTTGTTTTTAAAACTTTGATTTCTAGATTTTTTTTCTGACCCACCCCCACTGGGAACATAAGCAATTCACTATAGGTTGTACATGTGTAGTTACACAAAACATAGCTGTTATATTGTGAAAGAATATAATGCCCCCCATCCTATCGCGCCCTGCACTTATTCTGCTTTATCCTTTGACCCTATCCATTTTCAAAAGTGTTTACTTCTAAATACCCTCTCCCCAAATCTGCCCTCTCTTCTATCATCCCTCTTATCACATTCCCCACTTTTTTCCTGTAGGGTAGAATTGAGTATGTATGTTATTCCCTCCTTAAGCCAAATTCAATGAGTGTAATTCCCTTTCACCTTCTTGCTCTTCCCCTCTATTGCAACAGTTTTCTCTTGCCTCTTGTATATGACATAATTTACCCTAATCTATCACTCCCTTTCTCCTTCTCCCAATATATTCCTGTGTCACCTCTTAATTTTTTTTAGATATCATCCCTTTATATTCAACTCATCCTGAGCCCTCCTCTATGTATACATCAACATATATATGCCCACACTCACATATATATATATACACACACATTCACACTCCTATACATATATATGTACATATATACACATATATATTCCCTTCAACTATCCTCATACTAAGAAAAGTTTTATGAGCAACATTTATTGTTGTTCTATGTAGAAATAAAAATAGTTCAACTTTAATAAGTTCCTTATGATTTCTTTTTCCTGTTAACCTTCTCATACTTCTATTGCTTCTTGTACTTGAAATTAAAATTTTCTGTTCAGCTCTGTTTTTTTTTTTCATCAAGAATGCTTTAAAATTATCTGTTTCATTGAATGACCATATTTTCTCCCAGAGCATTATACTCAATTTTGCTGGGTAGGTGATTGTTGGTTTTAGTCCTAGCTCCTTTTACCTGTAGAATATCATATTCCAAGCCCTTCAATCCCTTAATGTAAAAGCTGCTAGGTCTTGTGTTATCCTGATTGTGTTTCCACAATACTCAAATTGTTTCTTCCTGACTGTTTGCAGTATTTCCTCCTTGACCTGGGAACTTGCACATTTGGATATAATATTCTTAACAGTTTTCTTTTTGGGATCTTTTTCAAGAGGTTATCGGTGGATTCTTTAAACCTTTATTTTGCCCTCTGGTTCTAAAACATCAGGGCAATTTTCTTTGAGAATTTCTTGAAGGATGGTTTCTAGGCTCTTTTTGATCACAGCTTTCAGGTAGTCCAACAATTTTTAAATTATATCTCCTGGATCTATTTTCCAGGTCAGTGGTTTTTCTAATGAGATTTTTCACACTACCTTCTATTTTCTCATTTGTCTAGATCTGTTTTATAGTATCTTGATTTCTCATAAAGTCATTAGCTTCCATTTGCTCCAATCTAATTTTGAGGGAACTATTCTCTTCAGTGAGTTTTTAAAATTCCTTTTCCATCTGGTAAATTCAACTTATTAAGACATTCTTCTCCTCATTGGCTTTTGGGGACTCTTTTGCCATTTGGGTTAGTCTATTTTTTAAGGTGTTATTTTTTCAGTATTTTGGGGGGTCTCTTTTAGCAGGCTATTGACTCACTTTTCCTGATATTCCTGCATCATTCTCAGTTCTCTTCCCAATTTTTCCTCCACTTCTCTGACTTGATTTTCAAAATCCTTCTTGATCTCCTCAATGGCCTGTAACCAATTCATATTTTTCTTGGAAGCTTTTGATGCAGGAGTTCTGTCTTCATTGTCTTCCTCCCATTCCATGCTCTGATCTGTTTTGTCCCCAAAAAAGGATTCTCTGGTCTGTTCATGCTTATTGCCTGATCTTTTTTCTTCTCTTATTTGACTTTATGTCCTCTATACCATTTTTATGGTATTTTATATTATATTTATTATTTTAAATTAAAATAATTTAATTTTTAATTACAGGATTTTAATTTTAATTTATTTTAATAATTTTTTTTTTATTTTACAGGATTTTAATTTAATTTTAATTTACAGGATTCAATTCCACAATTCCTTGAATTTCACATTTTGTCCCCCTCCCTCTCCTCCCCCCACCATGGCATCTTATAATCAAGTATAGGATCTGTAGATACTTTCACATTATACAATGGTCAGGTTATAAGGATGGATTGTACCAGCTGGGATGAAAAATGGTATAGAGGACATAAAATCCAATAAGAGAACAAAAAAGATCAGGTATATAATTGGTATATATAATAATATAATAATAATATAATTTATATAATTGCCAGCCAATTACTTAACTTTTAAGCTCTTTGCCATGGTAGAACTCTGCTTCCAGATTGCAGTTAGCTATGTCCCAAATTGCTGAGGTTCTTGAAGTTGCTGGAGCTATTAGGAGGGCACCCTCTTGCAGCTCCCCAAAGCTCTGGCACAGTCGCCACACACCCTAGGACCATCACCCAAGACCACAGTCCAGATCCCACAGGTTAAAATACAAGCAATTATCTTCTGAATGGTTGCTTAGTCCCCACACAATCTGCAATCCAGGAGCCCTGGAGGCAGTCACCATGCCTGCCTCACTTCTTGCCCCAGGGCTCTTCTCCACCCAGTTCCAACAGAGTTCCATACTAAACTTTTACTTTCTTTTTGCCATTTATGGGTTGAGAAGTCTGGAAACCACCACAGCTGCTGCTGATTCAATCTCCTGAAGTCTATTCTGCCTTCCACTGCTTGGGGCTGCCCTTGGGCCAGAACTGTATGGCTCACATGGGACTGTGTTCAGCTCTCAGTCCTTTGGCCTGCTGGGCTATCTTCAGTGGGAGATTTGTTTCTCTCTGTCACTTTGTGGGTTCTGTAGTTCTAAAATTTATTTAGAGTCATTTTTTTACATGTATTAAAGGTGGTGGGAGCCGGAGCCATGCAGAGGTTCTGTTTTAACTCCACCATCTTGGCTCCGCCCACCCCCTCCCAAGTTTTTTTTTTTTTTTTTTTATGTTTCTTTACCAGTGACGGAATAATTTTAAAATTTTTCCTCCTGGTTCTTTTTTCCAAGTTATTTTTTTTTTAAAAGAGATTTTTCACATTTTCTTCTATTTTTTTCATTCTTTCAATTTTATGTGTCTCAATTCAATTCAATTTTTTAATTTTCTTTCATTGAATTGCTTATCTTCCCAGTGGGGGTGGTTGAGGAGGGAAGAAAGGAAAAAAATCTGTAACTCAAAATTTTACAAACAATTTTTTTTAATATATATTTTTTTACATTCAACTGGGAAAGGCACTGGGGTATAGAAATCAATTTTGCTCTACTAGAAAGTTAGGGGCATGATGGGGGAGGTTATGAGAGAACAGATTGGGGGAAGGGGTATTCAGTAGGCTTACTATTTTGGCATGATGATTGGGGAAAGAGGGAGCAAAAATTATAACTCTAAATTATGTGGAAATGAATGTTAAAAATTAAAAATAAAATATATTTTTTTTAATTACAAAAAAACAAATACAAGAAAAGAATTGGAAGACAATGTGCCAAATAATATCACAGAAAATGAAAAGGAATCTATTTTAGCAGACAAGAAGCAACTTATCACCAGTGTAGTAGTTGTTCCTGAATTACTTGTCTATTTATTCAGATAACCAACTTATTAGAGTTATGAAGAAAATGAGTACAAAGCCACATGATTTTTTGTTAAATAAGAAAAAGTCATGGCCAGTAAAGAAAACAACTACATCTTGACCTTTTCTTGAAAAGTAATTGAGAATGAGAAATGGTATATGGATAAAAAAATGACAGACACAATCATAATTTCACATAGAAATGTAATTGATGTAATTCAATAGCAATAAAAAGGAGACCAAAAGAACCTTAATAGCACACTTGACTCACTTGATTAATGGAGGTTTATAGAAACCAAGGGCAATACCAGTTTAAGATGTGAACTCATTTTTAAAATCTTTCATATTAGTGTGATGGAAAGTTATGAACAGCATCACTCCATACGACAAAACAGAAGCAAAATTGTATATAGTTGGAAGAAACTTTGGGTAAAGGCACACCAATTCAGTTAAAGAAGTATACAACATAAATTATTTTAAAAGTTTAAGGACAGGGTGCTTTATCTTGAGAACATGGCAAAGGTAAGGAAATACTCTTGCCACACTTGTTTCACTCAGTATAGGAAACTAAGCATGTTCTGGAGGAAATGGCAAAGAAGTTAGTATTCTGGAAGTAAATGATGTTGAGAGAAAAGAAATTAGAGTAAGGTCCTAAAGTTAAGAGGAGGGGATAGAATCAAAAACATATATGAAAGGAAGAAAATTAATTTATCCTCTGTGATTACTGTCATAGAAAAGAGGATACATAAGGACCTACATTTTTTTTAAGATTTGGGAGTGGGAAGATGACTTAAAAAATTATACATTAAAGATAAAAGATTTAGAACCAGAAAAGGATTTAGAGGTCACGTGGTCCAGCTACATCAATTTACAGTTAAGAAAACTAGGGCCAAAGGAATTTAAATGACTTTTTCAAGGTCACATAGTATGGTAAAAATGGAGTTTGAATCTACCACCTTCTATTCCAAACCCAACATTATATCCAGAGATGTTCTTTCTGATTGTCAAGATTTAATTATTTTATATTCTAAGTCTAGATACTTCAATAGTTCATTTTAGGATTTAAACTAAGTAAGAAACTTGAGGGCCATCTAATATTTAAGAAGAAAGCTTATTAAATGATAGCATGGATAGAACAATCAGGAAAGGATATATACCACAGATTGAATTGGCCATATGTAGCAGCAAGCACCCTGACGTCCCTAGGGTGGCTGCTCACACAGGTTCTTGGATCTGCTTTGATAAAGGAAAGCAACTCAAAATGGGTTAACAAGCTTACTTTAATCAGTCAGACATATATCGTTTACCTTGTTCAGGGGAAACAGGTCAGCACCCCGAACTTCAAAGCATACAGGCAGAATTATCAAGACAGAAACAGATCAAGTAGACAGATTTCCAAACTGTCCAACCATTACATCCATACCCAGTCAACATCTGGGTTTTTCAAAGCTGGGGGGGCTCTGGACAACGGCTTTTCAGAATACAGATCAAATCACAGAACACTTCTCAAAGTGAGCCCCCAAAACAAAGCTACACATCAGGGCTTATATAGCCTTCTCCTGGCTCAGAGAATGTAACAACCTTTTGGACCCACTGGCCAATCAAAAAGTATCTACTGAAAAACAAGCCTCCCACCACAGGCTTCAGGTGCACTTTAGCCTAGGGGCAGGGAAGATCTTCCAAATTTGCATTCCCATTACACCATAGCACTGTGGCCACTAGCCTTTCCAAAGCATCACCTCTGGTCAGCACTAGGTGCAAGTTTTGAGAGCTCCTGACACATTTCTCACTGGAGTGAGTGGTAGAGCTTACATAGGCAACTAGGAAACTTTGTCAATAGTTAGACAAATTCAGTCTTGAAAAAGGGTTCGTTACCTTGTAGGGAAGAAAAAATCTGATTTAGCCTTTTGGGGTAGGATTTGTCCTTACTATTCTCTAAGACCATTGAGTCTCTCTTTTCCTTTTTCTCATAGGAGCTTGACATTTCAACCATCCCATAGAACCCTAAACTTTCTGCCAACAAATATGCTTGGTTCTCACTCTTCCTAAAACTAAACAACAACCTAAATTTGACCTTCTATCTCCCTTAAACTTTCCTTTATTTACATCTCTTCTCCCTTTCAAAGTCAAAGTACTACTGAATTTCATCTTCATTAATTGTTTCTGTTTTTTCACCTCCCAATCATTCTTCAAACCATTAGAATTTGCTTCTGATTTTACCACTCAACTGAAACTGATCTCTCCATTCTTAGCAATAATTTACAATCATGAAATCTTTTCTCAGTCTATCCTCTAATGAGCATTTGACACAGGGGTTAGTCACTCTCTTCTATTGTCAATTCTACCCTACCTATTTTTGTGACATTTTTCCATGTTCTCCTATATGTCTTGACAACTCCCGACTTTCCTCTGCTGGTTTGTCATCCATGCCTTAATTATGGTTGTTTCCCTAAAGTTCTGTCCTGTGCCCCTTTTAGCTCTCACTCTACAGTCTTTTCAATGTTTTCATTATCATCCCTGGGTTCAATTATTGCCTTCATTCAGATTATTCTGAGCTCTCCATATTCAGGTAGTATATCCTGAATCACCATCTTTCTCCACTCTTTTCTGCATGTTTCAGAATGTATACTTGAGTAATTTGTATAACATCATCAGGTGATAAAGGAGAAAATGAGAGAGCAGTCAGATTTCATGGCATGAATTTACCACCTTTAAATTGCTGATCTAATGACAAAATCTGGATGTTTGAGGAAAGAAAAAAAAAAGAATTTCTAGTTTACAATTTTGAGATTGAGACTCATCTTCCAGATGTAAGAGGAAAAACTCATAACTCTTTTGGAAAACTGTTGTGTAGATATGAGATTGTTGGAACAATGGATGAAAGGTTTAACAATGATTCTGATATGTTTTTAAAACACATTCAGAAATTTGTTTCCCAATAAGTCAGTTTTTGAAAACTGACACTCTGAAGCACCATCTCCTTGAAAAGAATGTCATTACAGAATTGTGAAGAATAGGAAGTAGGAGTAGGAATTACTTGTTTTCCCTCTTCTACCCTAGTAAGAGGGACCAGGAGACACATTAAGAATTCCTAGGTCACACATTTTTTAGAAAGAAGAAAGAACATATTTTGGAAACAAAAGAGACCAGTGAATTCGCCCAGTTCTCTGAAGTATTATAATTCACACCCCCCATCCCCATTGTGCTCTTTTTATATAATATTCATGCACATTTTTAGAGTCAGCTAAAAAGTGATTCTCAACTGAAATGGGAGCCACAGATACTGAGAGCTGCAAGTGACCCTAGAGGCTGTGTTTCAAATTTTCTTTATTTTGAAGATAGAGAAACTGAGGTTTGGAAAGTTCCAGTTGAGCTGCTCCAGGTACCTCAGTGAGTAAACAATGGATCCAGGGCTAAAACTGACTCCTTCTTACTCCAGCACCTACCTAGGCTCTTACCACAGTGCCTTTTACTATACTACGCTACTGGCCACCTTCTCTAATATTTCAATTTTGTTGAAGGAAAAAGAAATGTTGCTTCTATTTTCTGTCTTTACCTCTTGGTAGCTTTTAAATATTTATTTTATTCATTGGTTTTTAACATAGCAGATGATTTACTCATCATGTAACAGTATAGAGCTTGATTTTTTTTAAGAAAAATCAGAGAGACGACATACGGATATAAAGTATTTTGGTCATCTGGCAAAAATAATGCCTTGACTAGAAAAATGTCAGGCAAAATTATTCTTAAATGATACTGAAGCCCCTATGGAAATCATGCAGCCATACTACATGTCTACTAAAGATTGCATGTCTGGTTTTGATAAAATATTTATTACTAAATAAACATCTTAAGAAGATTATCATTGAAGGTAGCTTTATAAATCATCCAAATTCAATCTGAAGCTAGGTGGTATTTTAAAATGAGTTGAGGATGATAATTCTAATGGAAATGTTAAGGTCTGGGCTTTGTTATAAAAAGAAATTGTCTAATGGCATTCATTTAAACTGTGCATACCCCACTCCCACACATACTTTAAATATCAGTTCGTAGGCTGACAAATGCAAAATGAATAGACATTTGTTAAAGGAAACAATCTTGGTATTTTTGATGGAAATAATCAAATTAAAAGATTTTTTTGTGTTTTTAAAATTATGTATATCAGCATATCCTTCATTGTTACTTCTTCAGACAACTTTATAATCGAATCTTTTTCCATGTCTATGATGTTTTGACTGCTAACCATTGACACCAGAAATGGCATAAAGAATATGATCACATAAATTATATGGCCAAAAAAAATCCAGTCACAAAATGAGAGCTCATATATTCCATTGAAGTCTATGAAAATCAAGGGAAATTTCAGGAGTTCCCTGGGGAAATTTGTATAAAACCCTCCTGGCAGATTTATAGGAGGATATGGAGAGTAGTATAGTATGGACAGATATGCATGGAATTTGATCTTCAATCATTTCAGGGTGTAGTTACATCAGTGACTACATATATGAAACGAACTACTAATTTTATTCTTCTGGTTTGAGTTTTGTTGGATGATTCTGATTTGACAGATAAAAGGGAGACAGTGTTTATTTGGAGGAAAAGCTTTATCTCAGAATGTCAACTTCAAAGTACCATCAAATCCAATACAATTTTATAATCCAGAAAATGTTACAGACTTATGTCAAAAACTATTTGATTCCTTAAACCAGTTTCTTCGGGAATTATAGGAAATGAGGATTATAAATCTTCTGCATTGGGTTTTTGCAATTCAAAAAGGCTTTAATTTATATCCTCAAATTTATAGTGTTCCAAAACTTATCAAGGAATGTTTTCCCAAGAAGGCCATCACAACACTATTGATATGTGAAGTGGAAAGAGAAAATCTTATCTTTTCTGCAGACTATCATTTTAAATTTACTTTATTCTAAACTTAAATCCAAAATAAAATGATGATTTCCCTGGAAGTCATAAAATATAAAGAAAGATGATTGTATATGAAACCCTAAGTCTTCACTATGCAAAGGTTTCCTTCTTTTCAAGTATATAATAAATTTAACATATGCCTTTCAAAATTTTACTGATTATATGCAGTTCCTTTGGGCCTTCTTTCTGTTCTTTTGTGCAATTAAAAACTCCTTCAATGACCCTCTTTTAAATTTTTTTTCTTTATTTTTTTGTAAACATCTATAATCCATCATTTATAATTATTTTAAGTTTTATTTCAGTTAAGCATTTATTTTCTCTCTTCTCTCACTGAAAGAAGAAAAAGAAAAAAAAA
The DNA here is from genome assembly GCF_028583685.1 of Petaurus breviceps papuanus. Taxonomy (NCBI): domain Eukaryota; kingdom Metazoa; phylum Chordata; class Mammalia; order Diprotodontia; family Petauridae; genus Petaurus; species Petaurus breviceps. Next base: position 5,879,761 of record NW_027186645.1, on the reverse strand, counting down.
CATACAAACATGCATAGTAAAGCAAAGTAAATGCAGTGTTGGCCTTGTTTCAATCTGAATGTGAAGTATAGCATCTCTTTGTCAGGAGATATATAGCATGCTACATCATTAGTACTCTGTAAATTTGGTTGGCCATATTGACTACAATTTGTAAGTTTTTAAAAGTTGCTTGTTTAACAATGTCATGGTTACGATATAGATATTCTGGTTCCACTCACTTCCTTCATATCAGTTTATACAAATCTTCCTGGGTTTCTCTGAAATTGTCCCTTTCATCATTCACAGCACAGAATATTCCACCATATTTATACATAATAATTTGCTCAACCATTCTCTAATTTATGATTATCCTTTCAGTTTTCAGATTATTCATATTAAAAAAAGGTCCTATAAATATTTTTCTATCTACAGGTCCTCTTTTTTTTTTCTCTTTCTTTAGTATCTTTGAAGTATTGGTTAGTATAATCTTTGAGCCACATATACTTAGGCAAATTTACTTATTAATATTGCCTAACAGTGGAAATTTTGTTATCTGTCCATCTTAAAATGATAAGCATCCTTTCTCTCTCTCTCTCTCTCTCTCTCTCTCTCTCTCTCTCTCTCTCTCTCTCTCTCTCTCTCTTTCAGCTGTATCTGTTTGTTTTGCTATGTGATTCTCAAAGCCTTTTGGAGCTCTACAGTTGTTGTTTATTATACTGTCAGCAGAAGAGTGGCAACCTGCATAAATTCCATGGGTCCACAGTCTTAGATGGGGAGCAGCTGCTAGGTAGAGAAATGTGTTTGTAGAGCTCTTTGTCTAGGAGCCAGGGGCAATGGAGGCATTATATCCTTGGCAGAAGGGTAGCGGGCTTAAAAAAGAAAAGTTTGTAAATGTCTTTTGCTTTTATAACACTGTTTTTTTCATATATTCTGCTCTGTCTACCACCTCATAATTGGAGTCACCCTTGTATCAAAGAAAAATACTTAGGCAAAAAATAACTGACTCAGTGACCACGACTATCAGCATATGCACCATTCTGCTTTAATATGCTCCCATCCTTTTGTTTAGCAGAGAGAAATAACATTCATTACCTGTTTTCCAGGATTAATAATGCTATCTTTTAAAAATACTCAGAATTCATTATTTATTTTAAGCATTAATTTCATTGAATTATTGTAATATATACTTTAGGTTCTGCTTCTTTCCTGTTGCACCACTTCACACAAATCTTCCTATGTTTTCTCAATTAGGTATATTTGTCATTTATTGCTACACAATTATATCCATAGGATGAAGTTTATTCACCCACTTCCCAACTGATAGGGATATACTTCATTTGATTTTATTTTAGCAGTCAGCATTCAGAGGCATATGATACAGTACAATGAATCAAGATTCACCAATTTAGAACTCAACTAAGTCAATAACAACATGCCAGATTATTGTCTTTTATATCCAAATTCTCTTTTTTTTGATAATGAGTTATTGAAAGCTTGGAAATGCTGAAGGATATATTATTGATTTTGAACACTAAGAAGCAACCAAGTGGATAGAGGGCTCTCCTTAGAGACAGGATGACCTAGATTCAAATCCTGCTTCTGACACATTAGTGATCTAACCCTGAACAAGTCTTTTCTTTAGCTTCTCAGTATCTATTCAATTGGTAAAAAATAGATGCTATACAATCTGGGAAAGCAAGGGATAGTTTACCTGTCAGATTTATGGAGAGGGGAAGACTTCATGACCAAACAAGAATTAGAGAGCATTATAAAATATGTTTTATATATTTTATGGATAACTTTGATTACATGAAATTGAAAAGCTTCTGTACAAACAAAGCCAATGTAACCAAGATTAAGAGGGAAGTGGGAAACTGGGAAAGAATTTTCACAACCAATGTCTCTGATAAAGGCCTCATTTCTAAAATATACAGACTATTGAGCCAAATCTATAAGAATAAAAGTCAATCCCCAATTGATAAATGGTCAAAGAATATGAACAGGCAGTTCTCAAAGGAGAAAATTAAAGATATCTATAAGCACATAAAAATGCTTTAAATCACTATTGATTGGAGAAATGCAAATCAAAAGAATTCTGAGGTACCACATCTTACCTTAGATCGGCTAAGATGACAAAACAAGAAAATGACAAATGCTGGAGAGGATGTGGAAAAATTGGAACACTAATGCATTGCTGGTGGAGTTGTGAACTGATCCAACCATTCTGGAGAGCAATCTGGAACTATGCCCAAAGGGCTATAAGTAATTTCATATCCTTTGACCTAGCAATACCACTTCTAGGGTTATATTCCACAGAGATCACAGAAGCGGGAGGAAGACCCATATGTACAAAAATATTTATAAGCAGCTCTTTTTGTGGTGGCAAAGAATTGGAAATTAAAGGGATTCCCATCAATTGGGGAATAGCTAAAGAAGTTATGCTGTATGAATGTAATGGAATACTATTGCGCCATAAGAAACAAATAGCAGATGGACTTCGTATCTACCTGGAGAGGCTTATATGAGCTGATGCTGAGTGAGAAGAGCAGAACCAGGAAAAATTTGTATACAATTACAGATACAACGTATGTGTGACGACCAAATTTGATAGACCAGACTCTTCTCAGAAATGCAGGGCTACAAGTAAACTCCAAAAGACTCATGATGGAGAGAGATGTCTACATTCAGAGAAAGAACTAGAAAGAACAGAGTTTGAATGCAGATTGAATCAAATTACCTGCTCACTTTCTTTTTCTTGTTTGGTTTTGTTTCCTCTTTCTCATTGTTCATTCCATCTGATACAATCCTTCTTTATAACCTGACTAATGCCTAATATGAAAGTATCTGCAGATCCTATACTTGATTATATGCTGTGATGGGGGGGGAGCGGGAAGGGAGAGGGAGAAAATTTGAAACTCACAGAACTGGGGAACTGAATCTTGTAAATTCAAAGTAAACTAACAAATTAATAAAGACCAAAATAAACAAAAAAAAAAAAAAACGGATGGATGGAAGAGGGATGTCAAGTCAGACATAGTGGGAACCTGAGCAAATAGGCCCTGGGCATGGATGCTTCATATAGTTCAACTGGCTTCTTAATAGCTGCAACCTCTGGGGGGCTCAGAGATCCCTCTTCACTCTAAGGAACAGAGCACAAGGAAGAAGAGGGTCCCTTCACTCATCAATGGACAACTTCAGGAAGCGGATTTTTTTTTCCCCTTAGATAAGCTTCTCAGTCTAAGGAAGAAACATTTAAATTGTCTCTTCATAGAGGCCTGAACTATAACTAGTCTGGGGGTCGATAGGGCTTTATTGTACTGTATCCAATAAATATATGTATGTTTTGCTTTATAGTTGTGGAACTTGAGCCCAGAAAAGTTTTAATATCTTGTCCAAGCTCACAAAGTTAAATAGCAGATCTGGGATTTGAACACAGTTACTTTGGTCCAAAGACAGCATGATTTTGACTGTACCATGGTGCCTCCTAAAATACACTTTGTCACATTTTCCTTGCCAAAACAAAAAAGAATAGATGCTATATAAGAATATTGATAAAATGACAGAATCCCAAGTCTGAAGCAAAAAAAGGAAAGGTGGCAGGCAGAAGGGGGGGAAAGGGAGTGAGGGTGATTTCTAGTAGTTGCTCTAAGGTTTTTTGTTATGAGCTAAAAAATTAAGAGTAATGAGACTACTGACAATTTTCATCCCATTTAATATTCTAAGTTAAGTTAGAGCATTTTTTCCTTGTAGGTACTGATTGCATATAGCTAGATGATATCTAAAAAAAATTAGTTACTTAGTCTCCTGGGTTTAGGGCCTATATATAAGCCCTCTCCCCTTAAAAATAGTGGCTCAGTATTTGTAACCTTGGATCAAGTCATCTTAGACAAGTCACAATCTCTCAGTATTCAAATCAAAAGCAATATACATTGGAAAGAGATGCCAGCTTGTCTCAGTGGAGGGAGTTTGCTTATCCAGGAGTTCCCTACACTAATAAAATTATAGATTCAGCCTTTATCCCTCTTCCTATATATTCTTAATAATCAGCCATGTCAAGTTTGA
>NW_027186645.1:5833226-5875710 GCF_028583685.1 Petaurus breviceps papuanus | reverse complement strand
GATATAAGCCTTCATCAGATCTGAATGTGAATATTATGTTCTGTTCTGGTAACTGTGATGGTTTAAAGGCCTTGAATCTGTGACATATGAGAATCACTTTAAGAAATTTGGCATGTTTAGCATCAAGAACAGAAGACACAGGAGAGAGATGGTAGCTACTTTCAGTATTCAAAGACTATCTTAGAATGATTGGACTTCACATGTTCTATTTGCCCTAAGAACAAGAAGGAATGGAAAGAAATTGCAAGGGAGAAAATATAGGTCTGGAGCCAGGAAAACAATGTTGTTAAAAATCTGGAATGGCACACTTTTAAAAGTCATATGTTTTCCCTTTTCTGGAATTTTTCTGACAGAAGCTCTATTACAATTTGTTATATATAGTAGTAATTCTTTTGGCATATGGTTTGGTATCAATGGCTTCTCAGATCCCTTTCAAATATCAAATTCTTTGATTCTACAAGTCAATTCAAAACATTAATTTTAGAGAACTTTTAGGCTGGGATTTGCCATGCTTTACACTATGGTGAAATACCTACTGGAGTGTAATAATGTATTTGAGTTCTATTAGATATCAGAAAAATACATATTTATATATTACAAAGTCCTAAATTCCAAGAGTGTAGAATCAAGGGATTACCATGTGTACAAGACATTCTGTGGACTTTATATGGATGGGGTAAAGGGAAGATGGATAGGAAATACTGGAATGAGGAAATGCTATAAAATTATTTTATCTATGTATTATTATTTGAAAAATCTAAAGTATTTCTGGTACCCAGAATCCTTCTGCCTGGTTTTCTTTCTCTGTCACCCAAAATTTTAAGCAGTCTATATGAAGGGAAAGGTTTTTCATTAACATGTATCAAATGTTGATATGAAAGTGGACCTAATTTAATTTGTAGTCAGGTTTGTTTAAAAGTCAATTTAAATATAATGAATGTTGAGACATTCTATTCCTAATTATTGTTATTATTATTACTTATATGGTGTCTTCACTGTGGTAGAGTCTTTAGAATTCTGTCACTTGCAGCAGAAATGCTTGGGTTGAGATAGAGCCAGAGTTATCAGAAAATTCTTTGGAGTAAGTTGGAGAGGTAATTGTGCTTTACAAAGAGGTACATTCCTCATGGAATCTAATATTCCTCCTAGTACAGTTTATGGATGCAATTGAGTCCCCACAGAGGAACCCAACAGTGATGGAACCCAGTATGGTGATTGTCCTAGAAACTTTTGATCCATATGGCAGCCTCGACCAATAGGAAACCAAGAAGTAAAGCACTACTGCTGTAGAAAGAATTATGATTGTCATCTAGGACAAAATCACATTACTATCACAGTAGTTATGGCATTGAATGAATCTATATAGAAAGTAAAATGTAAACTAATGACTGATTTGAATAATTTTCCTAGTTATAAGGTAAACAATTTCATCTGGTTTAAAAAATATGCTTAGGTAACTTTCAGTTATAAATGAAAATCCCTAACATGGATTGTATTTCTGTTTTCTGTATTTATGAAATGAAATGCTTAAAACACAAAATGTGATGATAAAACTATTTTTAACTAACTTAGTAACTCATATATTGGGAAAAATGGAGGGGAAAACTAAATAAAATGGTATTATAGATGTTTTAATTCTATAACTTCCATTAGCCTAAAAATATTGCTAAATGTTACCAATAGCAAATGGATATATTTACATTGGCAAAGCAAAACATATTTTCATCTAAAAGTCATATAAGTGGCAGTAGATTCTTTAATTCATTATGTCTTTTATTGTCTTTTTCACCCATGTCCTTTTCCAAAGCCTATCCATAAAGACCCAACTCAAATTTAACTTTCATAAAATACTTTCTTTGGTAAAAATTATTCATTGCTAGTCTTTGACTTATAACTTGTATCAGGTGATTAGTATCATATTACAAATAATCCTTTTTTCTAATTGTCCATACTGAGCAATTTGTATTTAATTAGACTTAACTGGATGAAAGAGTTCATAGGCCCCCTTACTTTCACTATATTGCAACCTTCTTCCCCAATGAGATTATAAGCTAACATTGGACAATGACCATGATTTTTGGATTTTATTGTTTTTTTAAAGGACTAAGTACTAGTATTGAATATAACAATAGAGTATTGCCATTTTCTCTACTTCAATTTTCTCTTTAAAATGGGGAGACTGATTGGATCTACCTCATAAGGCTCTTGTGAGTATCAAATGGGCTAGTATGTGTTTGTTTTACAAACATCAAATTGTTATATATATGTTAGTTATTATGATTATTATCATTGCCATTGCTTTTTATATGCTCCTGTAGATGCTCAACATATCCTAACTGATCTCATATAGAAGCTTACATTCATATTCATGCATCAAGATAAACAAAATGGGCACTAGGGCAGAAGACATCATCTATCTTATCAGATATTCCATTGGCAATAATCTCAAGGTGGGAGGGAGGACATCTCATGATCAGTGAGTAAGAGGTTTCACCACAACCTGGCCTCCATAATTTTGAAGTAATCTGTCATATCACATATCAATAATTTTGGAGTTGGATGGGATCTTAGAAATTGTCTAATTCTATTCCAACATTTTACAAATGAGAAAATTGAGGCTCAGATAGGTAAAGGTACTTGTTTAAATTCATTCAGGCAGTACAAGTATGATCTGAAGTCAAGTTCTCTGACTTTAAAACCAGAGTTCTTTCTTCCTATTCTTGTATCATCTTCTATTTTTTCACTTCCAACAGAATTTTCTTAAAAAAAAAGATATCTTACATTTCCAATGTCACTATGTTTTTTTTTTATCTGTTTTAAACTGCATGTGGGGGAGAAAAACACAAAACTACCTGTTCTTTTTGGCATGCATATAGCTCCTTCATTACTCTTATTAAGCTTTATAGAATTCTTTGCTTTTAGTGCATTATAATATATTTATTTACTGGAAATATCAGGTTTTAATGATTTGCTAAGGGACAGCATGCAGTTCAACATTACAACCTTGAGTGGAGTTCAATAAGGTAAGTTTTTACAGTAATTCCTTTGAAGAAAACATACAGACTCAATAATAAACATATTTTACCAAGCACTTCCTGCACCTGATGCCACCATTTTTGAGGGTCAATAGCATGTATACACCATCCCACCATAGAATCTTCAAAAGATTGCTTTGTACATTTCATACAAAAAAAGAATTTCAAAACACTTTATCAATAGAAAGAGTTCACACTTTACCCTTCAAAGAATGTATCTACTTATTCATTCAGTGAGTACTACTGCAAGCAAAGAGAAATTTGGGTGATTTAACAGAAGTCTCACATGAAGTAAAAAAAAAATGTTGACTTCTTTAAAGTTTTATTCACCAGAATTCTAATCATAATGTGAAAATCTATTTTTCATCTTTTCGTATACTTAGTGATGTGAGTAGTTATGTGGTAGCTTCTTTTTTCTAATATGTAAAATAAGCCCAAAATCATTCTCATCAAGGAGTGTGTGCATAATGGAGGGTGTGTGTTTGTGAGAGACAGAGACAGACAGAAAGACACAGAGAGAGAGAGAGAGAACAATATGAATTGATATGTATTATAACTTCCATTAAGGGAGAATTTATTTGTAATGTTATTGAGTTTGAAAGTGCAGGCTCCATTTGTGGTTTGGATGAGGTAGATTGATAGCTGGGTGTGACTTAGATTCAAATATCTAATTGAAATAAAGATTTTAAACATGCTTTTTTTATTTTATTTTCTTAAAGCAATCGGGGTTAAGTAACTTGCTCAAGGTTACACAGCCAGTTATTTCTGGGTGTGGTGCTGAGTATCTGAGCCCAAATTTGATCCAGGTCATCCCGACACTGGAGCCGGTGCTCTTACTTGCTGAGCCACCTGGCCACCCCTAAGCAATTGGGGTTAAGTAACTTGCTCAAGGTTACATGGCCAGGTGTTTCTGGGTGGGTGCTAAGTGAGCCCAGGATTTGATCTCCAGGTCTTCTCAACACTGGAGCTGGTGCTCTTACTCTCTGTGCTACCTGGCCTCCCCTAAACATGCTTTTTTAAATGGCTTTTTATAGCTATATATTCAATTTCTTTATAGTGTGGAAAAACAAATGCTTTAAATTTGAACCAAAATTAAACAAAATGCATGTACATGTGGGTGATTCCCCCCTTTCTTTCCTTTCTTTAACCATTCAAAACAAGTGAACAAATACAGAACCCATTTGAAATTTGTGAGATGTATTTTCTGGCTTCAATATTTTTGGTGAATACTTTTATTTCACAAGAAAATATATTTTAAAAAAAATCAAAGAGAGGATTCTGGAAAGATTGTGGGATAGGTCAGAAAATTTCAGTCTCTCAAGATTTTCCTCACCAAAAGAGATAAAATAGTGACTCTGAGCTAACTTAGAGCCTTGAAGACAAATAAGAATAGGAGTAGAACAGAGGTCCTCTCAGGATAATCAGAGAAGACCTGAAGAAAAATCCAAGGACTGGATTTCATTCCAGTGAAGAGTAAATAACTCCAGGCTGGGGTTCTCTTTAACAAAAAGTAGCAAATTGCTTAAGCAAACTGCAAGTCCTGGGCTTAGTGTAAGAGCAAGCACCCTAGCATCCCCAGGATGGCTACCACCACAGGTTCTTAGATCTGCTTTTCTAAAGGAAAGCAACTCAAAATGGGTTAACAATCTTGCTTTAATCAATCAAACATATCATTTACCTAGTTCAGGGGAAAAAGTCAGCACCCCAAACTTCAGAGTATACAGACAGGTTACAACCAGAAGTTACAGGAAGACAGAGAAACATCAGCAGACAGGCCTCCAACTGTCTGAGCATTACATCCATACTTAGTCAGCTACCAGAGAGGGAAGAACCAACATCTGGGTTTTCAAAACTGGGGGGCTCAACAGCTACCTAGTCTCATCTGGTCAAATCACACAATACTTCTCAAAGTGAGCCCCAAAACAAAGCCTCACATCAGGGTTTATATAGCCTTTTCCTGGCTCAGAGAATGTCAACCTTCTTGACCAACTGAATTCCTATAAAAGGTGTGGGCATTCCTGTAAAACAAGCCTCCTGCCACAGGCTGCATGTGACCACATTCAGCCTATTAGGGGGCAGAGTATGTTTTCAAAACAAGGAAAGTTTTCAGAGGCACTTAAGCCCATCAAAGGGCCTAGGGGCAGGGAAAATCTTAAATTCCCATTCCCTTAACACTTAGCTGGGTTGGGAGGCTGCTTTAGCCCCAGCCCCAGGAATTTTACCCCTTGAACAGTGAGAAGAGTTGGGCATATGACCTGGGGAAGATCTAGGGAACCTCTGCTGACAAGGGACCACCAGACTCAAGTGCGCTGAGGAGAGTAGCTAGGTGAGAAAGGAACTATTACACACCTGGGGAGTGCAGAAGCAATGGGGCAGGGACCTATTGACTTTGGGCACTTATAAGAGGCTCCAGCCTTGGTTTTGAGTTTAATGTCAGAGGGGAGAACTGAAGATGATCAGAGTCCAGAGGCACCCCCCCCCATCCCCCAGGACTAGAGATGATTATAAAAACTAACATATTACCCCAACCCCCCAAATGCACAGGCAAAGGAGAAAAAATCCAACCATGGAGAGCTACTATGGGAATAGAGAAGACCCGGATTCATCCTCAGAGGAGGATACTGAAGTAAAGAAATCCTCTTCTACCACAAAATATAACTTCAAATGGTTACCTGCCTAAAAAGAATTCATTGAAGAACTTAAAAGAGCCTTTACAAATCAAGTGAGAGAGATTGAGGAAAAATTAAAGAGAAAAGTAAGAATAATACAAGAAAAACAAGAAGATTATGATGAGAAAGTCAACCAATTATAAAAGGAGATCTCGAATTTTAAGGAAGGAAATTACTCCTTGAAAATCAGAATTGGGCAGTGGGAAACCAGTGAAGTTATAAAAAATGAAGACATTAAATATATATATATATATGTGTGTGTGTGTGTGTAAGGAAAAAAATCCTTCAGAATGTGAAACATCTCATAAGAAAAACAATAGATCTAGAGAACAGCTAAGGAAGAGAAAATATAAGAATAATTTCTGATCAAAAAAGGATCTTGATACAATAATGCAAGAAATAACTAAAGAAAATTGTCCCAAAGCATTCGAAAATGAGGAGAAAGTAGAAATAGAAAAAAAAAAACACTGATCACCATCTGAAAAAGATTCTACAAGGAAAACTCACAGGAATGTTACAGTTTAATTATCAAAACCCCAAATCAAAGACAAAAAATTATGAAGAACAAGAAGAAAACAAATTAAATATGATGGTACCACAATTAGAATCACACAAGACATAGCGTTAGTAACACTAAAAGACTGTAAGTCTTGGAAACAATATATTGAAGAGCAAAAGAACTGAAACTGGAATTCCAACTGAAAATATACCTGGCAAAGTGAAGCATAATTTTGAATGGAAAAAAAATGGACATTTGATCAGCTGTCAAATTTTCAGGACTTTGTTTAAAAAAACCCTGAACTGAAGATTTGACATAAAACAGCCAAGAGAAATATCAGGTACATACCAATGACCAATTACAGTCAATTATGACATAATAAGGATAGAATGTTAATCTTTTATGTGTGAAAATGTAAAACCTGTGTTTAAGATTGTTATTAATACGTAGGAAACCTGTAAGTAAGATTTGGGTAGACCTCAGTATGTTATGACTTCAGACAGTGAAACCATTCACCAACAGCTAAAAGAGTAATTATCCTGTACAAATGAGGTGCTAAAGGAAGAACCAATATATAGGAATTAGATGGGTGAGAGGACAGTTAGTTCTGGAAATCTACTTTCATCAGAAATGGGTTTAAGAGGGGATATTGCATATACATATAGAAGACTATAAAAATCTTTTAAATTTAAGAAAAGAAATAAAACTCTAAGGGGATAGGAAGGGGGAGAGGATAAAAAAAAGGGATCTTTAGAGGAGAGGGTGAGGAAATAAGTTAAAAGGAAGGTATAGAAGGGTGATAGATTTAGGGGAATGGGAGGATAAGGGAGGGAGCTTTAGAGGGTAGGGGAATGGAATAGATCAAAGGGTTATAGAAAAGGGTGTTGAGATTTAGGAAAATGGGAGGATGAGGATTGCTGGAATGAGGGTAGGTTAAGTAAGCAAGTCAGCAGGTGGAAGCAAAGTAGAGGAGGTAGAAGAGATAGGAAAAAATAGATATGTACAAACATAAAAACAAGATTAAGAGTAGACTCTCTTAGGGAAAGTAATCTGTATGTATGTATGTAAGTATTGTATATATATGTATAGCTGTATGTATATATCAATACATATACATACATATATATGTATATATATGTATATCCATGCTCAATTGTAGCCTTGGGGAGGTGGGTAGGGAGTAGGAAGAGGGGAAAAGAACAAAGTAGAAAGTATATAGCATGTAATAAAAGAAAACCTACAAGGAAGCAAAATATGGATAGCTTTCAACTTAATGCACAGTATTTAATATATAGGCTTTCTGGAAATGATTAGTTATTGTTATGTATTTTGAATCCTCTCTTAAGTTCTTCTGTGCACATGACTTTTTAATTTTTTTTTAATTTTATATTTAAGTTTATAATATTTCTTTTTCTTTTCTTATTGTGTATTTAAATCTTAGCATTTGTCAAAAATAAAAAAAATAATTCAAAGTATGGGGAAAATATCTGGCTAGCTGTTTCTTTTTTAAAAATAAATAGGATTTTTGTATTGATTTTAAATTTTCATGCAGTAAAGTTTCTAATAATTGTAGCTTAATTTTAAGCATTTGTATGCCATTTAAATATATGATTTAGGTCAGGGTTTTCACTTTCAATGGAATGTGATAAACAAAAATCTAGAAAGTTTCTATTTGAAGCCCATTGTGAAAGAACAATGTCTAATCCTATATTTTCATCTAGGATCTAATTTGGAATCAGGAAATATCACGCAGTGATGAGTGAAGGAGGAGGAGGAGAAGGAAAGAGTCAATATTATGTAAGTGAGAAATTAGGTTGAAAACATCATCCTCTTTTGGGGGAGGAGCTTTCTTAATCCATTCTAGAACTGTGACTTGTGTTTCTCTATTGAATTTTTTATTATCAGCCTTAGAGCTATTTTGTTAGGTGAACAATCCTGCTGTAAAAATTTATAAATGATGGATCACAGGTGTGGTTAGGTGCACTCAGCTAGTATGCAGCTAGTATGCTCTATGGACAGCATCTAAATGGATGAGACATATTTCAAAACCTTAGTAGGACGGACAAGCATAGGGAACTAAAGAGATTTTGGCGTTGGGAGGGCCATCAAGAGAATGGCTTAGATGTTTATGGTTATGTCTTAAAGGGAAAAGGACTGGCTGTCTCAGAGCTGATAAATAACAATAATCCTGCTAAATAGCAGATCATAAAGAGCAGGTCATGCTTTATAGTTCTCACTGGAGCATTGCTTAACTTAACTATCCAGGCCCATCTGCAGGTAACATTTTGAAGGAGAAGATTATATAGCTAAAATGGGCATATGAGGAAGCAATGGCCTTTGGTGCTAAGGGATGAAGTGTGTGTGGGGAATTGTAGAGGGGTGGGACAGAAAGATCTAACAGAAGCACAGACTTGAATTTTTAAGTATTTATTTTTTCATTCCTATCTTCTTCACCCCCCAAATATTCTCTTAATCTTGGAAACTATGCCTTTAAAGTTATGATTAACCTGTATTGAACCAAGATAATAGATCAGCTTGATTCAGTATGGTGACAGAAAACTTGAGTTGTGCTCTACAGATTAAAAGTCGCCTTCATTTTTTAAATGTTCCATATCCCAGCCAAAGATACAATTTGGTAGGGAACAAGTATAGAAGGTAGATAATCAGATCTAAAAACAATTAAGGGTGTAACCATTAGTTTCTGTTTGTTTCTGTTTTTTGTTTCAACAAATTTATTTTTGTTTTATAGGGATAACTATGGAAAGGTTGTAAATTGATCAAAATTCCATTTTAAAGAATTTGAATCCTCTGCAGAGCATTATGCAATATTTTAAAGGTGGTGTGGAAAATGAGAGTGGGAAAAAGAGGATATACATAAGAATTTACAAATACTATTAATGAAATTAAATTTGTAGGTATCAAAGAACACATAAATTTGGTGGCCTGTTAAAAAGTTGAACCTAAATCTGAAGGAATATTACATTATTTAAGTCCAAATGGAGAGAAATTGTGAGGATTGTTTTAATGTAACTGCTAAAGAACTGACTTCAACTTCCCCCTTTTATATATACAGGATAATTGACCCTGGAAAAGTCCAGGGTATTCAGTCTTGTAGGTAATTATCAAAGTTAAAGAAAATATTCATTGACATAAAAAGTTTCTTCATCTGTACCTGACACCACTGAAATTACATGTCCAGTTGCTATATCTGTTGTATTTTGCATCATGAGTATTACATAGCACTTGATGGTATGAGCAATATTTTTAAAATGCTATAATCGGAATAATAATATTATCATTTAATTCAAGGCTTTGTAGTGAAAATGCACATACACACATATATGTACCTATATGTATATATGCAGACATATTTTATGTGTATATGCACACCCATACTAATTAAAACTTTTCCATATTTTTGTGGCATGTTGCCAGTTTCAGAAAGCTGAATACACATATGGTGAGTTACAGAAGACTGGGCATATGTGAGTTCCAGAAGCCTGGGAATATTTTAAATAGGAGAAGAAAAAGACTTAATGTGATTTTTGCCCTTATGTCTTAAAAAAAAATTCCCTAAGTTACAGAATGGGTCTATTTTAGCACGCAGATATCAAGGAGTCTTAGTAAGTCAATAATAATATTCTTTAAAATATGAACTTGAAATCTTGTGAAGCTCAAATTCCAACATGAATTTCTCCCAAATAATCTTTTTGAATCTCTGGCCCAATTATAAATATCTCAAGGCTATTGGTTTAAATAAGAAGCAAGTTATAAGGTATCTTTTTTTCAATGACAACATTTATTTAAAAATTAATATATAAATTCTTCCAAACATTTTAGTATAGTTTAAGTTATTAATCTTATAGATGGGTAGATAGAAATGTGTATATACAGATAAATATAGCAATAGTTATTAACTTTAAAAGCTTTTGCTATATAAACACACAGACACATATTTCAATAGAGATAGGCATATATATATATATATATAAGATGTGGATATATAATTACCGATATTATATTATATGATATAAATATATATCAATATCTGTAATTATCATTATGTTAAAAAAAAGACTTCCTAATCTACTCTAATTTACTAAGTTGGCAAGCCAATTAATAGTGGGAAGATGTTTTATTAGCTACTTTCTAATTCATTCTAAAAGCCATGGCTTTCTTTGTTGCACAATATTTTCTGATTACTTAAATGGGGAATTATATATAAAGGAGTATGTACATTTATGTATGTTTCATGGTATAATGGATAGAAAGGTACATGATCTGTTTCTTTTTAAAAAAATGTCCATTTGTTTCAGACATTTCTGTCTCTGATCCCACTTTGGGATTTTCTTGACAAAGATACTGGAATTGTTTGTCATTTCCTTCTCCAGTTCATTTTACAGGTGAAGAACTGAAGCAAATAGGGTTAAGCAACTTTCCCAGATTTACACAGTTACTAAGTGTCTGAGGCCAGATGTGAACTCAGGAAGATGAGCCTTCCTGACTTCAGGCCAGATATCCTGTACCGTCTAGCTGCCCATTTATTATTTGTTTTTAAATAACATAACCTATAATATTAAGTTTGCATATCCTTTCAGAATGTACCATGAAGAGTGGTGTAAGATGTTGGTCTAAGCTGAATTTCAATTTTCAGAATCTTTTTTTTTTTTTTCCTTTTGCTCCATACCTGTGTTTTCAACAGTCTATGTATCTGCAATTCTAAATAACTCAACTGGGCAGATGGGGGTAGAGCATTAGTGCTCATAATGTTCTAAATCCTTGTTTCCCATACTTTGTCTCTAAATGATGGTTGTTACTACCAACACCGATGTGATCCTTTTCTTTCTCTAAGATGTGCCTTACTCAGAGAATTCTCCCTTTATGGACTGAAAGCTTAATCCCCAAATTCTTGAACTTGATATTATTATGGAGGGAAGCTTTGACTCTTGTACTTTCTTAAACCATCTCAATTTACTGGTGGAAATATTAAATTCAAGGATCATTCTGCTCAGGAAGTATCCTCTCCTCTTACTTTGATGTAGAAGCTCAGAAACATTCTCTACGAACTTCCCCCTAAATATTTTTTTCTTGGGATACTTTACTACTATCCCCATTTTGGCTGGTAAAGTTCACTCTGAGATTTCTCTTTTTCATATTGCAGAGAACGGGATCGAAAAGAGAAGGCAAAGGGTAGGTCAGAATTGTGTTCTTAGGCTGGCTATGTAAGCATATCAAGTTCCTACTTTTTTAAAAAGATATTAAATGATTTTTGAAAAAGTTTTTTTTTTTCTTAATTTTATATTTAAGGTAAGTATAAAGGCCCAGCTCATTATTAGATAAGGCAAGACACTTGAGTTACACAGAGTTCAAAATGTCTTTTGAGGACAAAATGGTTGTTTTTTAAAGTTCTCCTGAAATCATAAAAAATCATTGTGCTTTATATACACGTGTATATATATATATACATATATGTATATAAATGTATAAGTATATAATACATGCATATACCAGACATATATGATTGAATTTATAACAATAGACTATATATAATTTATAATATTTTAAAACTGTAACTAAATTAAAGATATTGGACAGACTTTTGAAAAATATTTAGAAATGTCAGTTGTTTTCCCCAAATAACTATTTTAAACCACAAAATAGCTTAAATTCACATGAAATTGTGACAGATTTCAAAAATTTTCCAAGACAACAAATTGTATATTAACTCAATTTGCCATTTCCCCTAATTCATGACAATGAAGTAGAGCTAGAAGTAGTAATGCCTACATTTTTAAAACAATTGACACTTTAAGATATAAATTTAATTTAAATTATTTCATCCTTTGAAGATTTAATATTCTATAACATGCCAACTGTGAAATTGCATTTGAGTTTTCTAAGATGTACAGCAAGACTTTAAATAAAATATCCCTGCTTTTTGACATGGGCCCTAATTGAGGATGATCATGGTTCTTGCCAATATCCACTAATGTGAAATAGTGGGATGTAACATGGGTATAATGATATCATAATATAAAGATCAATGACAGACATAGAATTGAATTCATATGCACAATAACATTCCTTTCGCTGTCAAGAATTTGAGTAAACTACTGTATCAATGGAAAATGACCAGATTCCAGCTTTGGTGATACTGATAAATAATTTAAAGTTACCTCAAATGCATCTGTTGATATACCATGGTTCTAAATCATGTTATTTATGAAGAAGGCTATCATCCACACGCAGATCTTATTTTCTTAGCTCTTCTGCCATACACTTGTAGACTACCTGCTAAATTAACAAAAGTATCCTTGCCAAGAGTTTTTGGGCCTATTAACATTATTTTGAAAATCTACAGAAAGGATGCCATGTGTCTAATATATTTTCTGAGGGAACTAATTCTCTATTTCTATATGGTTGTCAATATACTACCGATGATAAACACACATGTATTCTTTAAACATGCTAGGAGGCTCAGGAAGCAGAAATCTGGAACAGAAACAGGGAGCTGTGGCCAACTACACTTTGACACACTTGCTAGAAAGTTTCTGCTTTCTGCAAAAACCTGTTGCCATCATCAGATAAAACAGCAGAAACTTCATGATCATGGTGCCTTAGGGGCTGCCCTCAGCCTGAGACTATTACATGTGCTTCTATCTTTACATAGCCCTTAATTGCTCTTTGGGGAGGTGGAAACAGGAAATGTGCACATGCACATACCCTCAGGAAAGATTGATAGGAAAGATAAAAAATAAGTCCCATTTCGTTGGTGAAGGGACTTTTTAATAGAACAAGTCAAAGAGACAGCTCTTATAACAAGATTCCATCCATCCTCTGGAGAGTCCAAGTAAACCAATTAATATTAGGGACACCCCCAGTCTCTGGAACATGTCTTCTAGGTTATGCCAAGGGGAGGCTATAAACCAATTAATATTGGTGCAGCCTGTAAGTGAGACTTAATTAGATGTTGTCTTTTATCCTCTTGACATTTCTCTGAAGAGTGGTAAGGAAAGTCAAAGATTCTAAGCAAAGTTCCTCTCTGGATAATCACATCAATCTCACCAGGGAACTCCTCAGATCTGTCTGCTGCACTACCTTTTATATAGACCTAGAGGATTCCCTAAGAACATGAAGAGATATCTTAAGTACCTAGATCACTCAGCTCAAATTTTCCATGGTTACATTTGAATGAAGAACTTCCAAAACTGGTTCTTTCTGTACTATGCTACACACCTCTTTGAAGTTTTACAATTCTGCAACAATCAGAAAAAAATACAAATACAGAGAAAGTTTTAAAGTTATCTGGTAGGGAAGCAGCATTTTTTTTCTTTGAAAGAGACTGGAGCAGTAAATTAAGAATGACACTCTACTGGGTACATGTGAATTGTTGAATTGTAGGTCCTATTTTGAAAATAGAAAGATCTTTAGGAAATATTAAAGAAATAAACTATGTCTCTCTATCTATCTGTCTTGTCTATCTATGTATTTATCTATAGAGAGAGACAGAGATAGACAGAGAGCAAGACAGAGCATGTGCAAGAGACAGAAAGAGAAAAAGAGAGAGAACAAACAAAAACGGAGGTAAAGATACAGATACAGAGCCATAGATACACATAGAGAAAGACGAAGAGGTAGACACAGACAGACAAACAGACAGACAAAGAAAAAGAGATAAGAGAAAAACATAGTAACAGAGAGACAGAAGGGATGAGGGTAGGGAAGGGTAAGGAAAAGGAGAAGAGAAGGGTGAAGTAGGGAAGAGAGATGATGAGAAGTAGTAACTAGAGTAAATAAGATGAACTGAGAGGAGATAAGATGAAAAGAAAGACGCACACTTGTGCACACACACACACATACACACACACACAGAGGCCTTTTCCATCTTGCTCAATCAATAAGTTGGCCATCACCCTGAAGCAAGGTAAGTAGCAGACAAAGCTGAGGGACATAATTGAAATGCACCGGGCCAGCAAATGTGAATGGTATGCACATTAAATGGTTGAGAGACCATGCAAAATGGATTGGGGTGAAATTTAACGAGCAATGTCATCAGATGGAATCTGGCAGTTTCTTGCCAGGCTAGCTATGTCGTTGTGTGCTGTGTGTTCACTTTTCATGAAGGAAAATATAACCTTTATGATAATATTATCCAAATATGATTTTTCTACCACCAGACAGCTTTAGAACACGAAAATTGTAAAGTTTTATTTACTTTGCTCATTCACCTGTTGCACATTTTGCTTTAGGATAAATGGAAATGTTATGATTTTTTTTTTTCCTGAAGGATTCACTTTCTTTTTCAAATTAATTCTAGAGCATTCATCTCTAAAGCTTTAGAATTCACAGTGACACACACAAAATATGCATGCAATATTCTTTCTCATAATCTTATTCTGTTGGTAGTTTCCATTTGAAACACTTTCCTTGTTTTTCAAATGCATGACAATAATAAAACAAATATGACTTGGCCATAAAGGGGCTATGAATCCCCCTGGAACCTGGGGATAAAATCAAGGCATGCATTCTGATAAAATTATATCATACTAAATACCACAGTGAAATGAGCTGTGCATAACTAGAATAGCCACAATTCTGAATTTACTGTATAGGTGGATATTTCAAACTGCTGAAGGTGTCTTGTTTTATCTCATTTTGAGTAGTAATGCTCCCACTAGTTTTACTTACAACATAAAAAAAAAATCAAATTTGTTAGGTAGCTGAGCTCTCTTTGAATTATTGCCTTTGAAAAGCTTCGAAGGTAAGAGTTTCTTGTTTAGGTTCTATAGAGGAGTTTAAATTGGCAATTTTGTGAATTTCCTCATCTGTTTTTGCTCTGTCACATCCTCAATCATCATAATTTAAAGTCTTGACTTTGTTTCACTTTGCATTTTTTTTTTTTTTTTGTTCTGTGGCTGGCCCTAATTAAAGTCTGCCATCACCTGATAGCTTTGTTCACATGGGAGCAAACAAATCTAGGGGATGTGACCATAAAAGCATAAGATGTATGAATATGTTAAGTGTATGAATGTGTTTAAACATATATAGTGAAACTAAATGTATATAGTGAAATTAAAAAATCCCAGTGAGTCTTGTCATCTTCAAAGTAGCTACTATTAGAAGCCAAACATTTATTCTAGTGCTGCTGTCATTAATCAATACATTGTTGTACTTGGTATGGTCGTCAGATTCAGACACACCCTATTTTGTGCCACAAATGACCTCACCCAGCCTGTTTTCGCAATAGTATCCATTAGAATGACTGTGAATTAATTTATTCCTTTAATAAAATTAAATCTATGACAGTATGATAAATGTTTGCTAATATTGCAAATGACTAAAAGAAAGATTCCACGTATGTTTGTTAGAACTTTTTATTTTATTTATATGTTATAGTCATATTACTTTAGCTATACTTTTTTTTTTTCTCAGAGCACCATGGCCTTATTCTCTCCCCTACCTCTCTATAGAACTTAAATTAGCTATCAGCGCTACTCAGATATGAACCCACCATCTTGCATAGATTGGACTTTGTTTCATGTGTGCACATGATAACTCACAATTTCATATAGAAATGGCTCTAGTATTATTCAATATCTTGCTATTTCAATTTGGATGTATTATGTTCTATGGACTACCATACAAATTGAAACGAATGCTTCGAAATTGAATAAAAGTACTGGGATATGTTTATCTTCAATAGGTATCCTGAAAGAATCTTCAGACAAGGTGATAAGGTGATGATCCTTCCCACATGGTTCTGATTTCTTCTGTCAGGTCTCTATATTTCAAAAGCTTTTCATTGCACATAGCTTGGACGGTATGAATATTCAATATATTACCTATTATAATGTTGCTATTAATTTTATTCATAAACGATAAGATTAAATGATTATAACTAGTAATAATATCATCTCATACCACCTGTAGGTGGGTAAGGACCATTGACAGAAGTCATAATTATAAATTTGTCTCTGTATTCATGTACATATATGGTCCTGACACATAATTCTATTAATATCCCATCTCTGGACATCTCTTACCTGACAACTACAACCCTGCACTAAATGGTCATATTGATTCCAGAGGCAGCATTTATCCATGATCAAAGCAATTACGTAAGCGTAATTATTGTCTTCCTTCCAAACTGTCTAACCGAGCACAATGCAAAGTTTAAATACTTAGTGTATGTATGTGTGTTTTATTAAATGCATTCAATATTGTTGTACCTTTTACTCCGTGTTTGATCTATAAACAAATGAATAGAAAATGAGCATAATAAATCATTGGTGGCAGGTTCAAGAAAACCCTGCTGTTTCTTTTAACTGAATGCTAAATGAATATGGTTAAAGATAAAAAAAAAAAGAAGAAATTGGATAATGAGAGAACATTATAGCTGTGAACTGTTTGTAACCTCTGTGGATCTTTTGTAAATTTTAATGAAAATCCATTGCCAGCTTTGTCACAGTGAAATCAGAATAATCGACTAGACTGTACCCAGTTTATAATTCTCTTGTAGGAGTTTGCTTGTTTGGCTCTTGATTCATTTCCCAAGGGATTTTTAGTGTGAGTTGGAGCAGGCAGTCTCCAAAACATGTCTAGGGAGGGCTTGGTTATACTCTTTATCACTTTATTGGATTATGCACTACTGATTTCATCTACTTACATTAAAAACCACAAGATAATATGATCAGATCCATCAACAGATATGGATCTCTACAACACAACCTTATCTCTTTCAAAGAAACATGAATCTCAGACTACAGTTCATGAAGAGGAATTGAGATTTTCAGGTTATTTCCTTTTAGTTCAATGTTCATTTCCTATACTTTGACTGGGAATGCTGTTTATAGACTCAAATCCTTATGGGCACATGGCTATCCCTTTTCATCATTTTTCTGAGTTTCTTGTCAAATTCAATACTAATTATGAGAGTCAGCATTATATATTAGAAAGAGCATTGAATTTTGAGTGAGAGGATGTGGATTTAAGTAAGAGCTCTGGGCTTCACTGTCATGTCAACCACTTTGTACAAAAATTGCCTCGTTTATAATATGGGGGCCTAGTATAAGATGACTTCTGAGGTCCCTTCCAACTCTAAATTCACACACCTATGATAATTAACAGGCAGTAGGCAATAGTGGATATATAGCCAGCCTGTGAATAGTGAAGTCACTTGTTCGAGTACTTTCGTAAAGCCTTTTGACCATTGGTAAATTTATAATCTTTTATTATCCTGGGCAATTTGTTATGACTATGAGTTGCTGATTTGTGTTGGTCAGGGAAGTTTCCATGCTAGGATTTGCTTACCCTAATAAATTATTGTTGTTTTTCAGTTTTCAAGTGTGTCTGACTATGACTCCATTTGGGGTTTTCTTAGCAAAGATACTGGAGTAGTTTGCCATTTCATTCTACACCTCATTTTATAGATGAAAACACTGAGGCAAACAGGGTTAAGTGACTTGTCCAGGGTCAAGTCGGTAAGTGTCTTAGGCCAGACTTGATCTCAGGAAGATCTGCCTTCCTGACTCCAGACTCTGCTCTATATCCCTTGTACTACGTAGCTTCCCAATAAATCATTAGTCTGGATGTATCAAATAAACACTTCCCAAAAGATGGTTTTAATGTAATCATACCTTTACTACTGAAAAACTTTTGTCTGAATTAAGTGTGCATTTTTCAGTGTTCGCCAGCATCTCATTTGGTAGTTCTTACATAGAGGCCATTGTTAGGGTTTTATTTGTCTTTTGGAAATATATGCCATTTGGAGAGTTGTTCATTATGCTGATTTTTTAGAGATCAGTGCAGACTACTAATAAGAATGTAAGATACAAATTCAAAGAAAACACAAAGTCTCAGGTAGCAAGCAAAAGGAGGAAATGACATTTTTAAAGGTTTATATCCCTTGAATAGAGTTTAAAGTTTTTGCACATACAAGTTATTTGAAAGAAGGTGAGCCCACATAGAACTAGGTCTATGTTTGTTTATGGTATTTGGTTTCCTTTTCTGTAAGCAAATCTTGATGGGAACAGAAAGTAAGATGTACTAAAGCTAGCAACACATCCAATATTTCCATTATTTTGTTGATCATTCATTAAATATTTGTTAAACCTTTGTTATGTGTTAGGCACCGTTCTAAGTGCTGGGGATACAAAGAGAAGGTAAGATAGTCTAAACTTCCCCAAAACTTACAATCTAATGAGTGAGACAACATGCAGTTATCTATATACAAACAAGCTATACATGGATAAATTGGAATTAATCAACAAAGGGAAGATACTAGAATGGGAGGAGGGGAAATCAAAGAATTCTTTCTAAAGAAGGTAGAATTTTAGATAGGATTTAAAGGAAGTCAGGGAAGCCTGTAGGTAGAAATGAGGATGGAGAGAATTCCAGGCATTGGAGAAAGAAAGAAAAAATGGCCTGAGCAGGGAGATGAATTATCCTATTTAGAGAAGAACAAGGATTCCAGCATCACTGGACTATAGTATATGGTGGGAAGGGGGAGTGCAAAGTAAAAGAATAATGGAAGGGGAGGGGTTAGATTATGAAGAATTTTTTCAAATAGATCAGGTTATACTTGATACTAAAAGTGAAGGAAGTCTACTGGAATGTATTGATTAGCGGAATGGGTAACATGGTCATACTTGATCTTTAGGAAGACCTCTTTGATAGCTAACAGTAGGATGTTGAGACACCTATGACCAGGACCCTAACTAGTCAGATATTAAAGTAGTCTAGGCATAAAGAGATAAGTATCTATACTAGGTTGGTGGCAGTGCTAGGAGGAGAGATAACAAGGTGCATATAGGAAAGATGTTAGGAAGGTAAACTGTATAGGCCTTGGCAACCCATTAAATACAGGGGTGAATCTGAGTGGAATTGGGGATAACACCTCAGTCATGAGCCTGGGTGACTGGGAGGATTGTGGTACTGTAGAAAGTAATAGTAGAATTGGAAAATATAGGTTGATTTTTGGTACCTGGTCAAGTTGAATTTAATATGTTTATAGAACATTCCATCCAATAGCAGACTATAGGTAAGTTAAAGCTGAATAAGTAGATTTCATCAATGGAACAAGAGAAATAAATAAAACAAAGTAATTTATTTGATATGCAATTAGTAATTTCATCCAAATTACTGTTATTTAATTAATACATGAATTCATTAGGCAAACTATAATTAAGACATGTTTCCTGGCCTGCATGCAGTTTACATTTTATCAAGGGGGATAAAACAAGATCTATACAAACATATGCAATTTTATATAATCACCATTCAATAGATATAGTATTGATTAACTAATAATAAAGATTAGAAGGGGGTATAAATGCTATGCAAGGTCAGAAGGAGAAAAGGCCATAGTAAGATAAAGTAATGCAATGTGTGACTAATTGAAATGCAAGGTATACAGTGATCTTTGGAAATTTCTTTCATTTTATATTTGGCAATGTAAATTCATCAAATTTCTTTGTGCTTTCTTACAAATCACTATTTCCTAACCCAATGATTTTTCCTTTCAACATAAAGCACATACTCCTTAATCTGTCACTAGGAGGCTAGTCATTTCCATTTTTACTTTGAGTATAACAAATAAAATATTTTCATATGTACTATATCACTGTAAATAATCTCTAATTCATTGACTATTGACTCATCTAACATAACTACAAAACTAGAATTCATCCTTTTTTTTTTGGAAAGTTCTTTGTAATATTCCCAGGATAAAATAAATTTTAAGGCTTAATATTAGTCAGACATATATTATTAGACTTTTCTTCCCTGCTTAAAAAAAACAGTTTCTTTATAAGTTTATATAAATAAGAATTTACTTTAATCAAAGATATTAAAGTGAAATATGAGTTGGAAAAATGGGCCTAAGCAATATGGGAAAAATAATCTAAATCTGAAAGTTGATGTGATGTTCCTTTTTGTCTGACTTACTGAATTCTCAGTAAATCTGTCACTTGCATTCAGTTGGTTGGTCTCTGGTTGAGCTGTTTTAAAATTCCTCCTTTGTGAGTAATGTCAATAGTACAGGTGGAGGCAAGGGGAAAAAAGTACTTTCATTATGAACAGGACTGATTAAAAAAACAACAACAAATTACCACTACTGCATATATATTACTACACAGATCCTCTTAAAGGGTTTCCTTTAAATCAGCACAATCCCAAATTTGGCACCTCTGACTTCCTGTGTCAGGTTATAAGATAATAACCCAAAAGCATCCATTATAACTAAATAGTGTGTTCAGGAAAAGTGGCAGTCTTGCCTAAAATCCTTTTTGCTCACACACACACACACACACACACACACACACACACACACACAAAGGACATGTGGATTTGTGATATGATTTCTCATGTGCCATTTCAGATGTAAAGTTTCTGCAGTGTGGATTGAACATACTTTGGACCTTGGGAAAAGCCCTGCCTGCCTCTCAGCCTGACTTCATTTTTCCATAAAACCTTGCAGGTTGAGTAAACTTGTATTCCTGCAGAGAGAGCTTAACTTGCTAATACCTCAAAGTATGCCCATTAATTTCTGGCTTTATTTCTGACTTCAAGCCAAAGTATACAGATATTTTAAAGTCAAAGTTTTAAGAAGCATTTCCTTCCTTCTGCTTGACTCTCAGCAGATGAATTCTTAAATACTCTTCTTCTTCCATTCCCACAAATTAAATTGATTTAAGTAGAAGAAGAGTTTTTTTGTACTGTTTCCATTTCAGGAAGAGTCTCATCCAAGTGTTTGGTTATCTAATTGCTTCAAGCCTATTATAACAGTAGTTCTTTTAGGGACCATATTCTAAATCACAAAACTTTACCTATGGTCCACCCTTTAAAAACATCCATGTAGGGGCAGAGCAAAAATGGTGGAGTAGAAACAGGAAATTCCATGAGATCCCCCCACAGAACCCCAATACCTGTGAAATATGACTCAAAACAAATTCTAGAGCTACAGAACCCACAAAGTGACAGAAAAAATCTCCTGCTGAAGCCAGCCTGGCAGACCAATAGGAAGGGTCTATCACAGCAAGCTGGGAAGCCAAGTGCAGTCCTGTATGAGTTGCATGGTCTGATATTTGGGGTGGCTCTGACCAGAGGCTCAGACTGGCCAGAGCAGACTTCATGAGAGTGAATCACCAGTAGCTGTGGCAGGTTCCAGACTTCTCAACACATAAACACCAAAGAGAGAGTAAAAGGTCAGGGGGGAACTCTGTTGGATCTGGGTAACAGAAGAGAGTGGTCCAGCCCCCACCCACAGGGCAAGAGGTGCAGCTGCTGCTGAATGGTTGCCTCTGGAGCTCCTGGCCTGTAGATTGTAGGGGGACCAAGCAACCATTCAGAGGGTGATGGCTCTTGCTTTGACCTGCTTGGATCTGGGTCTCTTTCTTCGGTGGTGGTCCTAGGGTGAGAAATGCCAGTGTGCCAGAGCTTGTGTTGGCTGTAGAGAGGGCACAATCTTTAGACCTCTGACATCAACTTCAAAAACCCCAGAAGTTTGTGATAAAGTTATCCACTCTGGAAGCAGAGTTCTACTGTGGCAAAGAGCTCAAAAGTCAAGTAATTGGCTGGCAAGATGAGCAAGCAGAGGAAATATAATCAGACCATAGAATCCTTTTTTTCAGGCAAAAAGAATGAAAACATGGAATCAGAAGAAGTCAACAAAGTCAAAACTCCTGCATTAAAAGCTTCCAAGAAAAGTATGAATTTGTTGCAGGCCATGGAGGAGCTAAAAAAGCATTTTGGAAATCAAGTAAGAAAAGTGGAGGAAAAATGGGAAGAGAAATGAGAATGTTGCAGGAAAATAATGAAAAGCAAGTCAACAGCCTGCTAAAGGAGACCGAGAAAAATACTGAAGAAAATAACACCATAAAAATCGACTAACTCAAAAGCAAAAGAGGCCCAAAAAGCCAATGAGGAGACGAGTGCCTTAAAAAGTCAAATTGTCCACATAGAAAAGGAATTTCAGAAACTCACTGAAGAGAATAATGCCTTTAAAATTAGATTGGAGGGGCGGCTAGGTGGCACAGTGAATAGAACACCGACCCTGGAGTCAAGAGCACCTGAGTTTAAATTCGGCCTCAGACACCTAACACTTACTAGCGTTGTGACCTTGGTCAAGTCACTTAACCCCAACTGCCCTGCCCTCCAAAAAGCAAAAAATAAAATAAAATAAAATTAGATCAGAGCAAGTGGAAGATAATGACTTTATGAGAAATCAAGATATTATAAAACAGATCCAAACAAATGAAAAAATAGAAGACAATGTGAAATATCTCATTGGAAAAAACACTGCCCTGAAAAAGAGATACAGGAGAGATAATTTAAAAATTATTGGATACCTGAAAGCCATGGTCAAAAAAAGGACCTAGAAATCATCCCTCAAAAAATTCTCAAGGAAAACTGCCCTGATATTCTAGAACCAGAGGACAAAATAGAAAATGAAAGAATTAACCAATCACCTCTTGAAGAAGATCCCAAAAAGAAAACTCCTAGGAATGTAATAGCCAAATTCCATAGTTCCCAGGTCAAGGAGAAAATACTACAAGCAGCCAAGAAGAAACAATTTGAGTATTGTGGAAACATAATAAGGATAACCCAAGACCTAGCAGCTTCTACATTAAGGGACTGACTGAAGGGCTTGGAATATGATATTCTGGAGGTCAAAGGAGCTAGGATTAAAACCAAGAATCACCTACCCAGAACAACTGAATATAATGCTTCAGGGGAAAATATGGTTATTCAATGAAACAGAGGACTTTCAAGCATTTTTGATGAAAAAAACAGAGCCGAACAGAAAATAAGAAGCAAGAGAAATATGAGAAGGTAAACAGGAAAAAGAAATCATAAGGAACCTATTAAATTTTTTTAAAGCAATTTGGGTTAAATAACTAGCTCAAGGTTACATGGCCAGTTATTATTTTTGTGTGGGTGTCAAGTATCTGAGGCCGGAACCGATCCTGGGTCTCCCAATACTGGGGCCGACACTCTTACTCACTGTGCCACCTGGCCTCCCCTGGACCCTATAAAAATTGAATTATTTATAATCCTACATGGAAAAATGATAATTGTAACTCATAAGACTTTTCTCAGTATGAGGATAGTTGAAGTGAATGAATGTATATGTGTGTGTATACATACATATATATGTTTATATACCAAGGGGTATATGTTTACAAATACATATGTGAGTGTGTGTATACATGTGTACATGTATACATAGACAGAGGGCACAGGATCAGTTGAATAGGAAGGGATAATATCTAAAAAATGAAAGTAAGAGGTGAGAGAGGAACGTAATGAGAGAAGGAGAAAGGGAGAGATAGATTAGGGTAAATTATCTCATATAAAAGAGGCAAGAGAAAACTGTTACAATGCAGGGGAAGAGCAGGAAGGTGAAAGGGAATTGGTCAACCTTACTCTTATTGAATTTGGCTTAAGGAGTGAATAACAGACACACTCAATTGTGTGTCTTACCCTACAGGAAAGTAAGGGGAAGGAGATAAGAAGTGTATAATAGAAGGGAGGTAAGATTTGGGGGGAAGGAGGGTAGTTAGGAGCAATCACTTTTGAAAAGGTACAGGGTCAAAGTAGAAAATATAATAAGGGGGGGCAGGATAAGTTGGAGGGAAATATAGTCTCTCACAATATATCTAGTATGGAAACATTTTGCCTAACTACACATGTACAACCCATACTGAATTTCTTATCTTCCCAGTGGGGGTTGGTGAGGAGGGAAGAAGGGAAAGAATCTGGAAATCAAAGTTTTAAAAACAAATTTAAAAAAATTTTTTTACATGCAAATCCATTTACACATGAGGAAACAACTCAATTTCTAAGTTTTTTGCTTGAGTTTTCAACATGGGTGTGTTGGATCCCACTTAAAACCATTCATTTGGGGGTATTTTTCAAATTTCATTGGGAACGGTATAGTGTTAAAATTGGCAAATCCTACAAATAATTGATATGTTGTTGTGTTGATAGTCCACAATTAAGGAAGTGATGGATAAAATGTTAATAATTTAATTAAAGCAGAAGTGCCTGCAGCGTACCCTGTCCCCCCATAGATCCAGTTGTTCAACAAGACCATCTCTGGTTTTAGGTGATATACTTTAATATAATGGAAAAGCATTTAAGTGTTTACAAAATCCCAAATGATAGGCTAAGTGAGAGGGATAAATATAGAAAATTTGTAGACTCCTTGCTCTCAATCTGCTGATATTCTAATTAGGAAAGACAACAAATGAAAGGGGATGCAGCTTCAGGGCAGATGGAAAAGCCAGTCAGGATTTGGAGTGAGCAGGCAAATTAGCAGGACAGATGATAAAACCCGAGGGACCTTGAGGAGTAATGGCAGAGCAGATTGTCCCCAAACAAAAGCTATTGGTAAAGTAGCTAGTGGATTCAAGATTAGGATGAGAGTAGAACTGTGGGTTACATCTTCCTCTCTTCTGTCATTCCCTCTCCTATCTCCTCTTTCCCTCCCTCCCTCCCTCCCTTCCTCCCTGCCTTCCTCCCTTCCATTTATTTATATGAAGCACTCATGAAAAATATGTTATCATGTTGTAAAGGGAATGAATATACCTCAGATACTTGTTTCTGCCTGTCTGCCTATTGAGCACATGAAACTAGAATATTATATCACATAAAATGAAAGGCAGAGGGATTTAACTCACTTCAGTAATCCTATTTCCCAACATTCATTATCAGTAACTTCACAGCTGCTGTACAGCTTACTTATTCAAATAAAAATTAAAAGGAAAAATCGTTGATGTCAGATTTTTTTTAGTATGAATTCTTTACCATAGGTGGTATCTGGGTAATAGGAATGGTGTATATGTGGGGTGGTATCCGAGAAGATTGAGACAAAAAGAAAAAAAAAAAGAAGAGGTTTAGAATTCCAATATTAAGTGAGATTTGGTTTCTGTTGGGATTTATCCCCTTCAGTGTTGGTTGCTCCCTGATAATAGTTGATACACTTAGAGAGGTTTATTAATTCTTCTATGGCACAAAGGTGCTATTATATTCATTACTACTGTGCTGATATCTTAGCCTTACTTCAAATGGCTGAAGACAGTGCTTTTCAAGCAGAAGGTGCTGAGAGCTAACAATGATAAATACCCTCTGGGGTATTCCTGTGGTGTTGATCTAATACACTTTCTCCAAAGGAGTAATTTTGTAAGAGTAAGGAATTCAATACCAAGTTCTATTAATAAACATTCTGCTTGTGCCTTTGCGGATAGCCAAAGCCACTAATCCAAGGGAAGAAGAAAGGAGATTTAACTTTAAAGATTGTTGTTGTTTGTTTTACTTTTTTCTGTCATTTAACACTATCCATTTATAGCAAAATATATTCAAATTGGTTAAATGGATCTCATTTAAGTCTTATTTAAATCTTAAATCTCATTTCTGTGACTTTTTCTCTCTAAACTCATCCATTCCTGTCTAACCTGTCTTTTACTATCTGAATTCTCACTTAAGATCTCCAAAAGTGATCCACACAGCATGGTGAAGAATTTCCATCATTTCTCTTAATGTTAAGGAGATATGAGTAATTGATCTATACTGACAATCTAACTTTCTTGGGATATTCATTTCTAATTCATTGGAGAATAGAGCATTCTATGACTAGTATGTATTAAAGAAATTCAGCAAAATATTGTCACCAAAAACTGGGCCTTTGTTTCTCCAGTTCATCTGAAGTCATTAAAGAGGCTTTGTGGTTTTCCTAAGACAACCCATTATGCTTTTCTTTTCTATTATTTCTGGGTCCAATTTATTGTTGACTTGCAGTGTCAATCCATATTACATATTGTTTTTTTTTTTCCAGACTTTTTAGTCATGTCTGACTTTTCGTGATCCCATTTGGAGATTTCTTGGTAAAGTTTCTGAATAGGTTTGCCATTTCCTTCTCCAGCTCATTTTACAGATGAGGAACTGAGGGCAAACAGGTTTAAGAGACTTGTTCATGGTCACATAACTAGTAAGTGCCTGAGGTCAGATGTGAAATCAGGAAGATTCCAGACCTGTCACTCTATCTACTGTACCACCTAGCTAACTCCTATATTTTGATAGATGAAATCTACTGGTTTTCATTCTAATTATACCTTACAATTTGAACTAGAGGAATGCTCTATTTGTTTTCTTGAATGGTTGAAATATTTTTAGTGATATAGACCCTGTCTGAAAGTTCCACAATGTTCTCTGGCTAGATGCAGCCAGTATGATGGCACAAAAGAGGCAGGGTGGCTTGTATATAAAAAACAAGCCTAGGAAACAGGAAGAAATTATTTCAAGTCCCATCTTTGACAAATGTTGGCTCTGAGATCTTCAACATTTCTCTATGATTCAAGAATTGCACTGATTATAAAGTATAGAATAGGTGATGTACTACACTGTAAAGTGATGGAAATATATATCTGGTACAAAAAATATCTACACATGCATTTAAAACATACTTGATAATTACAATATCATCACAGAATCAGAGGATTTGAGAACTGAAAAAGATTTTATAAGCAATTAATACCACCCCCACACAAAAAGAATCTCCACTATATCATGCATGTATATAGAGTGTAATCATCACAGAATTTAATACCCAAAGAAAGGTCTTTTCTTTATCTTGACCCAAGGCAAGTTCTCAGAAATCTCTGTTCCTGGGGAGACAAAGCTTAACAAGCCACTATACACACACACACACACATATGTATATATATATATATATATATATATATGTATAGGTGTAACTATAGTCCAGAATCTACTTGAAGACTTTCAAGGAGGTATAGTCAACCATATGTAATGCCAAACAGAGGCAACTTCCAAGATTCAGAATACCAGCATAGTAACTCTCTATTTTATGCAGTGACAAATTAAGGCAAAACATTCACAGAATAGAGAAAATCAAAATACAGCATTCACCAAGTGTAATTCAATAATTTCAAAATACTACTCCACCCCTGGAAAGTACATTCATTTAGTCAATCACAAAGTCTCTCTTCTCAAATGGAAATTAGTTTCAGATCATAAACAAAGTACATTCATTTGGTCAGGTGCAAAGCACAAAAAAGCCAAAACTTCCCCACCCATGGATCACAACTGATTTACAATTATCATCAGTTAACACCAAGCACCTTCTCAAAAAGGGCAGTGGAGAGCACAAAGGCCATCTACCCCTGAGCTGCAACAAGGTTAAGATATCATCACAGCATTTAATACCCAAAGAGAGGTCTACATCTTGACCCGAGGCAAGTTCTCAGCAATCACTGTTCCTGGGGAGACAAAGCTTAAAAAAGCCACAAGACACATTCCCAGTGGCCTCATCATTTCACTTTCTGTCAGCAGAAGCCTCACAACCCCTGAAAACATCAACAAGGCCCTCTTCCAGGATTTCTGTAAACATACAACAAGAAAATCCTTCTTCAGGGCTTCTGAACCAACAGCAAGGAACCTCTGCAACAACAGCACTGTCCTTTACCAGCAGATGCATCTTGCAAAACAATATCAAAACAGACAGACAAAATACTGGCATCACATCCATGTCTCCTCAGTCCTTGGAAGCTCCGGGTAGCAGCTCTCAAAAGTCCTGGGCAGCTCCAACTGGCCTTCAGCAATCTTTTCTCTCTCTCTGTCTCCATGATGCTGCTTCCAAAAGTTCTTCTTCCTCTCTCTCTGCTTGGACCTTCTCTAAATTCACGGCACCAGCTCCTCCCAGTTCAGCCCTCTCTTTTCACTTCAACAAGTCCATCCCACAAGTGGGATTCACAAGCTCTACACCATAGGAGATAGGGAGGCTTTCATTTTATACACACACACACACAATATTATTATATGATTATAATATACAATATATAATATAATATGTAATAATAAATATAATATATAATTATATATATAAATTCTTCAGTAGCCTGTGACTTACTTATGTCACCCTGATATAATTGAATAAAAGATATGAGATTTCACTATTTTATTTTTTTTACTATAAAAAAGGCATTAAACTTAGCAGCAAAATTCCACCTTGCAGATTCTCTTTCAAAAAGATGTCTTTTATGGATACCTAAAAATTATTCAAGATTCTATGAAAGATATAAGAACAGATTTTACCTTGTTAAATACTCCTTTGATTGTCAATATCACATATTATATATGCATATATATATGTTATATATCAGATATCTGTCATATGTCAGAGAACTCTTTGCTTTCTATAGGGATTTTGCTCCTTGCAGAAGATAAGGTCCCCAAATGCTCCTGTTTATGAAAGACATAGATGTCATTGCTTTTAAAGAGTTTGCTGTTAAGAAAAATGAAGAACTTTTTTTTTCATTTTTATTATGTTTATATTCTTTCTTTCATTTTTTTTACCTTGATGCCATGAGGAAGACTTTGCTTTGTTAAATTTTCACCTTTTTCTTAAAAAAAAACCACCAAAATGGTTTTAACCTTTACTTCTTCTTTCTGAGATAATACTATTAATAATCTTCTATAAAACTTGTTTTTATGATTTTACAAAAGAGCTTATGATTTCAATTAGTCTTATGACTCTCAGATGCCATATTTTTTTCACCTCACAAGAAAGATGTAGAATACAAGAAAAATACATGTAGAAAACATGTAGAATAAAGACATTTGAGGTATTTTTTGTTGTTTTTGTTATAGAAAATGATGTGTATCACTGAAATTTTGTGGAATTAGTGTAACTTATATCTTATGTTATTTCTTCTATTGAAGTTTTATTTTTATAATAAAAATGATTACATGGATCAAAATGGACAAGTTTTAATTGCATGTCATATTTTTTCTCATTTTTATTTCTCTTGTTTTGAATTTATATTAATCCTTTCCTAAAAAGTTAAGTCTGAATAGCCACAGAATGCTTATTCAAAATGGCTTAACAAAAGGAAAACTAATTTTCTATCATTAAAATATAACCATTGTTTTTTCCTTTGTTACTCCTCCTCTTGCTTCTCCTTTTCCTTCTTCTCTTCCCTTTTACTCTTTAAATTGTTAACTTCTTGAGAACAAGAAATATTTTGTATTTTTTTTCTTTGCATGACCAGCATATCATCACTCAGCACTGCCCCTGGCACATAGGAGCAATTCACAATTGCTTGCTGACATGACCCAATAAGTCATGAGGTCCAATGATTTGGAAGGGAGTAAGAAAAGCTATACACCAACTATTCATATTTTATTGGACAAATAGGTCAAACTGACAAAATAAGAAAGTTTTCTACTTTAGCACTGAGTCAAAAGCTGTTTTTGGAAGCTGTTGGTCATCATACAACTGTAATTGGTTACAGACAAGTAATAGAGCTACAATGTTCAACATCGAAGTAAATATTCTTCAGATTATATTGCACATAGTGGGTATTCGAGATTAGTTGGCTCAGTATAATTCATTTCAGTTCCACAATTATTTAGTGCCCTTTGTGCATTTGCCAAATAGAAAGATATGGCAGCCAAGAGTACCACTGTAGGTAATATACTTATTCGCAAAATCTTACAGAGGAGGCTTGAGAAGATCATTTGCAGCATTGCCTCATAAAGCAGTGAGAATCAGGGGAGGGAAAACCAAGTTTACAGACTCAATTAAACCATATCATCCTGAGAGTACTTAAGATTGAAACTGGAAGAACAACAAACCCACAAAAAGGGAGAGGATCTGTCAAGGTTTCCATAACTCTATTTTTCCTATTAATGACAGGGGAACAACCATATTTGGACTAGCATTGCAGTTTCTAATGTGCTCCTAAGAAAGTAGAAATGGTTTTAAAGAAAGCAAAGGTGGGAAAAGCAGCTGGATTAGGTCAAATATTCAGAAAAGGTACAACAGAATTTTTTTTTGCTTTTTTGTTTTGAAGGGGGGAAGGTAGGGCAATTGGGGTTAAGTGACTTGCTGAAGGTCACATGGCTAGTTTTGTATTGAGAGTCCAAGGAGGGATTTGAACTCAGGACCTCTTGATTCCAGGGCTGGTACTCTATTCACTGAGCCATCTAGCCATGCTGGTACAATAGAATGTTGAAGCCTTTGAGGGTTCAGTTAATATGACATGTAAAAGATGGGAGTATGGTGAATATTTTGCATGGTCCTAATTATGAATGGTTGATGGCTGGCAGAGAGAGAGAGAGAGAGAGAGAGAGAGAGAGAGAGAGAGAGAGAGAGAGAGAGAATTGAGGAAATATTAAATTAATAACTACCAAGCCATGAGAAGCAGTGAAATGGAGTATACAAAGGAACGGCCTAGGAGTAAGGAAGACCTGCATTCATGTATTGCTTCTGACATGTACTGGCTGAATGTCTCAAACCAAATCAATTGACTTCTCAGTTCTCCAGGAAACTCTAAGATTAAAAGTTTTAGAGAAGGTGATGACTTACATCTTTTGAAGGAAATTTTCTCTCCCAACAATTCCCTGTATTTATGAAATCTGAAGTCCAATCTCTGTCCCTACTATAACTTGTGTTCTAATTTCTACAAAGTTTTATGAGAATAATTTATACATATATCAAGGGTATCTTTGGTGAATATATGAGAAGGAAATTACAAGGCTTCTGGAAACAAAATTCCTGAGCAGAACACATCTTTATAGTAATAAAATTTACTGAAAGGCAGGAAAATGCTAGGTTTCTCTGTTTACTTTTTGCATACTACAAAAAAATACATATTTGATGGGGTAAAAATAGGTGTGTTTCATACATTTGTTGAAATCATTTAAGATTCATTTAAAGATGTTATGACAGGGATAACATTGTCTAAAAATCATTTGATTATTAATATCAAGTAAGACTCACAAGGGTGCACCACCCATTATATTTTCAGGTTTTTCTAATTTATTGATTTTTCTCCTCTTCTTCCCCTTTTTCTTTAAAATATTATCTGTGTATTTTATAGAGTTAGAAAAAATAGTAACAAAATTGATCTCGAAGAACAAATGGTACAGAATAGCAAGGGAATTAATGAAAAGAAATGCTAAGGAAGGTAAATTAGCCATACCAGATTTTAAACTGTATTATAAAGCAGCAGTCATCAAAACTATTTGATACTTGCTGAGGAATAGCATAGTGAATCAGTGGAATAGATTAGGTACAGGAAAGACTCCAGCTTGTGGGATAGGAACTCACTATTTGACAAAAACTGCTGGGAAAACTGGAAAATAATATGGCAGAAACTGGTCACAGACCAATATCTTACACTGTATACCAAAATAAAGTCTAAATGGGTGCCCAATCTAGATATAAAGGTTGATACTATAAGCAATCTGGGAGAGTAAAGAATATTACCTGTCAGACTTATGGAGAAGGGAAAAATTTATGACCAAACAAGAGATAGAGAGCATTACAACATATGAAATGGAGAACTTCAATTAAATTAAACTAAAAAGTTTTTGTACAAACAAAGCCCAGGTAACCAAGATTAGAAGGGAAGTGAAAAATTGGGAAAGAATTTTTTGTAACCACTTCTCTGATAAAGGCCTCATTTCTAAAATATACAGAGAACGGAGTCAAACTTTTAAGAAGACAAGTCATTCCCCAATTGATAAAGGGACAAAGGATATGAATAGGCAGTTTTCAGAGGAAGAAACTAAAGATATCTATAAGCATATGAAAAAATGCTCTAAATCAATAGGGATAAATGCACTCCCTTCATTCAATCTCCTAACAGCAAATTTAAATTAAATTTTTTAAAAATAAATTTTAAGTTCATTTTTAGTTTATAACATTCATTTTCACAAGATTTTGAGTTACAAATTTTCTCCCCATCTCTCCCCTATACACCACCCCAAAACAGTGATCCCACTGAGTACCCCCTCCCCCAATCTGCTCTCTCCTATATCCTCACCCATTTCCCCTCCAACTTTCCAGTAGGGCAAGATTGATCTCCATACCCCAGTGCCTGTATATCTTGTTTCCCAGCACATGTAAAATAATAATAATAATTTTCTTTTAGACATTTGATTTTAAAACTTTGAATTCTAGATGCTTTCCCTTATTCCCTCATCACCCACCCTTACTGGGAAGATAAGCAATTCAATACAGGTTGTACATTTGTACTTACACAAAACATTTCCATAGTGGATATATTGTGAAAGACTGACTATATTTCCCTCCATCCTATCCCACCCCCCACTTGTTCTATTTTGTACTTTGACCCTGTGCCTTTTCAAAAGTGTGTGCTTCTAACTACCATTCCCCCCCCC
This sequence comes from Petaurus breviceps papuanus, assembly GCF_028583685.1. Classification (NCBI taxonomy): domain Eukaryota; kingdom Metazoa; phylum Chordata; class Mammalia; order Diprotodontia; family Petauridae; genus Petaurus; species Petaurus breviceps. The sequence continues at coordinate 5,843,299 of NW_027186645.1, read as the reverse complement.
CAATCTGCCCTCCTTTCTATCATCACCCCTCCTATTCCCTATCCCCCTATTTTTCTGTAGGGTAAGATACCCAATTTAGTGTGTATATTATTCCCTCCTTAAGCCAAATTCAATAAGAGTAATGTTGACTGATTCCCTTTTGCCTTCCTGTTCTTCCCCTCCATTCTAACATTTTTCCCTTGCTTCTTCTATATGAGATAATTTACCCTTTTCTGTCTCTCCCTATCTCCTCTCATTATATTCCTCTCTCACCTCTTAAAAATCATCCCTTCCTATTCAATTGATCCTGTGCCCTCTGTCTATGTATACCTGTACACATATATACACATGCTCACATATGTGTTCATATGCACACATACACTCCTATATAGACATGTCTATGTGTATACATACACACATACATATACACACACATTTATATTCCCTTCAACTATCCTAATACTGAGAAAAGTTTCATAAGTTACAATTATTGTTTTTCCATGTAGGAATATAAATAGTTCAAGTTTGATAAATTCCTTATGATTTTTTCCCTGTTTACTTTATTATGCTTATCTTGCTTCTAGTATTTGAATGTCAAATTTTCTATTCAACTCTGTTTTTTTTTTTCATCGAGAATGCTTGAAAGTCCTCTATTTCATTGAATGACCATATTTTTCCCCTGAACCATGCTACTTAGTTTTGCCAGATAGGTGATTCTTGGTTTTAATCCCAGTTCCTTTGACTTCTGGAATATCTTAATCCAGTCCCTTCCATCCCTCAATGTAGAAGCTGCCAGATTCTGTGTTACCCTGATTGTGTTTCCACAATATTCAAATTGTTTCTTCCTGGCTTCTTATAATATTCTCTCCTTGATCTGGGAATTCCAGAACCTGGCTATATTCCTAGGAGTTTTCTTTTTGGAATCTTTTTTCAAGAAATAATTGGTGATTTTTTTTCAATTTCTATTCTGCCCTCTGGTTCTAAAACATCAGGGCAATTTTGTTTGAGAATTTCTTGAAGGATGATTTCTAGGTTCTTTTTTTTGATCATGGCTTTCAGGTAGTCCAATAATTTTTAAATTATCTCTTCTGGATCTCTTTTCCAGGTCATTGGTTTTTCCATTGCCTTCTATTTTTTTTTTTCATTTTTTGGATCTGTTTAGTAGTATCTTGATTTCTCATAAAGTCGTTAGCTTCTAATTGCCTGAATCTAATTCTGAAGAAATTACTTTCGTCAGTGAACTTTTGAAATTCTTTTTCCATCTGGCAAATTTGGCTTTTTAAGACATTCTTTTCCTCACAAGACTGATAGAGAAAAATTTGCTGTTAGAAGATTGAATGAAGGGAGTGCATTTATCCCTATTGATTTATAGATCTGGTTAATACAGTATGTCATTCCACCCAAAGTCTTGATCAAATCAAATCCCCCCCCCCCCACCGTAGTGCAAATACCCTAGGACTCACAATACACAAATCAGGTAGCATTTCAACAGAAATTAGGTATTCTTTAGCATGCAGAGGCCCAAAATAATGGTGACAGGAAAAGGAGAGAAGCCCTTCAAGCAGGAGTATTAACCTAGAGTCCACAAACTAAAAAAAATGAAAAAGAAAAAAATTATTTCAATATAATTATTATTATTTATAATTATAATTATTTATCTTATGTATTTTATTTTATTATTAAAAAATTTGAAAATTAGTCCATAGAATTTGCCACAAAACCGAAGCAGTTCATGGCACAAAAGATGTTAAGAATCTCCCCCTGGACAATGGGGTCAAGAGAGAAGAAAGTAAATTAAAGATGTCATTAGGATCAGAAATTCAGTATTAGAAGAAACTTCAGTTTTGTGTAGCACCCCAAAGAAGGGGAGGTCTCAGAAAGTGTATGGAGCTGAAGCAGGAATCATCCCTGCCCTCTGACTCCAAATCAAATATTATTTCCTCTTTTCCCTGCTTCCTTATGAGATAGGAGAGATCATATTTCTCATTTTTGTTCATTATTGGCCTAGAATCATCTCACAATGGTCCAGTTGCTGTCATCATTGGTCAATAGTCCCTGGGTTAGAAGTTATTTATTCAGGGATGTTCTTTGCCCAGAAATGGCAGCAGGCATTTTTTGGACACCTGGGACTTATCAGTCAAGCTCCAAATAATGTTTTAAAGTGGTGTGCAAGAGAACTGATTAGATCCTGCCCCTAAACATGTTTTTGCATTACTTTTGATTGAACTACCTTTGGGTGAAAACATTTTGGAAATAATATTAATTTCACAGTATTAAGCTTATAAATTTGTTTTACATCAACCATGCAGCATTACAGCATAATGTTATGCTGTATTGTATCACAATGTCACCAGTATGATGCCCACATCAACTCTGTTTGTGTTAATACCTGGAAGCTAGTCTATAAGCAGAGTCTGCCAAATGAACTGACATGCATATGCTCACTGTTTTAGTTTATTTGCTCTGCCAAAAAGACACATTGAGAAAAGTTCCATTGACTGAATAACATTTTCAAATAAAATTTTCAGTAGTTTACTTATATAAAAAAAGGAAAAATGATGTATATTAACAAATGGAGAGCTGAGTGATTTTTTCAAAGGTAGATATATCTCTGGCCATGTTAAGCTTATACACACATCTATTATCTCATGTCATTAAGAAAGTAGTGCAGATAAGAAGATTAGTACTAAATTATGAGACTTGTTAACTAAGACAGAATCATAAGGGTTTTAAAACAGGGAATTGAATTTAGGGGGAAAAATCTTTTGCAGTCGTTCAAAAACAAAAACAAACATCAATTAGCACCTCGATAGCTATATCACACACATTTATATGTATGTATGTATGTGTATATATGTATGCATGTATGATAGGAAGCTACCATATGGCATCTGGAGTTGAGCTCTTCCCCATCCTTTCTTCCCTGACATCTCTCTCTCTCTCTCTCTCTCAGGGTTACTTGCTGCTTTCATTAGATACACTCTATTGTATCTACCCTAATTGCAAAAATTCTTTACTAGACTCATTGTTCTCTTGGATCCTTTTTCTCACACCTTCTTAGAATCCAAGACTTGTTTTATAGGCTATTTCCTTAAATATATTCTCATCAGTTCATTTGTAAGATCATGAATGTGACTACCTAATCTCTCTATCTCTTTCTCTGTCTGTATTTCTGTTTCTGTCTTACTCTCCAAGATATTGCTAAAGATTTCAAGTTATTTTAAGCTATTAGAGAGTAAAATTGTACTGAGAGTTTTGAAATATTCTATATAACTATACCTATATACAAGCCCATATTTATTTGTACATATATGCACATGCTATAATACATGTATGTGATTATACACAGATACATTGATTCATTGGTTGAAGACTAAGAAATCATGGTTTCCAACACTCTAATTTTAACAAATGAAAAATAAATGTGGCTGAGAGGTTAAGTCCATTATCCATAAACAAATAGGTAGAAGAAGAGATTTGAACTCAACTCTTTTGACTTGAAATCCAGTGAACTCTCCAACACACCACTCTGTTTTTGGTAATGTATCCTGTCAGTAAGCAAACCTAGTTTCCTCTCTGCTTTCTTCTCTCACATACACATGGTTACAGAATACACAGCTGATGTTAGCCAGCCACCTCAGAAGTATATCCCAGGGGCAAAGAACAGTTAGAAAATAAGGACCAGGGCAGCTAGGTGGTGCAGTGAGTAAAGCGCCAGACCCGGAGTCGGGAGGACCTGAGTTCGGTTCTGGCCTCAGACACCTAACACAAAAAAACTAGCCGTGTAACCTTGGGCAAGTTACTTAACCCCAATTGCCCTCCAAAAGGCAAAAAAAAAATAAGGACCATAAGTTCTGAAATTTATAGCTGAAAGGATTTTAGAGGTTTTCTGATCTAAGCTCTTCATTGTACAGTTAAGAAGATGGAATCTTAGAAAGTGTAAGTCTTATGTTAAAGATAAAATAGATAGTAAGTGTCCATAGTAGTTGGAGTCCTTTGACTTCAGAGTCCATTGTTCTTTCCACAGCCCCATAGCAGATAAGTATAATTCTAAGGCTGCTGGGAAAATAAACCAGAGGAGCCCCAAATGTGGGAAGTTTCCTTTCTATTTCCCATACAAATGACAGAGTCTTGTAGCTCCAGAGAAGACCACTCGAGTAAAAAGCATTTAGTCTTATACAAATGAATTTGTGCTTCATTTGTATCAACTATACCTAAATTTCTCATCTCCAGCAGGAATTGAAGGAACAGATGTTCTTCTTTCCCTTCTTAACAGGGATGCCTTGTCAGAAAAAGAAAATCAATATATGAAACAAAAAATAAGTACATCATTCTAATAATGACACATTTGCCAATTGAAATACAGGCTTAGTGGGAAATATGCTTACTATGTATTAAGTCAGATAGATACCTCTTGGGACTCCCTGGCACATAGTGCTAAGTTTCAGAATGTCTTTACTTTCTCTGTTGAGGGCATTACAACAATTATTTTATTTTATTTTATTTTTTAAGCAATGGGGTAAAGTAACTTGCCCAAGGTTACATGGCCAGTTTTTTTGTGTGGGTGTTAAGTATCTGAGGCCAGAACACATCCCCGAGCCTTCCGACTCCAGGGCCTGCCCTCTTACTCACTGCACCACCTAGCCTCCCCTACAACAATTATTAAAAGGTATTTATCTTTCTCCCTAGAATTGCCTTTTTTTTCATACACTTTAAGAATCAGGCTTCTTACTTACCATAGCAAAAACTTGTCAGAGTGAAAGTGAAGACCCAGTTACTGGTTAATTTGGGACTATGACTTTTGAAATTAATTTAAAGATGAATATTTTAATACACTTAATGCTAGTCTATATCTTGGGTAGTTTGATGCTTTTTTTATGTCTGTAATTTTACATTCTGTGTACTTTAATTAATCTTGATCTTTATTTGCACACTGACAAAGCATCCCAGAGGGCTGTTATATTTTAAAATAGAAACAACAAATACAAATAAAAAAAATATTTCTAGTACCATGCATTTCTAACAAAATAAATACCCCTTTTAACTTCTCTTAAAAATGGATTCAGTTTAAAAATCTATGCTGCTCCTCTTTTTTTGGAGGGGAGGAAAGGTAGGCAAAGTCAGGGTTTGATATTTCATCCTTGATGAGGTACTTTCAGTATACAAATGCCATTCACAATCTTCAGCAACTGTAACTCGTATTCTTAGAGAGCTTTCTGGTGATCTTTCTAGTGATACTGAAATGTTAAATGACTAAACCAGAGTCTCACAATTAGAGTGTGTCTGAAGTTATTTTTTCTTCTTGATTGCAACCAGGTAACCAATGTGTCACACTATCTCTTATTAAGCAACATTATTTTTTTTTAAAGGGCAGGAAATTCCACGGAAATATAGAAAAAGGGAACGGGGATGAATGAGTATCAGATGGCAAGAGTAGACAAAGTTTCAGATGACAAGATGCTAAAGGACAACTAGAAGTAGAAATGTGACCTGTAGAACAAAATGTGGAATATACAGTGGGCAAAGGACAATGAGCCTGCACCAAGGTAGAGGGGCAGGGATAGATATGGTCAACATTAGCCTAAAGACCATAACATAACTATTCCTGGCACCCTACACATATCACTTCACTTTGCTTGACACCTATTACCTTCTCTCACCAAAGAGATGTTCCTGTTTCAAAGTCCCTATTCCTCTGATCTCCACTTCTCCCTGATGGACAATCCATATGTTACTACCTAATTGTGCTTCCCAGCAGTGTGGTCAGATGTTATGTAATATTAATAATAATATTAATGTTATTATATTAACATAATAGTATTAATAATGATAATTACTGGCATTTATATAACGCCAGGGTCAATAAACTATGGCCCCTGATTAGTGCTCCAAAATCTGGAAATCACTTTTCATGCTCTCTCTCTCTCTCTCTCTCTCTTTCTCTCTCTCGGAATTTATAATCCAATACAGACATATGTATGTACATGTATATATGTATAGATCTCTATATACATACACATGTGGCATTTAAGTGCCCACTATGTACTGGGAGCAGTGCTAAACCCTGGGAATAAAAATGCCTGGCACATTATATAAGCTTATTAATATTTCTTAACTGACTGAACATAGGTGCTTACTTTTATTACCAATTCTCAGATTAGGAAACTGAAACCAGAAGAAATGAAATTAAATGATTTGCTGAAAGTAACCCAGCCTGTTAGAATAGGAAGTCCATTTTGAACCCAACTCTTCCTGAATTCATGTCTGGCACTACACTCAGAGCTTGATGGTATTTCTTTGTGAATGCAGCATTCCTCAAACCCAGACATTTTGTGCTCAAATAAAAATAAAAAAATAACTAATATATAGACATCTAAACACAGCAATTGTAGAAATCAGGCCATGATTGTTTTCTTTAAAAAAGTGTTTTCCTTTTGCAACCATAAAAGTATTCACTATAGAATTCCATGAAAATGAGAGTTTCCTTAATGCTTTTAACTTATAATTCACTTTACTGCCTTTTAGGAATATATTGCTTGAATTATGTCAGATATACCTGGACGCATCTGGAGATTCATTTTATCTTTCACACTGAGTTATCCTTTTTGTTTGTTTTGCACTTCACAAAATCTAAGGTTAATGTCTGTATCAATTCCCATTACAGTAATTCTGTTTTTACATAATGTTTTCAGTCCCTACTTTTTACTATCTACAAAATTATTCTTAAAAAAAAAAGACAGAGGGATGGCTAGGTGGTGCAGTGAATAGAGCACTGGCCCTGGAGTCAGGAGAACCTGAGTTCAAATCTGCCCTCAGACACCTAACACAAAAATTAGCCATGTGACCTTGGGCAGGTCACTTAACCCCAACTGCCCTCCAAAAAAGCAAAAAAAAAAAAAGACAGAGTATATGTCCCACTTTTAAATTTATTTTTAAAAATTTATTTATTTATTTTTAGTTCTCAACATTCATTTCCATAAGATTTTGAGTTAAAATTTTTTCTCCCCATCTTTCCTGTACCCCCACCCCAAAATAGCAAGCCTACTGAATACCCCTTCCCTCAATCCATTCTCCCCTATATCCTCCCACATCACTCCCCTAACTTTCTAGCACGGTAAGACAGACCTCTATACCCAAGTGCCTGTACATCTTATTTCCCAGTTGCATGCAAAAAACAATTTTCTAAACATTTTATTTTTAAAACTTTAAGTTCCAGATTTTTTTCCTTCCTCCCTCCTCACCCAACCCCACTGTGAAGACAAGCAATTCAATAAAGGTTGTACATGTGCAGTTACCCAAATCATTTCCATAGTTGTCATATTGTGAAATACTAAGTATATTTCCCTCCATCCTATCTCACCCTACACTTATTCCATTTTCTCTTTTGACCCTATTACTTATAAAAATGTTTACTTCTAACTACCCTCTCCCCCAATCTTCCTTCCCTTCTATCATCACCCTTCCTATCTCCTATCCCCCTATTTTCCTGTAGGGTAAGGTACCCAATTGAGTGTGTATGTTATTCCCTCCTTAAGCCAAATTCAATGAGAATCAGGTTGTCCCATTCCCTTTCACCTTCCTGTTCTTCCCCTCCATTGTAACAATTTCCTCTTGCCTCTTTTATATGAGATAATTAACTCTAATCTATCTCCTCCTTTCTCCTTTCAATAAGTTCCTCTCTCACCTGTTAATTTTATTTTTTATATATCATTCCTTCATATTAAACTCATCCTGCGCCCTCTGTCTATGTATACATGAACATACATATGCCCTCACTCACACACACACACACACACACATATATATATACATATACCCTCCTATAAATACACATGTATGTATGTATACAATATATACATATATATTCCCTTCAACTATCCTCATACTGAGAACAGTCTTATGAGTTACCATTATTGTTTTTTCCACATAGGAACATAAATAGTTTAACTTTAATAAGTTCCTTATGATTCCCTTTTCCTGCTTACCTTCTCATGCTTCTATTGCTTCTTGTGTTTGAAAGTCAAAATTTCCGTTCAGCTCTGTTTTTTTTTTCATCAAGAATGCTTGAAAGTCCTCTATTTCATTGAATGACCATATTTTCCCCTGAAGCATTATACTTAGTTTTGCTGGGTAGGTGATTCTTGGTTTTAGACCTAGCTTCTTTGACCTCTGGAATATCATATTCCAAGCCATTTGATTCCTTAACGTAGAAGCTGCTAGGTCTTGTGTTATCCAGATTGTGTTTCCACAATACTCAAATTGTTTCTTCCTGACTCCTTTCAGTATTTTCTCCTTGACCTGGGAACTCTGGAATTTGACTATAATATTCCTAGGAGTTTTCTTTGTGGTATCTTTTTCAAGAGGTGATTGGTGAATTCTTTCAATTTTTATATTACCCTCTGGTTCTATAATATCAGGGCAATTTTGCTTCATAATTTCTTGAAAATGATGTCTAGGCTCTTTTTTTTGATCATGGCTTTCAGGCAGTCCAATAATTTTTAAATGCTCTCTCCTGCATCTATTTTCCAGGTCAGTGGTTTTTCCAATGAGATATTTCACATTGCCTTCTATTTTCTCATCTGTTTGGATCTGTTTTATAGTATCTTGATTTCTCATAAAGTCATTAGCTTCCAATTGCTCCAGTCTAATTTTGAAGGAGTTATTCTCCTCAGTGAGTTTTTGAAATTCCTTTTCCATCTGGCAAATTCAGCTTTTTAAGGCATTCTTCTTCTCACTGGCTTTTTGAGCCTCTTTTGCCATTTGAGTTTATCTATTTTTTAAGATGTTATTTTCTTCAGAGTATTTTTGGGTCTCCTTTAGCAGGATGTTAACTTGCTTTTCATGATTTCCTTGTATCATTCGTATTTCTCTTTCCAATTTTTCCTCCACTTCTCTTATTTGATTTTCAAAATCCTTCTTGAGGTCCTCCATGGCCTGTAAATAATTCATATTTTTCTTGGAGGCTTTTGATGCAGGAGTTATGACTTGGATGTCTTCCTCCTGGTCCATGCCTTGATCCTCTTTGTCCCCAAAAAAGAATTTGTGGTTTGGATATATTTCCTGGGCTTGCTCATCTTGTCAATCAATTACTTGACTTTTTAGTGCTTTGCCACAGTAGAACTCTGCTTCCAGAATGGAGATAGCTTTTTCCCAAATTCCTTGGGTTTTTGCAGCTTCTGGAGCTATTATTTGGGCACCCTCCCTACAGACACCACAAGCTCTGGCTCACCAGGGACATACCCCAGGACCACCACCCAAGACCACAATCCAGATCCAAGCAGGTTAAAGCAACAGGGATTACCCTATGAATGGTTGTTTGGTCCCTCTGCAATCTGCAAGCCAGGAGCTCCTGAGACAGTCAGGCAACAGCGGCTGCAGTCTGTGTCTCCACTCCTTCTCAACCTGGGGGCAGAGTCCAGACTGTGATCTTGGTTCCCTTGTTCTCACAAAGTTCCAAAATGACCTTTTACTTTCTTTTTGGCATTTATGGGTTGATAATTCTGGAAATTGCCACAGCTGCTGGTGATTATCTCTCCTAAAGTCTGCTCTGGACCTTCCACTTGAGGCCTGCCGCTGGTTGGGAAGCATGCGGCTCATGTTGGGGCTGTGCTCAGCTTCCAGACTAGTGTGATAGATCTTTCCTGTTGCCCTGCCAGGCTTCTTTCAGTGGGAGCTTTGTTTGTCTTTGTCTCTCTGTGTGTTCTGTAGATCTAATGTTTGTTTAGAGTAAATTTTTTTTACATGTATTGTAAATGATTGGAGGGGAGCCAGTACCCCTTCTACTCCGCCATCTTGGCTCTGCCCCCAGTAGATCTCCCATTAAGAAAGCTAATTAAACCATCAAAACTAAGCAGGTATTGTTGATTCAGATCACAAGAGGAAAAAATGAATAATGAGGGAAACATTGGAAAGAAAGAGCTTTGAAAAAGGTATTTTGTATAGTGCTCTGTACTTCAAAGGACCCCTGCCTTTACTCATGTACCAGTCAAATCAGTCAGATAATTTAACCCTTCAGTCCAAATGGATGGATCTTTGATTTTACAAGTTATCTATCTATCTATCTATCTATCTATCTATCTATCTATCTATCTATC